>NC_136477.1:9093348-9139156 GCF_902686455.1 Sciurus vulgaris
TAGTGAAAATATGTGTAACCTCTTCTCATATCTTCTTTCATTCTGTCTCTGTAAATATCTGTGAATACATGTCTCCTTATCCTTATCTTCTTTATAGCTCTACCCCCTCTCCCTCTTCCTCCCCCTTCCCCTCCCCCCCCCCTCCTTTTCCTTCCTCCTCCTCCTCCTCCTCCTCCTCCTCCTCCTTCTTCTTCTTCTTCTTCTTCTTCACTAGAGTTTGAACCCAGGGTCACTTAACCACTGAGCCACATCCCCAGCACTTTTTATTTTTCTTTCAAGACAGGATTTCACTAAGTTGTTGAGACTGGCTTTGAACCTGTGATCCTCCTGCTTCAGCCACTGAGGCTGCTGGCATGATAGGCTTCTCTCTTTTACAATTTTATGAACACATATAGTACATCATATGTATGCACACACACATAGAGCCCCTTTTAACTTTTGAGTGATACATAAAAATTATACACAATAAAGGGATAGCAGGTGATGGTTTGCCCAATGTGCTTATTGAAAATATTAAGTGAGATTAAATATATCTAATTTATCAATCATTGTGATCCTGCAATAGGTATAACCAGAAAAATGAGAGATTACACTCTATTTATATATGATCTATCAAATTGTATAAATGAATTCTACTGTCATGTACCACTAATTAGAACAATTAAAATAAAAAGATTTAAAAAATGTTTGACCACTTATATCTGTGAAGATAACAAAAACAATGATAAATTCCCTGAAAGACAGCTGGCACATAACAATGTTTTCTGATGTTGAACCACCAACTTTAATTTAGAGTTCAGATAATGCAGTTTAAGTTCTAAGAGTGTTTTTATAAATACTCAATGGAAGGAAATTTATACAATTGTATTAGAATAGTATAAGGCATTTTTAAGTGCTTCTTAATTTTCCTTATTGAAAATGACTTTTTTTTTTCCTTAAGAAGGAGGGAATACTTCTTGTTACTCATTTTTCTTGAATATTTATGAAAATTAATTATTACCACCACATATTAGTGTAATTATGAACTTATATGTAAAGTTGTTGACTTTATAATGTTTTTCAGACAAGTTTCTCTAAAGTAGCCGTTGATAGAAGGAAGCAAATACCCCAGAAACCAACAATGCAGTGATGCTAGTAAGATGTGGTTTGTCACAACTGAGGAATATTGCTGATGGTGTACAGGCCTTGATTCTTGAATATAATACATATGCAGAGTGTCGGGTGCTTTCTTGTTTTATTCCATCCTCTTTCCTTTTCAAAAGGTGTTCAAGCGATAGAGAATCACAGAACCAGACACGTGCCTCAGATTTCCGTCTCATGGGGCTCTCAGAGGATCCACAACTGCAGCCCGTCCTCTTTGGGCTGTTCCTGTTCATGTACCTGGTCACTGTCCTGGGGAACCTGCTCATCATCCTGGCTGTCAGCTCTGACTCCTACCTGCACACCCCCATGTACTTCTTCCTCTCCAACCTGTCCTTTGCTGACATCTGCTTCACCTCCACCACGGTCCCCAAGATGATTGTGGACATTCACACTCATAGCAGAGTCATCTCCTATGTGGGCTGCCTGACACAGATGTCTGTTTTTTCCATTTTTGGAAATATGGATAACATGCTTCTGACTATCATGGCCTATGACCGGTTTGTGGCCATCTGTCACCCCCTGCATTACTCAACCATTATGAACCCTCGCCTCTGCATCTTCTTAGTTTGGGTATCCTTTTTAGTTAGCTTTTTGGACTCCCAGCTACACAATTTAATTGTCCTACAATCTACTCATTTCAAGCATATGGAAATTTCTAATTTTTTCTGTGAACCATCTCAACTCCTTAATCTTACCTGTTCTAAAACCTTTAATAGTAACATAGTCATGTATTTTATTGGTGCCATCTTTGGACTTTTCCCTATCCTTGCAATTTTTTTCTCTTACTATAAAATTGTTTCTTCCATTCTGAGAGTCCCATCCTCAGGAGGGAAGTACAAAGCCTTCTCCACCTGTGGGTCTCACCTGTCAGTTGTTTGCTTATTTTATGGGACAGCCATTGCTGTGTACCTTGGTTCAGCTTTTTCCTCTTCCCCCAGGAAGGATGTGGTGGCCTCGGTGATGTATACTGTGGTCACCCCCATGCTGAACCCCTTCATCTACAGCCTGAGGAACAGGGACATTAAAAGTGCCCTGTGGAGGCTGCACAGCAGGACAGTCTAATCTTTTGGTGTGTGGGCTCAATACCAATCACTTGGAACTCCAGATCTTTCACTTTCTCCCATTATTTTTCTAGCTTAATGGATTTTATTGCACTTGACGTTTCATATGTCTGTCACTGGATTTGGTCAGTATTCTGAAATCCTCTTTCTTCAGAAACATCACAAGTGAATCTGATATCTGCACAAAGTCTGTTGTTTCTGAGCACTGATCTCTGACTCCGGGTGAGATGCTAAACTCTCTGTATATATGTAAATGTTGCATTCACTTTCACAGTCCATGTCCATTTCCTGTTAAAAAATTGCATGTAAGCTGTCAATCTAGGCATGTTCTATCTAGGGTCCATATCACTGGTCCTCAAGATTGACTTGTGTTGGAATCAACTAGGGAGATTAAGAGTACTGAGAACTGGATCTCATCCACAAAGGTTCTGACATAGATGGATCTAACTAATTATGAGGTTTATATTAGGTAGAGAGGAGTAAAGGGAGGGGAAGAGGGTAGGGGTAGGAAAGATAGTAGGTTGAAACAGCTCTTATTACCTCATGTATATATATGACTGCATGACCGATGTGATCCTGCAACATGTACAATCAGAAAAAGGAGGAATTACACTCCATTTATGTATGATTTATCAGAATGTATAAATGTTTTCTACTGTCATGCACAACTAAATAGAACAAATACAAAACAAAATAAAAAATAACTTCAGAGAATATTTAGCTGCTGGATCCTAAAGAGAGCAAAATCAAAGTAGTAAGTTAGCAATGATTGTAACGGCAGGCAAGGCCACCACCAAATATAATTTTAAATGCATTTTCCTTAAACACCACACACCTTGCCATTTTGCTGCTTTGTAAGTTATTGTGTTTCTGCTTCCATTTGATCCCTGAGCTATCTTTTGATGCTGAGTGAGAAACCTTGAAATGTCCACTGTATCTCTCATCTGGTTTTGTCATGACAGGCCTCCACCGAGGGTCATGACAGGCCTCCCCCAAGGTTCATGAAATCTCAGTGCCTTGAAAATTCAGTACATCTCACGACCCCCTTCCCACAGTGTTTTAGAACCTCCCTTTGGTTACCGTCTCTGTGACACAGCGTTCCACTTTTGCCTTTGTCCATATTCAATTCACTCCATGATAATACTTCGATTCACTTCTGTTTCTTGGGTCAATACTGAGTGATTGTAACATGGGGGGGGAGATATGTCGAGATTTGTCAACAATTGTAATATTTCAAAACATGCTCAAGAAATAAAGCTTGTTCTAAATATATGCTGTTGTTCAGGATATTCTCTGGGAGATTTTGTAAGTGGGATCAGATTCCAGTTTTGGTATAAAAGAAGATTGTCCCCTCCTCACTCTCTGGCTTCCTGCCTTGTGTTGGGTTCTCTCCCTCACAGCTGTTTCCAGAATTTTAATCCCATTTGTCCTGAGGCACTCACTAAAGCCAGTGCCATGCTGGTTAGACTTTCAGCCTTCAAAACTGTGAGCTAAACAAACCTCTTTTCTACATGTTACACTGCTTCAGGTATTTTGTTATAGCAACAATAACAGACTAAGAAGGAGGCAGGGAGGACAATCTGCTTTACTCAGTCTACCAACTCAAATGATAAATGCAACTAAAGTAATAAAACACTTACAGACACATATACCCAGAATGATGTTTGGCCAAACTTCTGAGCACCAATGGCCCATCAATTTTATACATGAAATTAGCCATCACACAACTACCTCATTAAAAATATTGAATATATTTTGTAGAGATGAATCCAGTATCTCAGTTCCTCCCTAGATTGCTTGAAATTCTATAGTGCACGCCATAAACTCTAGAGAAAGAAATGTGCAGCTTATATATTTTTTATTATTGTGAAGAATATAATTATTTCCCCCCAAGATTAAGAGTTATAGAATAAAATGTAGATTTTAGTCACGTCTATAAAAATGAATGTATACAATAATAAAGAGATACTCTTTATAAGCTGGAAATATCTAATAGAGAGTGCAAGAAATTCTGGCTTTAATTTTTCTTCAGATGTCCATAATTAGAGGGGAATTGGGATAAGAACAAATCACATGCCACATTTTACTTGTACAAATATGATCGCCTTCAGTTATTACTTGCTGTGCATGTAAATTTTTTCTTTGACTGTGATGCACATGTGCTATCCCTGCCACCCTCTATGAAATGACTTCATGTGCACAACAATTATTCTAAATGTCTCAGCCAATCAATTCTTCTGCCCCATCACCTCTCAATACCTGCCATCTGGCCTCCTTCACATATTCTTTCACCTGTCCACACACAGGTCAAGAGCACCTTCCCTCCAGATGCAACTAGAATAGGTATGTGTTAAAGTGTAATTCACAACAGTTAAGGACAAACTAATCTCACTTCCATAGCATGGAGATCATTTAGGAGTCATTTAGGTCATTTTAGATCATTAGGAGTCACTTAGGTTCATTGAGGGAAGATTGCAACAGATCACTCTTTACTTAAAAACTACCTTGTCCATCAAGAAAAAAGAAACAGACTGCATTTTGATTTATTGCACACAAATGGGATACATCTTTTCCTTTCTATGGTTGAGCATAATGTAGATTTATACCATTCATGTAATCATACATGTACATAAGGTAAAGATGTCTCATTCCACAATTTTTCATACCCCTCTCCTCCCTCTCATTTCCCTTTATGTAATCTAAAGTTCCTCCATTCTTCTCTCATTCCCCACCCCCACCCCCATTATATCATCACTTATCAGGAAAAACATTCAGCCTCTGTTTTGGGGGGATTGGCTTATTTCACTTAGCATGATGTCCCCCAATTCCATCAATTTATCTTCAAATGCCATAATGTTATTCTTCTTTATAGCTGAATAATATTCCATTGTGCATATATTCCACAGTTTCTTTATCCATTCATCTGTTGAAAGGCATCTAGGTTGATTCCACAATCTAGCTATTGTGAATTGAGCTGCTATAAACATTGATATGGCTGCATTACTGTAGTATGCTGATTTTAAGTCCTTTGGGAATAAACTGAGGAGTGGGATAACTGGGTCAAAAGGTGGGTCCATTCCAAGTTTTCTGAGGGTTCTCCACATAGCTTTCCAGAGTGTCTGCACCAATTTGCAACTCCACCAGCAATGTAAAAGTGTACCTTTTCCCCCACATCCAACAACTATTATTGCTTGTGCTCTTGATAATAGCCATTCTAATTGGAGTAAGATGAAATCATAGTTTTCTGAATTTGCATTTCTCTAATTACTAGAGATTTTGAACACTTTTTTATATGTTTATTAATCACCTGTATGTCTTCTTCTATAAAGTGTCTGTCCAGTTCCTTAGCTCATTTATTGCTTGGGTTCTTTGTATTTTTGGTGTAAAGTTTTGTAAACTCTTTATAAAGTTTGAAGATAAACTTTCTATCTGAAGTGTGTGTGGAAAAGATTTTCTCCCACTCTGTAGGCTCTCTTTTCACATTACTGATTGTATCCTTTGCTGAGAAAAAGCTTTTTAGTTTGATTCCATCCCATTTTTTGGTTCTTGCTTTGATTTCTTGTGCTTTTGGAGTCTTGTTAAGGAATTCTGATTCTAAGCCAAAATGATGAAGATTTGGACCTACTTAAAATTTAAAAAAAAAGGTAATCAACACCAAATTATACTACCTAATTCCGTTTATTAAAAGGTCTAAACAAATCCACCTAATCTTTAGTGACAAACAGATCAGTGGTTTTCCGGAGCCAGGGATAGGAGACAGGTTTATACTACAGCATCACAATCACATCAGTGTTTGTAGCAGCTCAACTCACACTAGCTAAACTATGGAACCAACTTAGATGCCCCTCAACAGACACACATGCACATGCACACACACACACACACACACACACACACACACACACACACACCATATTTTCTTTATACACATACACAATAGACTATTACTCAGCTTTAAAGAACAAACTTCTGGCATTTGCTGGTAAATGGATGGAGTTAGAGAATATCATGCTAAGTGAAATTAAGCCAAACCCAAAAAACCAGGGGCCAAATGTCTCTCTGATATGTGGAAGGTAATTCACACAAGGCGGGGATGGGGGATAGGGAAGAATAGAGTTCCTTTATATTAGGTAGAGGGGAGTGAAGGGAGGGGAAGGACTATGGGAGAAGGAATGATAGTGGGGTAAAACAGACATTATCATCTCATGTACATGTATGACTGCTTGACCAATGTGATCCAGCAATATGTATCATCTGAAAAATGAGAGAGTACACTCCATTTATGTGTGATCTATCAAAATGTATGACTGCATTCTACTGTCATGTCAACTAATGAGAACAAAAACAATATTTAAAATAAAAAAAGAAACAAAAACAAAACCAAAAAACAGAAACACTTAATTAAAATGTCCAGGACCTGAAAACACAAAGGAATTTAAAGATGGAAAAAGACTGTAGAAACATCTCAGGAAATTCAGTTTAATTCTAAGAGTACTTGATAACAGTACCTGGATGGAAAACGCACACCTACACACACACACACACACACACACACACACACACACAGATAATAGAAATATCTGGGATTGGAAGATCCTCAACTCCCAGATATAGCTGGAAACTTGAGACCATTGGTCCCTCAGAGCTCCACTCGTTACTGTGCCCAGTGTGGGCACTACATTCTCTGACCTGACTCCCTTAGCGCTCATAGAGGTGAGCAGCTGTTCATACTGGTGTGTCTGTGGAGAGTCCACGGCTAGAGGACCTTAGCCACCATCTTGCTCCACCACCCAACTTTCCTCAGGGATCCTCTCTAACCCCGAGACTCTTCAGCAGCAAGTGAAGTGCCACATTTGCTTATCCACCAGGGCCATGTGATGATAGCACATAATTTTGTCAAAGGCTAAGCAAATATCAATATATATTCCTCTTACCACTTTCAATGTCAGTTTTGAAAGTAAACATTCCAGGTGTTTAAAGGTAGCCTGATATAAATACTGTAACTTTGAATTGGTGGAAAACACATTCTGTTCAACTTCCTCAGCTGTAAATCTATGGGGAAAAACCTCACTTAACCAATGGGGTGCTTGAGAAGATGTGGTAGAATGTATTGACTACAATACTCTTCAGTGCATTGTTATTAACTGATAATTTAAACTTTCATTCTCATGTTAGTAGATTTAACTAATGAGCTGTACAAACAGAAAAGTTGATTTTTTGATCAGTTTTTGAATTTATTAGCTGTGTGTGCTAGAACTTGGTATTTATCTGAAGGCTTAATGTTTTAATTTTTTAATGATATTTACTTATAGCACTTGTGAAAATGGCAAGAATTCACTAAGGAAAGATATTATTGTGCTGGACATCATCATCATCATCATCTCAAGGTGAATGTAATTCCCAATATTTTATTTGAACTCCAAGAATTCTTTCACTGTAGAGACTGGAAAACTGTAACATTTTTGTGTTTAGACAGTGCAAAATTCATTCCCCAGTTTTTGTTATCATTTAAAAACTCAGTGTATGTCTTTATTTATTTATTTATTTATTTTTTATCATCCCAACCATCCATCTCTAACATCAATTAGTGAATCACCTGTGGAAGAAAGAAGCTTCAATTATGCTTGTTTTGTAATTTTTTCACAAATTAGCATGTGGATGAAAAAAATAATCAATTGGAATATTTTAAATTTCCTCAGGCCTAGAATCCATACACTGAATTCTGATTGATGGATCCTTTAAAAAACCTATATACTCCTTGTACCCTCCTTACCCCTCTACAAATTTACCAACATTCTTACATCTTGTCTACTGTAATACAGATAAAAGATGCTTGTGTTCAGTCCTTAGGTACTGCTGAGGTTTAGGGCATGACCACAATCCTTAGTTATCCAGAAGACTAGAATGGAGAACATGCAGATTCCCAGCATCATGTAAAGCTAGGAAATGCTATGACTAGAGTGTAATCTCTGGGCTTGAACAAGATTTGGCTTCTTTCTCTTTTAGCATTCTCCTTACCAGTGTATGTCTTTATAACTGCAATTTGTTAAAAGTCCCTGAGTTTAATCCTGGTACCAACCCCACACCCCGAACCCCAGTCAAAAGAGACAGAGTATAACATTTCACCTGAGGCCAGTGTTGTTAGAAATTCCAAGGGCTGCCTGGGTATATGGATTTAGTCTTGATGTGTATGGCAACAAAAATGATTCTGAATACTCATGAAATTCAGTTAAACACATACCAAAGGAGCCAATATCTAGATATGAAACATGGAGTGAAATGATAGCCATGAATCTCCTTGAGTAACATAAACAAGAAGGTAGTCTATATGGATGGTTTTTCCAAACCGAACTCTAAAAAGAATGGAAGAGATAATGAGACTAGGTTGGTCTGCTCCATAGCTTTTTCAGGGCAGTTTTGATGTCCTTGTTCCTCAGGCTGTAGATGAAGGGGTTCAGCATGGGGGTGACCACAGTGTACATCACTGAGAACACAGTGATCTTTCTAGGAGAATGTGATACAGCTGAAGCAAGGTACACTCCAATGGCTGTCCCATAAAATAAGCAAACAACTGAGAGGTGAGACCCACAGGTGGAGAAGGCTTTGTACTTCCCACCTGAGGATGGGATTCTCAGAATGGAAGAAACAATTTTATAATAAGAGGAAAATATCCCTAAGACTGGAAGAAAACCATAAATGGCCCCAACAATATAGATGACTGTATTTTTGGTAAAGGTATCAAAACAGACTAGACTAAGGACCTGAGAAGGTTGACAGAAGAAATTAGAGATTTCCATGTCTTTGAAGTAGGTAAAGTATAAGGCAATCAAATTGTGGATCTGGGATTCCAAAAGGCTAAACAATAGAGACACCAAAACTAAGAAGACACAGAGGCGAGGGTTCATGATGATGGAGTATTGCAGTGGGTGACAGATGGCAACATACCGGTCGTAGGCCATCACAGTCAGGAGCATGTCATCCATACATCCAAAAATGAGAATAAAAGACATCTGTGTCAGACAGCCCACATAGGAGATGGCTGTGCTGTGAGTTCGGATGTTCATCAGCATCTTTGGGACCGTGGTGGAGATGAAACCAATGTCAGCCAAGGACAGGCTGGAGAGGAAGAAGTACATGGGGGTATGGAGGTGGGAGTCAGAGCTGACAGCCAGGATGATGAGCAGGTTCCCAAGCACTGTGACCAGGTACATGGACAGGAAGAGTCCAAAGAGGATGGGCTTCAGTTCTGGGTCGTCTGAGAGGCTCATGAGTTGGAATTCTGTAGCAAGTGTTAGATTTTTCAGTTCAATTTCACTTGGGCACCTTTTGAAAAAGAGAAGTGTGTTGGAAAAAGGAAAGCAATAAACACATGCAAGTGTGAAAACAATGGTACAAATTACATTAGCCTAGAATGTTTAAACACCATGCCTAAGTTAGGACTGCATTTTTTATTAGTTTGCTTTAGTTATACAAAGTATGAGGGTTGATTCTGACATGATTATAAAATCATGGAATATCATTTGCTCTGGTTCAGCCATTCCCTCCCCTCCTTCCTCTCCTTGTTCCCTTTTCATGACTCTGATGATCTTTCTTCTAAGTTTCTGTAGTTTTTTTTTTTTTTTTTAACCCATGTCTTGTGCATGTACATAAAAGTGAGGTCCTCTGTGGTCCCTTCACATATGCACAGAGAGCTTGGTGGGGCTCCATCCACCATTCCTCCCTTCTCCAGTCCCTCCCTCCCCTTAATGCTCTTCCTCTTCACTGATACCTCTTCTATTTTCATGGAATTCCTTCCCTCCACCCTTTTCTTTCTTTTTTTCACTGATTTTGGTGCACTAAAGTTGATAATGTATATCAGAAAACCTCATGTGCTACTTATTTCCTCTGAGTTTTTCTGCTTCTTGTGTGTTTTGTTGCCCCTCCCAGGTGAACAAAGACTTTGCTCAAATTTTATTTGTATTTCAACACTAAATTAATATATAACTAGTATCATTACTTGTTTAGGACCTTAATGTTGATTAATATGTTTAAGATAAATGCACATGACCAATATCATCAGCCTTAGGGCACATTGCCCTGTTGATAATTCACGGGTAATGAAATATCAAGTTGGGCTTTTGAATTTTCTTATCTGATATGTGTTTATTTCTGTCAACTCTATACATCTTCCCTTGAATATCTGCTAAAGAAATCTATTCCTTGCTTTTTAAACACTTCTATATTCTATCATGGCTTGGGAACACTGCTTCATTGTTTTTCTGATCATAAACATTTTACATATGTTCGAGGTCTTCAGCGCAAGGAAAAACACAGAACCCAAGTTTGGGTACCACCCTTCTAATACCAACTAATAGATTTTCAATCAATATATCCTGATACATGGATTACAATTCTCCTACATCAACTACTTGAGGGCAACTTGGGTTTATTCCTTGTCACGTCACACTGTGATTTAATTAGAAAAAATGCAACAGAAAAATATAGAAAATTATGTAAACACGTCTGGACCATTTGCTGAAATCTAAGCTGGAGAAAAAATTACCTAGTTTTTATGTTATTTTTAAAATGATTCAAAATATTTCTAAATTGTGTGAAGTAGTAGTCCTTGGTCTCTTTTATTATATGTATTTGTGAATATGTTGAAATACCAAGATATCCTGGTATTGGAATAAAATCAGTTTAAACATAGTATCAGCTTGTGAATTTCTTGGTCATCCTGTCTGATACCAGGGTTCAGAAACACAGTCTTAGAATATTTGCTGGCATTCTGAAAATGCCCTATTAATATTATTTACTGTGACTGTCAACAATAAGTACTACCCATATTAAAAATAAACATTTAGTAATATGTTCTTCACAACCAATAGTTTACAAGGATTTAAATTATTATCTATAAAATGTGCTTTTCACTATATCTGCATAATTCCATTTTCTTCACACCTGCTTCCCCAAAGAAACTGCTACTATAAATTCAATGGGTATATTTTCATGACAATATTTCCAGTTTTGATTTCCATATCCATATGCACTTTTCTTCAAGACTTACCTTAATAAAAATAACCCAATGCTAATGCAAGCCATCTACAACACATCACATATTGTCTCTGAAATTTAGTAGTTTATATTGGTATGTGAAGTACAATTATTAATTTCAAAGGCATTAGCTGATGCACAGAATTACCTAAGGGACATCAATTAATTTGTCAATGTATTTTTATGATCAGATTTCCAAAATCCTTGTGCCTGAGTCCATATTGTACAAATGAGGATTTTGACATAGCATGTGGGTGGCAGACAGCTTTTTGAATTCCAATACTTGATGGGCATTCCAGCTTTTCTATTAATCATGTATATTTTTGGTTAAATAAAAACTGGTACCAATCAAACCCAAACTACTGTGGTTGAGATGCACTGTCCAAAATATTCCTGTGGTATATCTAATAATAGTCCCTGCCTGATTACTGAGATATTTCCTCTTGTATTGGAGAGATATGTCCACTGGGCTCCAGTAGAGAAGACTTTATGATAAGAGTCAGGAAATCCACATGTTAGTTCCATATCATTGACCTATCTCTGTGGACAGAACATTTGCAAATCTCTCCACATCTCTGCTCACAATGCTTCACAGAGGGCAGAAGGATGACACCCATCTCCTCAACACATATGTCACCCAGGTAAAGTCTGGAACTTAGCCATATGTGGTCATCGATTCATGTTATCAAAAAAGGAATCCCACCATTATGGAAATAATGAGTTCTTTGATTAAAACAACCATCAAAGGCCAGGGCAGCTGAGAGTGAGGTGAAATTCCATAATGTCTCAGCCCAACCCTGAAGGTTCCTCTGCCACCTTCTCTTTGTGCATCTTTCTTGGTTCCCATGAAGATTTCTGCCACAATCTGAATCATTCAATATGATAAATGTGGCTAAATGAAAATTTAGGGCCCATGTACCTGTGATGTCAAGAACAAAAGCTATTATTTCTTCTTTCTTGTTTGGTTGGGCGTTCCTGAAAGTGCAGATGGGAAAAGCACCAAGTGTGCTGGAGACATGATGGTTTTGGTCAATTTTCATGAAGCAGGGAAGGTTCTATTGAGTATTTAACAGAGTTTTTTGTTTTTGTTTTTTTTGTTTGTTTTTTAATTTTCAATGTCTCCTTCTTGCTAAGCTAGTTATAGGACTGAAGGAGTAAGAAATGGAAGAGAATCTGGCATTCCTTTCCAAAAAAATGACCATGTACTTGCAGAATAACACAAATAAAATAGTTCTGTGATGTAAATAAGAAAATAGTAACTTTTGTTAACAGGATATTTTGTTGATTAATAAGAAGAGTTATCTTATTATTAGTAAAATCAGTATCTAAGTTACATTTCCCTCCATGAAATATATAAATCACATGATAATCATATATGGAGCACCCATATCTGTTTATTTCTCACTCAGTGCATTCAGAAATCAAATCAGATGGCAGTGCTGTATCTCAGAGATGCTAACAACCAGCCCTGCATCACAGACTTAACAAGTAGGACCACTAGATTCAGAATTAAATTTTCAGACTCTGGGTCTGATGCACTAAATTTTCTTTACTGTTTCCCAAACACCAGAAACTTTTAAGCAGAAAAGCAGATTTTAAACACAGGTACATCTGAGGTATATTTTAAAACTTTGGCCAATTTTCTCAGTAGGAATGAAATCAACACTTGACTGTGTGTCTCCTTTTGAGAGTGACCAGGAGGATGTGGGACACCACAAAAGTATGCAGGAGGGGCAAGAGGAGTAATCCTGTGCAGGATTATCATGTGCCTGCTCTTCCTGAGATCTCAGTCATCCCGTCTATAATGGAGGCAGCTGGTGCCACCCACTGCTGTCCTGTGTGATCCACCTGGAACCTTAATTAGAAGAGCACGGTGGGGTATTTTCCTGGAGTGACAGGGATTGAACTAGCTATGTGGGTTGTGAAAAGGACAACCTTCAAGAGTATTCTGGAAAAATGCTTGTTGTCTGTGACCATATAGTGCAATTCAATCATGGCTTCATTATTTGATATCTGAACAAAAATTATGAACTACATAAAAATGCTGTCCTTCCCCTTAGGTAAAATAATAATTTTGGTGGAGCTTATGAGTTGCAGAAGACTATGTATGTGAAATGAGAACATATGGATTAGAGCCTCCCTTTTTGAAGGCTGTCAGTAAGAGCCTGACAACTGGTTATTGCCAATCTCCTCCCCCTCATCACCTTCATAAACCATTTAAAATCCTTAGGAAACAGTTCGCTGGGACCCAAACTCTACTTCTAATCTTTACTTCCATGGATGAGGTGTACATGGGAAATAGAACTGGAGTACAAAGAAATCAAAACTTTGAGATTTTTGGCACCTCCAACACCCTCATGTACATAAACTTCAAAATTAAAGGAGCTGATAATCTGCATATTTTTATCTCCACATCTATCTACCCCAAACTGTATGTTTGTCTTGATGATGAAGAAAAAATACTTCAGAGAGTCCTTCCTCCATCCATTCTCTTCCCTAGAACTTACTGGGTAATGTTGAGTCTCTGCTGAGTCATGACAAAGGCTGAGAATCCAATGCCCCTCCTCTGCTGGTACCCAGTGAAGGCTGAGGCTCTGTGGTCAGGATTGATATGAATAGAGTGATGGATAGGAACTTGCTGATGCAGAAAATCACAGAAGGATCAGACCCAGGTATGAAGCCAACTTGAATGGAGCCATTAAACTGAAGAACTGCAGGCACAGGAAGATTATTGACTATTATATGATCTTAGTGGTTCCACGCACAGGGCTCATAATTAGTCAAATTGGTCCATGTTCTCTAAACCTCCAAGGATTTCTTAATATTAGTGAGGGAAGGAAAAGAAGAGAAAATGAATATCTATAAATATTTTGGGCATCTCCTTTACATGTTTTATTTCTATTATTATGATTCACTCACTTTCATATAAATTATATTGTGGTAAATATACATAACAAAACTTTACCTTTTTAACCATTGCAAAATGCACAGTTAAGTGTCATTAATTACATTCATATCATTATAAGACCATAGCAATCATTCACTTCCAGAATTTTTCATTTTTTCTTATAGTGAAACTTTATACCCATTTTAAAAACTTTCCATTCCTCACATTTAATGTCTATGACAATCACCATTTTACTATAAAATAGGATGAAGATGTAAAGCCATAAAATTATAAAATTAGTGGTCCAAGTAGACAGAATTTACATGTCTTCAAATTCATTTCTGCTGGGTTTTCTAGTTTACATTCCAAATGAATACCAACAGTCCTGAGACTAGACCATTCTGCTGTGGAGCCTCCTACACGCACTTTAAATGTCCCTGTTCCTCAGGCTGTAGGTGAGGGAATTCAGCATGGAAGTGACCACTGTGTATATCATTGAGGTCCCCTCACCCTTTCTGGGAGAACATAATACAGCTGAATCAAGTACACGCCAAGGCCTGTTCCATAAAATAAGTGAATAATGGAGTGTTGAGACCCACAGGTTGTGAAGGTTTTTCCCTCCATTCTGATATGGGATCATCTGAATGGAGGTACCAATTTTAGAATAAGGGAAAAGGATTCCTGACATAGAAAGATATCCAGAGATGGCAGCAACAAAAACAGAAGAACATGTTATCAGTGAAGATGTCAGAACTGGGGAGATTGGAAGTTGAGAAGAATTGTGGGAGAAATTACAAATTCCACATGTTAAAATCAGGGAGATTGTAAGGCAATTAATTCATGCTGTTAAATAAGTGACCTCAAAATTAAGAAGACACAGAGGCATGAATTCATAGTAACCTGGAAATGCAGTTGGCCCCACTGAGCATAGGCCATCACAGTCAGAAGGCTACCATCCATACATCCAAAATGAGTAAGAGACATCTGTGTAAGGCAGCCCACCTAGAAGATGGCACTGCTTGTATGTCCACAGTCATCTTTAGGACCATGGTGGAAGTGAAATAGCTATCACACAAGGACAGTTTGGAGAGGAAGAGGTACATGGGAGTGTGGAGGTGGGAGTCAGAGCTGAGAACCAGGATGATGAGCAGGTTCCCAAGCACTGTGACCAGGTACATGAACAGGGACAGTCCAAAGAGGACAGACTGCAGGTCTGATTCCTCTGAAAGGCCCAAGTGATGGAATTCTGAGAGATCTGTTAGATTTTGTATTTCTACGTAGCGTGGAAAACTAGTAAAATCATCAGACTGCACTCAATGCACTAAACTTTTTCATTGCTTTCAACCATCAAGAAGTTTTAAGCTAAGGTCCAAGATTCTAAACCACAGGTATATCCAGTGAGCAAGTATAAAACTCTGAAGTCCAATTTTGAATAGGAATGATGTAAAATCCTGACTTTAGTGTCTTTTTTTTTTTTTTTTTTCTTTTTGGACACTGAGTGGCTGGCTATAAGAATGGAGGGGGATGTGGACAGGTGTGAGAAAGCTCTGGAGTAGAGGAAAGAGCAACAATCAGTGCTGCTCATTGTGTATCTTCTCTTTCTGTGGTCTTAGCCTGGAATCTATTCCTGACATTCCTATATTTATCTCAGAAAGTACCAACCACTTCTCTCCCTTTTGGTGTACCAGTAACCCTCAAAAGGAAGGGCACAATGAGAAATGGATTCTTCATGAAGAAAGAGGCAAGTGAAATTGCTGGTTGGGTTGTTCAGTGGGTGACATTCCTGGATTCTCCTGTCGAGATGCCCTGTGTCTCTAATCAGACACAGAAATATGCGTTTCTGTTTTCTAGCAGACTACATGGTATTAGCTACATAAAAGCGTGGTGCTTCTTCCCTTCCTAGATGATGGTGATGATGATGATGATGATGATTATACAATAACATAGGAACTTAAATGTGTGAGACATTATACGGGTGAAATGACACAGATACAAAGAACACATATCTGATACTGACACCTAAATGTCCCTCAATAACTGTTTATGATATTATGGGTCCTCTTCTCCTCCTTCTCCTTGACCTCACTTTCATAGTCCTTTTGCAGTGATTGGGAAACAGGTTACAGGAATTCATACTCTGCCATCATGGATGAGATCTCTAAGAGAGGTAGTACCAGTGTGGGAGGAAATGGAAATATTGAACGAGATCCTCAGGACCCCACAACATAACCAAATACCCATAGTTCATGGAACTCCTAACAACTGAAACTGCAATTTGGTGTCTTCCCATCTCAATGCCTAAACTTCAGTGTTGGTCTTCATGATGAGGATCAATGGTTCAGATACCTTCCTCCACTCATCATTTTGCTGTCACTCAATGAGTTGTGATACTTCTCTGCTGGGCCATGAACAAGGACTATGGTTCTAACATCCATCCCATGACAGGTGCCCAGGGAAGGCTCAGCCTACACCCTAACAATTGGCATGAATACAGGGATGGATGGGAGCTTTCTGATACAGAGCACCATGGTTGAAGAGACACAGGTAGGGAGTGGAGTGGACTGAAATCTTCAAACTAAATGCTCTAGGCAAAGCTAATTTTTTTTTACCACCATATGAGCTTGGGGGCTTAGCATGGAAGTTACAATTTGTCAAATTGATCTGCAATATCAAAATGTAGAAAGGACTTACATTAGTGAAGTAAGGTTTTTTTCACAATAGGTTTTTGGTGCTTCCTATACTCAAGTATATTTGTGTGTATTTTTCAGTGTTTTTTTTTTTGGTTGATTTAAAAATGATTAGAACATTATAATGATACATAGTAGTTGGGTTCATCTTGACAAAATTGTACATGCATGGAATCTGATTTACTCCATTTCACTCCCTGTTCTACCCCTTTCCCTGCCCTCTTCCCTCCCTCATTCTCCTTCCTCTATTTTACTTGTTTTCCTTTCATTCATGTTGAAGTGCACAGCTGGGTGGCATTAATTGCATCCATTGTTTTGTGGAAACATCACCATCATCAATTTCCAGAAACTTTCCATCTTCCAAAATTGAAATTTTGAACCCATTTTTAAAAACACTTCCCATTTCTCCTTCTCCCAGTCCAGGGAAACAACATTATAGCTTGAAACTTGATGAAGAAATAAAATCATCAAGCTAAAAAAATAATATTATCACAAGGAGGCATAATTTATAGGCAAGTATAGATGTTTAGAATTGCTCCTTTTTCTAGCATGTGTTCCAAATGGATGTCACCCACCTGAAATTACACTGTTCTGCTGTGCAGCCTTCACAGAACACTCTTAATGTCCCTGTTCCTCAGGCTGCAGACAAAAGGATTCAGCATAGGGAGGCCCACAGCATACATCAGTGAGAACATAGCAATCTTTCTGGGAGATTGTGAAACTGTAGAAGCAAGATATACTCCAACCGTTGTTCCATAAAATAAGCAAACTGAGAGGTAAGACCCACAGGTGGAGAAGGCTTTGTAGTTCCCACTTGATGATGGGATTCTAAGAAGAGAGGAAAAACAATTTTGTAGTAAGAGTAAAAGATCCCTGAGAGAGGAAAGAATCCTGAAATGGCACCAACAGAATCCATGACTGTATTTTGGTAAAGGTATCAGAACAAGAAAGATTCAGTACTGGAGAAGCCTCACAAAAGAAATTAGTAATTTCCACACTTTTGAAATAGGCAAAGTGTAAGACAATCACATTGGGCAGCTGGGATTCCTAAAGGCTAAACAAAAGACATCAAAACTAACAAGCCACGAGGGTGAGGAGTCACGATGACTGAGTAATGTAGGGGGCGACAGGTGTCCACAGAGCAGTCATAGGCCATCACAGTCAGAAGCATGTCATCCATACATCCAAAAATGGCAAAAAGAGACATCTGTATCAGGCAGTCCACATAGGAGATGGCTCTGCTGTGAGTTTGGGTGTTCATGAGCACCTTTGGGACTGTGGTGGAGACGAAGCAGATGTCTGCCAAGGACAGGTTGGAGAGGAAGAAGTACATGGGGGTGTGGAGGTGGGAGTCAGAGCTGAGAGCCAGGAGGATGAGCAGGTTCCCAAGCACTGTGACCAGGTACATGGATAGGAACAGGCCAAAGAGGACAGGCTGCAGCTCCGGATCCCAAGAAGAGGAATTCTGCTACATGAGTTAGGTTTTTAATTCAATTTTGCTTGGACACCTTTTGAAAAAGAAAAGAGTATTTGAAAAATAAAATAGATAAGCAGGCACCACGGAGTCAAACAATAATATAAATTCCTTTAGCTTAGAATATTAAAAACACTATATAAGGGCTAGGATGGCATTATGTGAACACTCAGCTAAAGCTGATAGCTCATATCAGAAAGCCATCACGTAGACAAACTCATCACCAACGGCAACCACGGCATTTGTGTGCACTGCATCTGTCATCAATGACATCACACCCGTATGCTTAGAAACACTTTCAACATTTTAATCTTATGCAGGTTCGTTTGTATTAATCCCACACAGTGAAATGTCTAGCAAACAAGTCACTTTTTTGACTTTTTTTTCTCCCTTCTGTCATCTGCAACAGCCTGAGAATATTAATTCTTTGCCTTTCCTGTAATCTTTCTTAGATATAGTTGAGGATGATAGCACCACAAAAAAGCTTGAAACCCAAGTTTGATTCCTGTCTTCTAATAGGTTTTCATATCAATATTTGCTGGTACCTGGATTCCAATTATCTTAATTCAGCTACATGAATACAATTCAGTGTTCTGATTTTTTCAGTTCTCACTATGATTTATCTTTGGGAGAAAAATGGAAGAGAGAAAAGTTCATGAAATAATGTAAGCATACCTAGGTCTTTCCTCACCTGTAGAATGGAAAAAAATCGTTAAATTTTAAGCGCTTTTGTAAAAATACTTAAAGTGTTTTTAAATTCCAAATATTAGTGGTCCTCAGTCTGATTTGTCATACTATTTGCCTGTGAATATTTAAAAGTATTAAGATCCCTGGCATTGGATTAAAGACACTTCAGTTAAAATACCTGCATTTGAAATTAGTTTGATCCCTTCTTCCACCGATTTTAAGAATCACTGTCTGTAATCACTTCTGACATTTTGAAATTGCCCTCAATATTATCCATTATTATCATCAATAATAAATACTACCCATGTTAAAATGTTAAATACTTAGCAATATGTGCTTTAGAACTAATATTTTATAGGGATTTGAATTACCACTTATGAAATTTGTGCTTGGCATCTCTGCATGATTCCATTCTTCTATCCATCTGTCACTCAAAAGAAACTACTGGCAGGATTCAGTGGGTTTAATTTTTTATGTCAATATACAATGTCCACACTGATTGTGTTTCCATAGGCAGTTTTCTTTAAGGTCCACCTAACCAGTACCTGAATCTCATCTAGGTTGTTTACAACACAACATCCATCATCCCTCAAAGGTATAGTACACTTCTGTGTGTGCATTTAATCTCTCTGTGAAGTATGTTTGAACTGATGCTACTGCATTACCTAAAGGAAAAACATCATTTAACTTGAGAATTTATTATTAGGACAATGTTCAAAATCCTGTGTCTCATGAAAATGAAAGATTCTACATACTGTGTGGGCACTAGATGGTAACTTGAATTTCAGTAATTGATACATGTTGTATTTTACTATTAATAACCTATGTTGGTTGACTCACTAAAAATGAGTCCTAACTGAGTACAATCTATTACTATTAATCAAAATATTGCTTATTTTTATTCAGTAATAGTTCTTGAATGGTTATTGGCTAAGAAAGTTCTTCCTTAGAGGTAGTAATATTTCCATTTGACTCCAGTAGAAGGGACAGGCCCTAGGATGGGAGCCAGGAAAGCAATAGTTAGTTCTCTATTATATACAGAATGGGTGTAAATCTGCCCATCTCTCAGGGAACAGCCTGATTATTGAAAATAGGTACAAAAAACACCCATGTGTCCTGTAAGGAAAATTTGGAACATAATACATATTTGGTCATTGTATTGTTCTTTTCTAATAAAATGTTTAATCTTATTGGAAATAGTTTATTGATGAAGACAATTGTAAAAAGCCAGTGAAGCTTGAAATGATGAACTCCAAAGTGTGACTCAGCTCAGACATAAAGATTTCTTGTCTACTTCTTTCTCCTTCTTTTTAATGCCCATGAATATCCCCACAATTATATTTGAGTAATAAATAATGTAGATGATGGTAAATAACAATTTAAGGTTCCTATGTTCATGATACGGACACAAAGAAGAGTTGTAGCTCTTAGTTTTCTCTCAGGGTTATTTCTTGTGTCTTGTTTTGTTGGACATTCCTGAAAGGGGAGAAAGTGCAGACAGGAAATCACCAGGCACGCTGAAGACATATTGTGACCAGTTTTTGTGAACCAAGGAAGAGTCTAGTAAATGTGTAGCATAATTTTGTATTACTTTTGATGGTTCCTTTGTGGAAAACAAGGTATCTGATCTGCAGAATTAGGAATGAAAGGGAATTGGCATTCCTCTCCAAATAACTTGGCTTCTAATTGTAGAAGGACAGAATGACATGTCCTGTTACAGATATAGGAAAATAGTAACTTCAAATAGCAAGATACTATAGTTGAATGATACAAAGATCAACCTTATTAATAAAGTAATAATATATAAATTTTACAAGCTTCCTTGTTCATTCATCAATATTAATCAAAGAGGTAACACCCGTGTCTGTTTAATCATTCTTCACTAGAGTTGAATCAACTAGAAATTATCTCAGGTGACAATGCTTCATTTCAGAGATGATGACTACCTGCCTTGTTTTATACACATGACAAGTGGACTGACAGATTGAACATTAATTGTAAGGATCTGGGTCTCACACACTGAACTTTTCATTGTTTCCCAGACATCATGAAGTTTCAAGATGATATCCAGGGGTCTAAACCATAGTAGTACCTGAGCTGTATTTTTAAATTCTTGTCAATGTCCTGAGTAGGAATAAAATCAACAGTAGACTCTATGACGACTTTTGAAATGGAGTGGACAGATTATAAAATGGCATGAGATTTAGACAGCTGCAAGCATATCCCAGAGAGGAGCTAGAGGGAAATCTGTGCTGCACAGCCATGTGCTGCTCGTTCTGTGATCTCCTCCTGTGATCCTGAGCTGTCCTTCCTGTGCTTGATGCACCTGGTGCCACCTACCGCTCTCATCTGTTGTCCAGTAGGAGCCCCCCAAGGAAAGAGAGCAGAGAGCCAGGGGTATCTTCCTGGAGTGACGTGGAAGTGGAAAGTCGTCTTAGGTTTTGTCTCAAGGGGACAATCCTCCTGGAAGATCCTAGTGCCATGATAGTCTGTGCTCAGACAGAGCAATCCAACCCTCTTACTCTTTTCTAACAATCTGACAGTAGTTACCTCAAAATCCTGTATCCCGGTGTTGTACATAACTGAGAAGAATGCATTTTTAAAAATGCTGTCCTTCCTTTCCTGGAAAGTAAGCTGTATACTTATGACTTGGGGACAGATATGCAGATGGAATGAAATGGAACAAGCTGCTCAACACCAGCTCAGAGCCCTGCACTCTGGAAGCCCTCCAACACGGTGCATGGCATTTCTCGCTGCCTTTCTTCTTGCCACCATCCCTTCCTACTCATGCTGGGGTGCTTAGGTCACAGTGCAGAGGGACCCACTGATGTGTTGAGTGGTGGAACATCTACAGCCAGTGTCACAAGTACGAACGGAGAGCTGGACTGTGGGTGAGGAATCTGGGCCCCAGCACAGGTCAGAACATCAGTCTCACACTCATCCTCACCTCTGTCCACACTAACTCACACTTAGTCCTACGTGGAGGAAACAGAATTCCCTGTGGGCCTTCCTCCATCCATCACCTCCCTAAGCTGCTTCTCTCACGACCAAGGACAGAGTATCCAATGCATCTGGCCTTCCTTGTGCCCAGCGAAGGCTCTGTGTCTGTCTTCAGGCTTGAAGTGAACACAGTGTCAGATGTGAGCTTCCTGATGCAGACAACTAGGGGAGGAGGAGACACAGGCATGGAGAACATTCAGCAGGAGCCACCAGGCTTAAGGGCTGGAGGCACAGGCTGATTATTTACCATAGCACAACCATGGAAGTTCAATGCACAGAGGTGATCATTAGCAAAATTTGACCATGCAGCCCCAACCTCTAAGGGCTTCTTTATATTAGTGGAGGAGGAGGAGAAGAAATGATGAACACTCATTAAGCTTATACTCTCTACTCAAAAAGAAGTTCCATGGGCTATTTGTTGGATTTTAGTTTTTATTCATCTGTTGAAGATCTGCCTGTATTTTATTTCTGTTGTTTATTGTGGCAAGATTACCAAAACATCAACCTTTTCATCAGTTTTATGTGCACTACATATTAAACCCATTCATCTTGTTGTGCAGTTATAAGCAATACCCATTTCCAGAAATATTTTAACTTCCAAAACTGAAACTTTTTGCATTTAAAAAATTTCACTCCTCTGTCTCCCAATCATGGCAATGACCATTTTACTATTAAATACAATGATTAATTAAAACCAAAAAATAGAAAAAATAATGTAAACAAGGAGGCTTGATTAACAGGTCTACTTGTTTAGTTTTGCTGCCAATTCCAACCTGCATTCCAAATGGATGTCAAAGCTCATGAGATTAGACTATTCTCTGGATTCTTCTTAGGGCACGTTTAATGTCCCTGTTGCTCAAGCAGTAAATGAAAGATTTCAGCATGGGTGTGACCACAGTGTACATCACTAAGGCCACCACACCCCTCCTGGGAGAATGTGATACAGCTGAAGCAAGGTACACTCCAATGGCTGTCCCACAAAATAAGCAAACAACTGAGAGGTGATACCCACAGGTGGAGAAGGCTTTGTACTTCCCACCTGAGGATGGGTTTCCAAGAATGGATGAAACAATTTTAGAGTAAAAGAAAATGATTCCTGAGATGGGGAAAAATCCAAATATGACTCCAAAGACATACATGACTATGTTGTTGGTAAAGGTATCAGAACAAGCAAGACTGAGAAGTTTAGAAGGGTCACAAAAGAAATTAGAAATTTCCACATTTTTGAAGTAGGAAAATCATAAGAGAATTAAATTGTGGAGCTGAGAGTCCAAAAGGCTAAATAAAAGAGACACCAAAACTAACATGCCACAAAGGTGAGGATTCATGATGATAGAGATATACAGAGGCTGACAGTAGGCCACATATTGGTCATAGGCCATCACAGTCAGAAGCATGTTATTCATATTTATGAAAAGGCTAAAAAAAATACATATGTGTCAGGCAGTCTACACAGGAGATGACTGTGCTCTGTGCCTGGATGTTCACCAGCATCTTTGGGACCGTGGTGGAGGTGAAGCAGTTGTCAGCCAAGGACAGGAAGAAGTACATGGGGGTGTGGAGGTGGGAGTCTGAGCTGACAGCCAGGATGATGAGCAGGTTCCCAAGCACTGTGACCAGGTACGTGGACAGGAACAGTCCCAGAGGATGGGCTGCAGGTCTGGGTCATCTGACAGTTCCTTGAGATGTAATTCTGAGACATGTGTTAGATTTAGTGCTTCTATATTGCTTGGACACCTTATGAAATAGGAAAAAGTGTTTGGAAAGGAGATTCAAATAAACAGACATCCAATACTCTGTACATATTTTTAATTCAATTATTGACACGTATTCACATTTGATGTCCACACAACTTCAACAATATTTATCATTTGTAATGAGTGCAAATTTCTGATCACTCTTACCTTTTTTTTTCAGTTTTTCCTATCTTTCTATGCATGCATACTTTACACATGTTATTTTTAAGTGATGTTAGGAGACCAAGAATATTAGAGGTAACTATTTTATGAATGCAGTAAAAAATACAGTATTCCTTTTAAATAACACAGCTACTAAATAGTCTTACTTGCTTGCAGAAAAAATCCAATTAAAGGCAATTAAAATAGTTGAATACAACTTAATTTTCTAAGACAGTAGTATTTCCCTTAAGTCAGCATATTTATAAACATGATCTATGATCTAGGACACCATTAAGTAAACACTTAATCTATGTTGATAGTTCAAATCAGAAAAAGTTATTATATGCCAGTTACCTCCTGGAAGTTTTTCTTCATGATTGAATTTTCTAATTACTTTCCTTTGTCGATATAATTGGACACTCACCATGTTTCTTAAAAAAATCATTTAATATATGTCCTACTTTTTGCAGTGGTAGACATCAATATTTGGAAAAACGGTTTAGTTAAATGCATATACAACATCAATTACCACAAAGGTGACATTAGTGTACACTGCACTGATCAATGAATATGAAGAACTAAAATGTGAAGAAGCAGTTTTGAAATATTTCATACTGTTTTATTTTATCAACCCATTTCAGTCTCTGTAAAGTGTATCGTTTGGAATACATATCTTTGATTTTTCCCTTTATTCTGTGTTCAGTAACAGCTTGTTCATGCAGATAAATGGTTTCTGAAAGCTTTAGTGATGGTGAACATCAAAAAGCACATTTTGAGTTCCAAACTTATGACTGGCTAATTGCATTTCTGGTCAATGCTTCCTGATACATAATTGAAATTCTCTCACTTTCACTACCCATAACTTTATTATTTTTCTGTTCATAGTGTGACTTTAAAGGGAAAAGGGGAAAAAATTAAAAATAGAAGGAATAATGACTAATGGCAGCTTCCTCATCTCTAAGACAGGGGTAATAATTATGTACCTCAGAGGCTTTTTGTAAAAAATATTTTCTTTAATTCTTTAATTTTGCAAAGAGTATTGGGCTTTAATCTCATTTGTCATCATATCTATCTGTGGATATCGTTAAATATCCAGATATCTGGCTTCAGACCAACAGATACTTAAGAAAAGTGTCTTCATGGTGAAGTCCCTGATGGTCATTTCTTACACCAGTGTTAAGGACACCTGCCTTAGGGTATTCCCTGACATTGAATAAATGGTCCATTAATATTAGCTTCTATCACCATCAATAATACCACTGCTTATGTGAACATATAAACTTTTAATGATATTTGCATAAAACTACTATTTGGTAGAGATTTGAATGATCTAGATATTTGAGTTCTTGCTATCTCTGTGTGGATCCATTATCTTGTTTACCTGTCCCCCAGAAGCAACCATAGTCATAAATTTGGTTTTTATTTTCCTCTCAATGTTACCATAGAAATATTGATTTTGGTATCCATGGGCAGTTTTCCTTCAAACTTACCTTAAAGTTTCTAAAGTTTATGTGAGTACTAATACCCATTGTCTCTGAAATACACTAGTGTAAGAATGAGTTACTTTATGTTAGGTAGAGGGGAGAGCAGGGAGGGCAAGGGGCATGGGGGAAGGAGTGGTAGTAGAGTGAAACAGACATTATTACCTCATGTACCTGTACGACTGCATGACCGATGTAATAATGCAATTTATATATGCCATGTTGGTGGGATACGGTTCTTTGACTTCCAATAATTGATGCATGTTCAATTTTAATATTAATTACCTACATTTGTTACTCCAATCAAATTGGTTATTATCAATTATATCATTTTCTTCTTCAGTCATACTCTCATACTACATTCTGTTTAGTAACAATCCTTCCACAATAACTCATGAAAACATTTTATCTTGCATTGGGAATAATATTTCCATTTGTCACCAGTAGAGGAGACAGTAAGCTGGAATAAGAGTTAGAAATGAAATTTTTAGTCCTGGATCTTGGAGTTGCCACTATATACAGAATGTGTGTAAAATACCTGTAAAACTCCCACATGCTAGGTAAGTACCCTACAACTGAGCTACACCCCCCAGCAGCCACTTTGATATTTTTTATTCTTTCCATGTGCTAAGCAAGGTAGAGACTCTAAAGAATCAGAAGAGAGAGAGCTAGTCATTCTTGTCCAGATATATGGCATATACTTTTATAAATATAAATTGTCTCAAAATATGAACTGAAAAATGGAAACTTCAGGCAACACTATATTTTGGGTGAGTAGTATGAAGATTAACCATATAGTCAGTAATTAATATAAATAATATCTAAATTTTATTTTGCATAGTTTAATACATCCATCACCTGTCACATGGGAGCATCCATTATCTTTTCATTATTAATTCAATGTATCATCAATAAATCAACTCAGATAACAGTGTTGTCTCAGAAGTACTAACAACCTGACCCTCTGAGAAGAAATAACACATTCAATATATAGTGATCAACATCAAACAGTCAAGGGGAAGACAGAGCACACAGAATGGGAGAAAATCTTTATCAGCTAGTCTTTTGACAGAATGTTAATATGCAGAATTTATGAAGTGAGTTTTCCTAATAATATATTACTCACTTTAGAAGATGCCGGCCTAGAGGGTGGCTGCATTTCATGTTGCTCCAGGACTCAGGATCAAATTGTGTAGCAGGGAGTTGAAAAGGCTAAATAATAAAGACACCAAAACTAACAAGCCACAGAGACGAGGGTTCATAATGACTGGGTATCGCAGGGGGTGACAGATGGCCACAAACGG
Source organism: Sciurus vulgaris (assembly GCF_902686455.1). Lineage (NCBI taxonomy): Eukaryota > Metazoa > Chordata > Mammalia > Rodentia > Sciuridae > Sciurus > Sciurus vulgaris. The sequence goes on from NC_136477.1 coordinate 9,120,004, forward strand.
GTCATAGGCCATGACAGTCAGAAGCATGTCATCCATACAGACCAACATGGCAAACAGAGACATCTGTGTCAGGCAGCCCATGTAGGAAATGACTGTGCTCTGAGTCTGGATGTCCATGATCATCTTTGGGACTGTAGTGGAGATAAAACAGATATCAGTGAAGGACAGGTTGGAGAGGAAGAAGTACTTGGGGTGTGGAGGTGGGAGTCAGAGCTGACAGCCAGGATGATGAGCAAGTTCCCAAGCACTGTAACCAGGTACATGGACAGAAACAGTCCAAAGAGGACAGGTTGCAGGTCTGGATCCTCTGAAAGTTCAATGAGATGGAATTCTGAGACCGTGTTAGATTATGTCCTTCTATATTACCTGGACACCTTTGGGAATAAAAGCGTTAGAAAAAGGAAACAATAAATAGTCATCCAGCTCAAGCAAGGTACTCATACTTGAACTCCGTACACCTTCAGAAATATTTCCTGGGAAAAATTTCTTCTCTGAACTCTCACATTATTGGTATCTGTGTTTCATAGCCTTGTGTGCTCATTTTAAATGAGCTGTGCTAGAGACCAAGACATTACACACAACAAGTCTAGTATTGACAATTTTATGGATATATATTGTTTATATGGAATTGTAGGTTTCATTGAGTTCTATTTGTGCATGCATTTAACAATTTAATCAGTTTTACTCCCTCATAGCTAATACTTCTTCCCTCTTCTCCTTCCCCAAGTTCCTTCCTCTTCCTTAATGTCCTCCCTCCTATTTTGATGAATATCTTTTTTTCTTTTTTCTCTCTAACTTCCATGTAGGTGAGAAAGCATGTGACACTCATCTTCCTGAGTCTGGCTTGATTTGTACAGTCTACTTTTCTAATAAAGAGAGGGACCAGCAGGCAAGTGGCCCTGGGTTCCACCCCGGACACCATGGAAAATAGTAAAAGAAGGGAGGAAGAAATAGTCTTTCCATATGAAAAGTATCATCATTAAAGAAATCAAGAAGCTGTCAAGATAACTTATTTTAAGGCAAGGAAAAATCCTGTCATTAAAATGACTATAAACACTAAGTCAGAGACATTCCTGTCTCCGGCTTTGCTGATAATCCAATTTTGATGCATTCTTTAAATGCACATAGTGATATGACATCATCTGGCACAAATGGTTAAAGAATAATGTAATGAATAATGTAATGATAAGAATCACTTATGAAAATTTAAAAACTTTTGACATTATATTTTTGTTCAACCCTATGACATCTCAGAAAGGGATCTGAGAATGACAGCTTTTTTGTTTTTTTAATTTTCTCTTGATAGTCTAGTTAACAATGGTCTGCTTATGCTGCTATATTGCTTTTATAATCATAAACTTTTATTTTCAATTGAAGACGTTAGCACCTAGCATATGACCCAAAATTCTAAATGGAATTTGCAAAGTTGGAGCCTTCATATGCCTAGTTCATGGATTTTCAAGTTAGTCCTGCCTCATATCTGTACTGCACTTCTCCTACTTCAGCTGCATGAAGACAATTTGGGAATTTATTTTGTTAGCTCACATTATAATTTCATGGGAAAATTGAAAAATGAAAAGTACAGGAAATAAACACACTGTGAAAATTGTCTCATCTGTAAAATGTGGATAATAATTAACCATCTAAAGCTTAATTGTCAGAAAGGGCTTCAGAAGCATTTTAAATTGTGTAGACCTGTTCCATCTCAGTTACCAATGTAGTTACCTGTGGATATCTTAGTATATGTGTATCCTGAGCTTCACCCCAAGTTAAATCCATCATAGTGTCTACATGTGAAGTTCTTGGTGTTTTTTTTTTTTTTTTTCCACACTAGTTTTGAAAACCACTGACATAACATTTCCTGGCATTTAGAAAATATTTCATTAAAGATTCATGCTATTACAGCCAATAAGACTCACTACTATGATTAAAACAAAACATTTAGTAATGTTTGCTTCAGATCTGAACTTCTGTGGAGAATTAAAACATGGCCCATGGAATTTGAATACTTTATGTCTGCAGGATTTAATTCTCCTGCTCACCTGTTCCACAGTCAAATTCTGTCATGAATTTGGGGGTTAGATTTTCCCATAGATCTTTCCATTTCTATTTTGATATATGTATCTACAAAGCAAAATTTTTATCAAAAACTTACCTAATGATACCTTAAAGCTCATCTATTCAGTATGTCACAGCACTTTTTGTGAGCTAGTTTACATTCACTTGTGGTTTGACATACATTGGGTTCAAATGCTTTAACTGATGCAGAGTTACCTGAGGGTGGGACTTCATTTGTAAGTTTTTTTTTTTTTTTTTAATTACGACAATACTTTTAAAATTCTTGTATTTCTTTCCCTCATATTAGTGAAATTTTCTATGCACTATTTTGGTAGAGAGAATTGTTCTTTGACTTTCAACAAATCATGTCTATTAGTTTAATTACTAATCCCCTCCATTTGTTGCCCCAATAAAATTCTGTCATTACTGATATATTCCCTTATTTTTAATGGACACCTTCAAAATATCCTTGTCAGGTGTCGATTAGCAATCCTTGCATAGCAAATCACTGAGAAATTACATCTCCTAAGGAAACCATTTCCACTGGGCTCCAGTGAAGAAGAGAGTGTCCTGGGATGGGAGGAAGGAAATCCACATTTTACTCTTGAATCATTGATGGACCATATTATGCAGAATATGTCAATCTCTCCTCATTTTTGAACTTGTACTCTTACTGATGGGGAGAATAATGGCAATCTCCACTCATGCATGGCTCATAAGGAAAGTTTAAATCCAAAAATATTTATCATTTTGGTTACTTTATCGAAGTACAGAATCAAAGCTATGGGAATAACTAACTGTTGAGGTATATCAGTGTTAAGGATCACTGAACTCTGGATGATAGGAAGCTCTTACCTGGGTCTCATCTCAAGCTATAAGTCTTAACCTGCCCCCTTCTTTATTTCTGATACCCAACGAAGTCTGTGCTATGTGTTTGAATAATTGATCATGAAGATGTGGTTAAAAGGATTATAGGACCCAGGTATCCATGACATGGATACAACAAGAGCTATTTTATCTTATCTCCACTTCTATGGAACATTACTTCTATGGAACAACCAAGAAACAGTCTCTTCAATATTTATAAAGGTTTTTGTTTTTAAATTACCTTGTGTGCTTAGCAGTATAGAGGCTCTGGAGAATTACAAATAAATGATTTTTCCTCTCCAAATTGACAGCATATAGAAGTAGGACACTGTCATTTCTGATTGATGGATAGTTTAGTTGAATGGTGTGATTCTCAAACTTCCCATTATTATTAATAGTAATATCTGAACTGTTATTTTCCCTTACCTATGTGTTCACCTCCTACCCACCACACAAAGAACCTTTCCATCATCACTGCAGTTGTCTCAACTGGAAAGAACTTCAGATGACAATACTGAGCTTGTGACACTAACAAGATGCACTATGTTTAAGAAAGAAACAGGAACCTAGAGGTGAAAATTAAATTCCTAGTCTCTGAATCTGATGCAATACAAATTTCATTGTTTCCCAATTATCTGATATTTGAAGGAGACCTATAGAGGATGTAGCCACATAGAATATGGGCACATTTTTAAGCTATTCCAGTTTCCTGAGTATGAATGATATCAAGTCCTGACTTCACCTACCCTTGATATTAAGTGACTGAGTAGAAGTTTGCAGGAGGATGTGGAGAGCTGCAGGATCTCCTGGAACAGGGCCAGAGTCAGGTCTGTGTTGAACCATTATTTCTGCTCTTTTGTGGTTATTGTCCTTGGTCTGTCTGTGCTTCCCATAGTGGGTGGCTGGTGTCACCCACGGCTCTGTAATGTGATCTAGCAGGAACCCACACGAGGAAGAGCACTGTGAGCAAGGAGTCTCTTTCTAACCATATTAATCAAAATTCAAAATCTATAAGGCCAAGGATAACAGTTATATTAAATGATTATAAAGGACAGAATTTAAGCAAGGACCTAGATCTTCAAACAAAAACCATAAAATCCAAAAATAATGAAACCCTTGGGGTATAACTGGCACATATGTGTACAGGTCATGCAGTCCTAGCTCTTACATTGGATTCCAAATACTCTAAGTAAAGGAATTTCTCCCATTGTCTTAGTGTAAAATTTATGTACTTCTTAACTTACTTTATTTGAAAGATGCCGGGGTCCAGCCCTAACAGGAGTCCATGGGTTTCACACTGGTAAACGGGGCACAGGGAGACAGCGTCGGCAAAGGATGGAGAATGAGAGACACAGACTCTAGTTCTGGTGCAATCAATCCCCTTTTATTCTGGGGAAGGCTGGGTTTATATACATTTTTCTTCAGGCTTTGATGACAGGCTTGTGATTAATAAAATCAAAGAAGTTTCCAAAGCATAGGTAGAAATTATTTTTACCAAAAGATTATGAGAAAACAGTAACCTTACAGATTATCCTTACTTAATCACAATTATTTTAAGAATATCTAACTACATCATGAGCTAATACAATGTTTATTTCCTTAATATCTAAACTCTATATGACCTAAGACATAATTTTTATTATTTTTGCGGTAAAGCAATAGACAAATAATGTCATATGACCATCTCTACTAGGTCCTTCTGGTTAATATCTAAATTGCTGAGTTAAGGGTTACAGGAGGGCAGCGGTCCCAATGGTTATTATGTACCAACGTTTATTATAGGGGTGACATATTCTTTGTAGGAAGGAAGGAATGTTGTGAAACCTTATTCTTTTACCTCACCACCACACATAAACAAAACCATCATCTGGATTAAACCACCCTGTAGGAGACAGGGGGAGATCTATATCTAACTTCTCTAAGGGCTTGCCTTTAGGGGGGTACCAGGGCTTGCCATAGATAAAATAAGCTAGTCCATATCTAGTAGCTACTGTGGGAGGTGCTTTGTGCTTAGAACTTGGGGAAACATGTTATCTATAAGTTTCTGTGCCCCAGCAGGTTCTGGCTGTGCCAGTAAATGCAGTGTTTGATTTTTAACATAATAAAAACATTCTTCTGTAGTGAGGTTAACATCACAGGGTTTCAACATGTGTTTTTGTCTCTGTGATGTTTTTCTGGAAATTTGTAGAATTATTCCCATCACCTCTAGCAACATCCTCAGACTGAAGTGAGTAATATATTATTAGGAAAACTCCACAGAATAACATCCAAGCTAGGGAGGCATACTTCTGGCTACAATCCTTTTAGGATGAGTCTCTGCAATCATCCTTGAGTGGAACTCTGTCAAGCACTGTAAGGAGAGCCAGGCGCCCCCACAGAAAGATGTTCTTTCTTGCTGATTACTGTGGTAGACACCTGTAATCCCAGCAGCTCAGGAGGTTGAGGCAGGAGGATCACAAGTTCAACGCTAGCTTCAGCAATTTTTTAATTTTTTAGTTTTATTATTTTTACAGACTGCATTTTGACTCATTGTACACAAATGGGGTACAAAATTTCATTTCTATGATTGTGCACAATGTAGATTCTTACAATTCATGTAATCATACATGGAGATAGGGTAATGATGTCTCATTCCATCATCTTTTATTCCCCTGCCACTCCTCCCTCTCATTTCTCTCTACATAATCTAAAGTTCCTCCATTCTTCTCTTGCCCCCTACTCCCACCCCTCTTATGTATCAGTGAGGCCCCAAGCAACTCAGTAAGACCCTGTCTCAAAAAATAAAGAAAAAGTGCCAGGGATGTGTCTTCGTGGTTAAGAACCCCTAGATTCAATCCCCAGTGCAAAAAAAAAAAGTGTCCAAGTGAAATAGAAGTGCACAAAACACATGTGTCACAGAGTTCCACCTCCTGGAATTCTCAGAGGATCCAGACCGGCAGCCCATCCTCTTTGGACTGTTCCTGTCCATGTACCTGGTCACCTGGGAACCTGCTTGGGAACCTGCTCACCATCCTGGCTGCCAGCTCTGACTCCCACCTCCACACTCCTATGTACTTCTTCCTCTCCAGCCTATCTTGACTGTCATCTGCTTTACCTCCACCACCATCCCAAACATCACTGTGGACATCCAAACTCACAGTAGACATCTCCTATGTGATCGGCCTGATACATATGTCTTTTCTTCTAATTTTTGGAATTGTGAAAGAACTGCTTCTGTCTGTCATGGCCTAAGAATGGATTGTGGTCATCTGTCAACCCCCTGAAATAGTCAGTCATCATGAACACCAGTCTCTGTGTCTTAGTTTTGATATTCTTTTTAGTCATCTTTTGGCATCCCAACTGCACAATTTGATTGCCTTATAATTGAAATACTTCAAGGTTGTTGAAGTTTCTTATTTCTTTTGTCTAGGGCCTTGGTAAGTTTCTGAGGCTGGCTTTGAACTTGCAATCCTCCTTCCTCAGCCTCCTGAGCTGCTTGATTACAGGCATGCACCATGGCACTCGAAAGAGTCGTGCATTTCGTTGGTGTCATATCTGGATTTCTTCCTATCTCAGGAATCTTTTTCTGTCCTATAAAATCGTTTCTCTATTCTGAGAGTACAATCAAGAGTTGGGCAATAAAAAGCATTCTCCACCTGTGGTCTCACTTTCAGGTGTTACATATTTTATGGAACAGGCTTTGGAGTACACTTAGGTTCAGCCAAATCCCATTCCCTGGCAACTCCAGAACTGGGCAATGGCTTCAGTAATGTATGCTGTGTTCAGTCCTGTGCTGAGTCCTGAGGACACAGAGCAGAACAGTCCAATCTCAGGACCTGCAGCATCTAGTTAGAACATAGTCTAGAAAAACATCAAGAAAAGCTAGCCTCGACATATGTATTCCTTCTCCCTGTTTACATTACTTTGTACACTGTATGTTCATGATGTTTTATAATATGTTGCATTTGCCAGGGTTGAGATCAGGATAAATAGGTAGTTGTGAAAATGGGTATAAATTTTCAGTTTGGCAAGATGAAAATTTTCGGGAAATGGATGATGGTAATGGTTAAACAACAAAGTGAATGTAATTGATACTACTGAACTATGCACATAAACTAAGTAACAATGGAAGTTGTTTCCTGTATATTTTATCACAAAAAATGGAAATGCATGCAAATGGGTCTTTCAAAACAAGGAAAAGAAACGAATTGAGTGAACAATATCCCAGAGTTTCCTTGAATAGAGAAAGAGACCATAACTTTGGAGACATTCATTTTTTCTTCTTTTTCTTCCTCCTTAGAGATTAGGATAATAGAGCAACTTGACCATTTATGAGCTCTGTGCATGGAGCCTCCAAGTTTATTAAAATGAATCAGCCTTTATCTCAAGCTCTTGTGTTTGGTAGTTCTAGTTTAGGGGGCTTCATACCTGCATCTCCTCCTCCCAGGGTTGTCTGCAGCAGGAAGCTCCTACCTGACCCTGTGTTCCTATCAGTCTTGAGCAGTGATTCTGAATCTTCACGGACACCTGGTTAGGGAGTTGCTTTGGGTCCTCAATCTTTGTTCATGAGCCAACTGAGAAGCAACTTAACCCCGTAAATTCTGAAGGAGACACTAGATCGGAGAAGGACTGTCAGAAATGTTGTTTCATTTCAGGACAAATATGATACTCTGGGTGGCCAGATGGAAGCGTATCAGTGTGTAAAAACTGAGTGATGAGGTCTGATTTTTATATTCTTGGTTATGGTGAGGATAAAAAATCCAATACAAACTCTGCTTTCCACCTCCACGGGCTCTACTTCCAAAAGGAATCTCATCACTCTAGCCGAAAGAGGGTCCCCGAAACTTTCCTCAGCAATCCAGGAGGATTGTAAAGGAGATCCCAAGTTATGGAAGGAACTAGCAGCACACACAGCATTGTGATGCATTACTGAGGGCTTCCTCAATGCCAGGCTCAGAGCTTTGTGTTTTATGCAGCTTGGTTCATCTCATCTGCAGTCTCTACAAAGTCTTCCTTTAGTTACAAGTGTCCACAATATTATATATAGAGAAAAGAGTACATTATATTTATGAAAATATTGCCAGGTTGTTTGGTAGAGATGAGTAAATCTGTGTTTGATCCAGGCCATCTGAATAGGGACCTGGGGCTTCTTGGCAGGAGAATCCTAGCAGGCTGTTCCCTTGACCACTCACCTGCCATTTCAACCCCTGTCACTCCAGAAGTGACACTTTGCTCACTCTGCTTTTCACTGTGGGTGTTCCCGGTGGGTCAAAGAGGGAGAAGTGACATGAAAGCAACATCCAACACAGGAGGAGTAGCTCTAGACCATGGGCAGAGATCACAGAAAATGGGCACATAAAAATTCAACACAGACCTCTCCCCAGGATACTCTGGTGCTGTCCCTGTCTTCCTTCCTCCTTGCCACCGGTCCACTCAGTCTCAAACAGAGACAATGCCAGTTCTTGGTTTCATTCCTGCACAAGAAACTGGAAAGAGTTTTAAACCAGATGTACCAGTGGTTAGGGCCTATGGACCTCTGCCTAATGCTCTCTGAATATTGGGAAATAATGAGAAAAGTTACTGCACACCTGGAAAGGGACTGCTGCATTTTCACATGCTTTTATTGGTGTATTATACTTACACCTCACAATCCAACAACTGTGATGGATTCATGCATGCACAAAACAAAATTTGGTCCATTTCTTTCCCCAGGACCTCTCCTTTCTTTCTCCTTCCCCCTGATTCTGTTTCTTCACTTTAATGGTCTCACTATTATTTTCTTTTAAATTGGTGCATTTTAATTCTACCCCAAAGCGGGAGTCATTGAGGTGCCTTTGTACATGCACACAGCAACATTTGGTCAGGTTTCTTCCCCAGGAGCATGCTTTCTCCCCCTGCTCTTTCATTCTGAGCCCATCCCTCTATTCCACTGTCCTCCCTTCTGTTTTCCTGAGGACCCTTTTTCACTTCTCTCTTTTCTCCAACTTCCACATATGAGAGAAGACATTTGATCCTTGACTTTTTGAGTCTCTTATTTCACATAGCACAAAGTTCTCCTTTCACACATTTGCCAGCAAATTACACAATATCTTTCTTTTTATGACTAAATAAATCTCCACTGTGTATATATACCACATTTTCTAGACCCGCGTATCTGTTGACGGACACCTGATCCAATTGCATAACTTGGCTACTGCAAATTGCACTGCTACCAACACAGATGTGTCTATACCCTACAGTATGCTGATTTTAGCAGTTTTGCGTATATACCTAGGAATGGGATTGTTGGGTTACATGGTGCTTCCAGTCCTATTCTTTTGGGGAATCACCATACTGCTTTCCACAGTGGTTGTACTAATTTTCAGTCCCACCACCAATGTATGAGTGCACCTTTACCCCTGTCTTCTATTTTATTTTAGGTTTTTTAAATTTATCTTTTAATTTTTTACAGACTGCATTTTGATTCATTGTACACAAATGGGATACATCATTTCGTTTCTATGGTTGTACATGATGGAGATTCATATCGTTTGTGTAATCATGCATATACATAGGGTAATTATGTCTGTCTCATTCCACCATTTTTCATACCCAACCTCCCTCTCATTTCCTTCTACATAATCTAAAGTTCCCCCATTCTTCTGTCACTCCCCACCCCCCACCACCATTATATATAATTCTCCACTTATCAGGGAAAACATTCAGCCTTTGGTTTTTTGGGCTTGGCTTATTTCGCTTAGCATGATATTCTCCAATTCCATCCATTTATTTGTAAATGCCATAATATCATTCTTCTTTATGACTGAATAGTAAACTTGTAACAGACCCACCTTTTGACCCAGTTATCCCACTCTTGGTTTATACCCAAAGAACTTAAAATCAGCAATGTACAGTAGCACAGTCACATCAATGTTTATAGCAGCTCAGTTCACAATAGCTAGATTGTGGAACAAACCTAGTTGCCCTTCAACAGATGAATGGATAAAGAAACTCTGGTATATATATACAATGGAACACCCCTGTATTTTGCCAGTCGTTTTTTTTATTTGTATTCTTGACAATTGCCATTCTAACTGGAGGAAGGTGAAACGTCAGTGTAGTTTTGATTGGCAGTTCCCTGATTGCTAAAGATGTGGAACATGTTTTTCACATATTTGCTGACCATCTGTATTTCTTCTTTTTTAGAAATGTGTATTTAGTTCATTTGTCCATTTAGTTATTAAGCTATTTGGGGGGTTTTGGTGTTAAGTTTTTTTAGTTATTCATAAATTCTGCATATTAACGTTCTGTCAAAAGACTAGCTGATAAAGATTTTCTCCCATTCTGTGTGCTCTGTCTTCCCCTTGACTGTTTCATGTTGATCACTATATATTGAATGTGTTATTTCTTCTCAGAGGGTCAGGTTGTTAGTACTTCTGAGACAACACTGTTATCTGAGTTGATTTATTGATGATACATTGAATTAATAATGAAAAGATAATGGATGCTCCCATGTGACAGGTGATGGATGTATTAAACTATGCAAAATAAAATTTAGATATTATTTATATTAATTACTGACTATATGGTTACTCTTCATACTACTCAACCAAAATATAGTGTTGCCTGAAGTTTCCATTTTTCAGTTCATATTTTGAGACAATTTATATTTATAAAAGTATATGCCATATATCTGGACAAGAATGACTAGCTCTCTCTCTTCTGATTCTTTAGAGTCTCTACCTTGCTTAGCACATGGAAAGAATAAAAAATATCAAAGTGGCTGCTGGGGTAATGGCAGTTGTAGGGTACTTGCCTAGCATGTGGGAGTTTTACAGGTATTTCACACACATTCTGTATATAGTGGCAACTCCAAGATCCAGGACTAAAAATTTCATTTCTAACTCTTATTCCAGCTTACTGTCTCCTCTACTGGTGACAAATGGAAATATTATTCCCAATGCAAGATAAAATGTTTTCATGAGTTATTGTGGAAGGATTGTTACTAAACAGAATGTAGTATGAGAGTATGACTGAAGAAGGAAATGATATAATTGATAATAACCAATTTGATTGGAGTAACAAATGTAGGTAATTAATATTAAAATTGAACATGCATCAATTATTGGAAGTCAAAGAACCGTATCCCACCAACATGGCATATATAAATTGCATTATTACATCGGTCATGCAGTAGTACAGGTACATGAGGTAATAATGTCTGTTTCACTCTACTACCACTCCTTCCCCCATGCCCCTTGCCCTCCCTGCTCTCCCCTCTACCTAACATAAAGTAACTCATTCTTACACTAGTGTATTTCAGAGACAATGGGTATGAGTACTCACATGAACTTTAGAAACTTTAAGGTAAGTTTGAAGGAAAACTGCCCATGGATACCAAAATCAATATTTCTATGGTAACACTGAGAGGAAAATAAAAACCAAATTTATGACTATGGTTGCTTCTGGGGGATAGGTAAACAAGATAATGGATCCACACAGAGATAGCAAGAACTCAAATACCTAGGTCATTCAAATCTCTACCAAATAGTACTTTTATGCAAATATCATTAAAAGTTTATATGTTCACATAAGCAGTGGTATTATTGATGGTGATAGAAGCTAATATTAATGGACCATTTATTCAATGCCAGGGAATACCCTAAGGCAGGTGTCCTTAACACTGGTGTAAGAAATGACCATCAGGGACTTGACCATGCAGACACTTTTCTTAAGAATCTGTTGGTCTGAAGCCAGATATCTGGATATTTAACAATATCCACAGATAGATATGATGACAAATGAGATTAAAGCCCAATACTCTTTGCAAAATTAAAGAATTAAAGAAAATATTTTTTACAAAAATCCTCTGAGGTACGTAATTATTACCCCTGTCTTAGAGATGAGGAAGCTGCCATTAGTCATTATTCCTTCTATTTTTAATTTTTTCCCCTTTTCCCTTTAAAGTCCCACTATGAACAGAAAAATAATAAAGTTATGGGTAGTGAAAGTGAGAGAATTTCAATTATGTATCAGGAAGCATTGACCAGAAATGCAATTAGCCAGTCATAAGTTTAGAACTCAAAATGTGCTTTTTGATGTTCACCATCACTAAAGCTTTCAGAAACCATTTATCTGCATGAACAAGCTGTTACTGAACACAGAATAAAGGGAAAAATCAAAGATATGTATTCCAAACGATACACTTTACAGAGACTGAAATGGGTTGATAAAATAAAACAGTATGAAATATTTCAAAACTGCTTCTTCACATTTTAGTTCTTCATATTCATTGATCAGTGCAGTGTACACTAATGTCACCTTTGTGGTAATTGATGTTGTATATGCATTTAACTAAACCGTTTTTCCAAATATTGATGTCTACCACTGCAAAAAGTAGGACAAATATTAAATGATTTTTTTAAGAAACATGGTGAGTGTCCAATTATATTGACAAAGGAAAGTAATTAGAAAATTCAATCAGGAAGAAAAACTTCCAGGAGGTAACTGGCATATAATAACTTTTTCTGATTTTGAACTATCAACATAGATTAAGTGTTTAGTTAATGGTGTCCTAGATCATAGATCATGTTTATAAATATGCTGACTTAAGGGAAATACTACCGTCTTAGAAAATTAAGTTGTATTCAACTATTTTAATTGACTTTAATTGGATTTTTTCTGCAAGCAAGTAAGAATATTTAGTAGCTGTGTTATTTAAAAGCAATACTGTATTTTTTACTGCATTCATAAAATAGTTACCTCTAATATTCTTGGTCTCCTAACATCACTTAAAAATAACGTGTGTAGGGTATGCATGCATAGAAAGATAGGAAAAACTGAAACAAGAAAAGGTAAGAGTGATCAGAAATTTGCACTCATTACAAATGATAAATATTGTTGAAGTTGTGTGGACATCGAATGTGAATACGTGTCAATAATTGAATTAAAAATATGTACAGAGTATTGGATGTCTGTTTATTTGAATCTCCTTTCCAAACATTTTTTCCTATTTCAAAAGGTGTCCAAGGAACATAGAAGCACTAAATCTAACACATGTCTCAGAATTCCATCTCAAGGAACTCTCAGATGACCCACACCTGCAGCCTATCCTCTTGGACTATTCCTGTCCATGTACCTGGTCACAGTGCTTGGGAACCTGCTCATCATCCTGGCTGTCAGCTCAGACTCCCACCTCCACACACCCATGTACTTCTTCCTGTCCTTGACTGACAACTGCTTCACCTCCACCACGGTCTCAAAGATGCTGGTGAACATCCAGGCACAGAGCACAGTCATCTCCTGTGTAGACTGCCTGACACAGATGTATTTTTTTTATCCTTTTCATAAATATGAATAACATGCTTCTGACTGTGATGGCCTATGACCAATATGTGGCCTTCTGTCAGCCTCTGTATTTCTCTATCATCATGAATCCTCACCTCTGTGGCATGTTAGTTTTGGTGTCTCTTTTATTTAGCCTTTTGGACTCTCAGCTCCACAATTTAATTGTCTTATGATTTTCCTACTTCAAAAATGTGGAAATTTCTGATTTCTTTTGTTACCCTTCTAAACTTCTCAGTCTTGCTTGTTCTGATACCTTTACCAACAACATAGTCATGTATGTCTTTGGGGTCATATTTGGATTTTTCCCCATCTCAGGAATCATTTTCTTTTACTCTAAAATTGTTTCATCCATTCTTAGAAACCCATCCTCAGGTGGGAAGTACAAAGCCTTCTCCACCTGTGGGTATCACCTCTCAGTTGTTCGCTTATTTTGTGGGACAGCCATTGGAGTGTACCTTGCTTCAGCTGTATCACATTCTCCCAGGAGGGGTGTGGTGGGCTTAGTGATGTACACTGTGGTCACACCCATGCTGAAATCTTTCATTTACTGCTTGAGCAACAGGGACATTAAATGTGCCCTAAGAAGAATCCAGAGAATAGTCTAATCTCATGAGCTTTGACATCCATTTGGAATGCAGGTTGGAATTGGCAGCGAAACTAAACAAGTAGACCTGTTAATCAAGCCTCCTTGTTTACATTATTTTTTCTATTTTTTTGGTTTTAATTAATCATTGTATTTAATAGTAAAATTGTCATTGCCATGATTGGGAGACAGAGGAGTGAAATTTTTTAAATGCAAAAAGTTTCAGTTTTGGAAGTTAAAATATTTCTGGAAATGGGTATTGCTTATAACTGCACAACAAGATGAATGGGTTTAATATGTAGTGCACATAAAACTGATGAAAAGGTTGATGTTTTGGTAATCTTGCCACAATAAACAACAGAAATAAAATACAGGCAGATCTTCAACAGATGAATAAATACTAAAATCCAACAAATAGCCCATGGAACTTCTTTTTGAGTAGAGAGTATAAGCTTAATGAGTGTTCATCATTTCTTCTCCTCCTCCTCCACTAATATACAGAAGTCCTTAAAGGTTGGGGCTGCATGGTCAAATTTTGCTAATGATCACCTCTGTGCATTGAACTTCCATGGTTGTGCTATGGTAAATAATCAGCCTGTGCCTCCAGCCCTTAAGCCTGGTGGCTCCTGCTGAATATTCTCCATGCCTGTGTCTCCTCCTCCCCTAGTTGTCTGCATCAGGAAGCTCACATCTGACACTGTGTTCACTTCAAGCCTGAAGACAGACACAGAGCCTTCGCTGGGCACAAGGAAGGCCAGATGCATTGGATACTCTGTACTTGGTCATGAGAGAAGCAGCTTAGGGAGGTGATGGATGGAGGAAGGCCCACAGGGAATTCTGTTTCCTCCACGTAGGACTAAGTGTGAGTTAGTGTGGACAGAGGTGAGGATGAGTGTGAGACTGATGTTCTGACCTGTGCTGGGGCCCAGATTCCTCACCCACAGTCCAGCTCTCCGTTCGTACTTGTGACACTGGCTGTAGATGTTCCACCACTCAACACATCAGTGGGTCCCTCTGCACTGTGACCTAAGCACCCCAGCATGAGTAGGAAGGGATGGTGGCAAGAAGAAAGGCAGCGAGAAATGCCATGCACCGTGTTGGAGGGCTTCCAGAGTGCAGGGCTCTGAGCTGGTGTTGAGCAGCTTGTTCCATTTCATTCCATCTGCATATCTGTCCCCAAGTCATAAGTATACAGCTTACTTTCCAGGAAAGGAAGGACAGCATTTTTAAAAATGCATTCTTCTCAGTTATGTACAACACTGGGATACAGGATTTTGAGGTAACTACTGTCAGATTGTGAGAAAAGAATAAGAGGGTTGGATTGCTCTGTCTGAGCACAGACTATCATGGTGCTAGGATCTTCCAGAAGGATTGTCCCCTTGAGACAAAACCTAAGACAACTTTCCACTTCCACGTCACTCCAGGAAGATACCCCTGGCTCTCTGCTCTCTTTCCTTGGGGGCTCCTACTGGACAACAGATGAGAGCGGTCGGTGGCACCAGGTGCATCAAGCACAGGAAGGACAGCTCAGGATCACAGGAGGAGATCACAGAACGAGCAGCACATAGCTGTGCAGCACAGATTTCCCTCTAGCTCCTCTCTGGGATATGCTTGCAGCTGTCTAAATCTCATGCCATTTTATAATCTGTCCACTCCATTTCAAAAGTCGTCATAGAGTCTACTGTTGATTTTATTCCTACTCAGGACATTGATAAGAATTTAAAAATACAGCTCAGGTACTGCTATGGTTTAGACGCCTGGATATCACCTTGAAACTTCATGATGTCTGGGAAACAACGAAAAGTTCAGTGTGTGAGACCCAGATCCTTACAATTAATGTTCGATCTGTCAGTCCACTTGTCATGTGTATAAAACAGGGCAGGTAGTCATCATCTCTGAAATGAAGCATTGTCACCTGAGATAATTTCTAGTTGATTCAAATCTAGTGAAGAATGATTAAACAGACATGGGTGTTACCTCTTTGATTAATATTGATGAATGAACAAGGAAGCTTGTAAAATTTATATATTATTACTTTATTAATAAGGTTGATCTTTGTATCATTCAACTATAGTATCTTGCTATTTGAAGTTACTATTTTCCTATATCTGTAACAGGACATGTCATTCTGTCCTTCTACAATTAGAAGCCAAGTTATTTGGAGAGGAATGCCAATTCCCTTTCATTCCTAATTCTGCAGATCAGATACCTTGTTTTCCATGAAGGAACCATCAAAAGTAATACAAAATTATGCTACACATTTACTAGACTCTTCCTTGGTTCACAAAAACTGGTCACAATATGTCTTCAGCGTGCCTGGTGATTTCCTGTCTGCACTTTCTCCCCTTTCAGGAATGTCCAACAAAACAAGACACAAGAAATAACCCTGAGAGAAAACTAAGAGCTACAACTCTTCTTTGTGTCCGTATCATGAACATAGGAACCTTAAATTGTTATTTACCATCATCTACATTATTTGTTACTCAAATATAATTGTGGGGATATTCATGGGCATTAAAAAGAAGGAGAAAGAAGTAGACAAGAAATCTTTATGTCTGAGCTGAGTCACACTTTGGAGTTCATCATTTCAAGCTTCACTGGCTTTTTACAATTGTCTTCATCAATAAACTATTTCCAATAAGATTAAACATTTTATTAGAAAAGAACAATACAATGACCAAATATGTATTATGTTCCAAATTTTCCTTACAGGACACATGGGTGTTTTTTGTACCTATTTTCAATAATCAGGCTGTTCCCTGAGAGATGGGCAGATTTACACCCATTCTGTATATAATAGAGAACTAACTATTGCTTTCCTGGCTCCCCCTAGGGCCTGTCCCTTCTACTGGAGTCAAATGGAAATATTACTACCTCTAAGGAAGAACTTTCTTAGCCAATAACCATTCAAGAACTATTACTGAATAAAAATAAGCAATATTTTGATTAATAGTAATAGATTGTACTCAGTTAGGACTCATTTTTAGTGAGTCAACCAACATAGGTTATTAATAGTAAAATACAACATGTATCAATTACTGAAATTCAAGTTACCATCTAGTGCCCACACAGTATGTAGAATCTTTCATTTTCATGAGACACAGGATTTTGAACATTGTCCTAATAATAAATTCTCAAGTTAAATGATGTTTTTCCTTTAGGTAATGCAGTAGCATCAGTTCAAACATACTTCACAGAGAGATTAAATGCACACACAGAAGTGTACTATACCTTTGAGGGATGATGGATGTTGTGTTGTAACAACCTAGATGAGATTCAGGTACTGGTTAGGTGGACCTTAAAGGAAACTGCCTATGGAACACAATCAGTGTGGACATTGTATATTGACATAAAAATTAAACCCACTGAATCCTGCCAGTAGTTTCTTTTGAGTGACAGATGGATAGAAGAATGGAATCATGCAGAGATGCCAAGCACAAATTTCATAAGTGGTAATTCAAATCCCTATAAAATATTAGTTCTAAAGCACATATTGCTAAGTATTTAACATTTTAACATGCGTAGTATTTATTATTGATGATAATAATTGATAATATTGAGGGCAATTTCAAAATGTCAGAAGTGATTACAGACAGTGATTCTTAAAATCGGTGGAAGAAGGGATCAAACTAATTTCAAATGCAGGTATTTTAACTGAAGTGTCTTTAATCCAATGCCAGGGATCTTAATACTTTTAATATTCACAGGCAAATAGTATGACAAATCAGACTGAGGACCACTAATATTTGGAATTTAAAAACACTTTAAGTATTTTTACAAAAGCGCTTAAAATTTAACGATTTTTTCCATTCTACAGGTGAGGAAAGACCTAGGTATGCTTACATTATTTCATGAACTTTTCTCTCTTCCATTTTTCTCCCAAAGATAAATCATAGTGAGAACTGAAAAAATCAGAACACTGAATTGTATTCATGTAGCTGAATTAAGATAATTGGAATCCAGGTACCAGCAAAAATTGATATGAAAACCTATTAGAAGACAGGAATCAAACTTGGGTTTCAAGCTTTTTTGTGATGCTATCATCCTCAACCATATCTAAGAAAGATTACAGGAAAGGCAAAGAATTAATATTCTCAGGCTGTTGCAGATGACAGAAGGGAGAAAAAAAAGTCAAAGAAGTGACTTGTTTGCTAGACATTTCACTGTATGGGATTAATACAAACGAACCTGCATAAGATTAAAATGTTGAAAGTGTTTCTAAGCATACGGGTGTGATGTCATTGATGACAGATGCAGTGCACACAAATGCCGTGGTCGCCGTTGGTGATGAGTTTGTCTACGTGGTGGCTTTCTGATATGAGCTATCAGCTTTAGCTGAGTGTTCACATAATGCCATCCTAGCCCTTATATAGTGTTTTTAATATTCTAAGCTAAAGGAATTTATATTATTGTTTGACTCCGTGGTGCCTGCTTATCTATTTTATTTTTCAAATACTCTTTTCTTTTTCAAAAGGTGTCCAAGCAAAATTGAATTAAAAACCTAACTCATGTAGCAGATTTTCTCTTCTTAGGATCCGGAGCTGCAGCCTGTCCTCTTTGGACTCTTCCTGTCCATGTACCTGGTCACAGTGCTTGGGAACCTGCTCATCCTCCTGGCTCTCAGCTCTGACTCCCACCTCCACACCCTCATGTACTTCTTCCTCTCCAACCTGTCCTTGCCTGACATCTGCTTCGTCTCTACCACAGTCCCAAAGGTGCTCATGAACACCCAAACTCACAGCAGAGCCATCTCCTATGTGGACTGCCTGATACAGATGTCTCTTTTTGCCATTTTTGGATGTATGGATGACATGCTTCTGACTGTGATGGCCTATGACTGCTCTGTGGACACCTGTCACCCCCTACATCACTCAGTCATCATGACTCCTCACCCTCGTGGCTTGTTAGTTTTGATGTCTTTTGTTTAGCCTTTAGGAATCCCAGCTGCCCAATGTGATTGTCTTACACTTTGCCTATTTCAAAAGTGTGGAAATTACTAATTTCTTTTGTGAGGCTTCTCCAGTACTGAATCTTTCTTGTTCTGATACCTTTACCAAAATACAGTCATGGATTCTGTTGGTGCCATTTCAGGATTCTTTCCTCTCTCAGGGATCTTTTACTCTTACTACAAAATTGTTTTTCCTCTCTTCTTAGAATCCCATCATCAAGTGGGAACTACAAAGCCTTCTCCACCTGTGGGTCTTACCTCTCAGTTTGCTTATTTTATGGAACAATGGTTGGAGTATATCTTGCTTCTACAGTTTCACAATCTCCCAGAAAGATTGCTATGTTCTCACTGATGTATGCTGTGGGCCTCCCTATGCTGAATCCTTTTGTTGC
>NC_136477.1:9139656-9422668 GCF_902686455.1 Sciurus vulgaris
TGCTTCATGTCACTTCTCCCTCTTTGACCCACTGGGAACACCCACAGTGAAAAGCAGAGTGAGCAAAGTGTCACTTCTGGAGTGACAGGGGTTGAAATGGCAGGTGAGTGGTCAAGGGAACAGCCTGCTAGGATTCTCCTGCCAAGAAGCCCCAGGTCCCTATTCAGATGGCCTGGATCAAACACAGATTTACTCATCTCTACCAAACAACCTGGCAATATTTTCATAAATATAATGTACTCTTTTCTCTATATATAATATTGTGGACACTTGTAACTAAAGGAAGACTTTGTAGAGACTGCAGATGAGATGAACCAAGCTGCATAAAACACAAAGCTCTGAGCCTGGCATTGAGGAAGCCCTCAGTAATGCATCACAATGCTGTGTGTGCTGCTAGTTCCTTCCATAACTTGGGATCTCCTTTACAATCCTCCTGGATTGCTGAGGAAAGTTTCGGGGACCCTCTTTCGGCTAGAGTGATGAGATTCCTTTTGGAAGTAGAGCCCGTGGAGGTGGAAAGCAGAGTTTGTATTGGATTTTTTATCCTCACCATAACCAAGAATATAAAAATCAGACCTCATCACTCAGTTTTTACACACTGATACGCTTCCATCTGGCCACCCAGAGTATCATATTTGTCCTGAAATGAAACAACATTTCTGACAGTCCTTCTCCGATCTAGTGTCTCCTTCAGAATTTACGGGGTTAAGTTGCTTCTCAGTTGGCTCATGAACAAAGATTGAGGACCCAAAGCAACTCCCTAACCAGGTGTCCGTGAAGATTCAGAATCACTGCTCAAGACTGATAGGAACACAGGGTCAGGTAGGAGCTTCCTGCTGCAGACAACCCTGGGAGGAGGAGATGCAGGTATGAAGCCCCCTAAACTAGAACTACCAAACACAAGAGCTTGAGATAAAGGCTGATTCATTTTAATAAACTTGGAGGCTCCATGCACAGAGCTCATAAATGGTCAAGTTGCTCTATTATCCTAATCTCTAAGGAGGAAGAAAAAGAAGAAAAAATGAATGTCTCCAAAGTTATGGTCTCTTTCTCTATTCAAGGAAACTCTGGGATATTGTTCACTCAATTCGTTTCTTTTCCTTGTTTTGAAAGACCCATTTGCATGCATTTCCATTTTTTGTGATAAAATATACAGGAAACAACTTCCATTGTTACTTAGTTTATGTGCATAGTTCAGTAGTATCAATTACATTCACTTTGTTGTTTAACCATTACCATCATCCATTTCCCGAAAATTTTCATCTTGCCAAACTGAAAATTTATACCCATTTTCACAACTACCTATTTATCCTGATCTCAACCCTGGCAAATGCAACATATTAT
Source organism: Sciurus vulgaris (assembly GCF_902686455.1). Lineage (NCBI taxonomy): Eukaryota > Metazoa > Chordata > Mammalia > Rodentia > Sciuridae > Sciurus > Sciurus vulgaris. The sequence goes on from NC_136477.1 coordinate 9,141,001, forward strand.
AAAACATCATGAACATACAGTGTACAAAGTAATGTAAACAGGGAGAAGGAATACATATGTCGAGGCTAGCTTTTCTTGATGTTTTTCTAGACTATGTTCTAACTAGATGCTGCAGGTCCTGAGATTGGACTGTTCTGCTCTGTGTCCTCAGGACTCAGCACAGGACTGAACACAGCATACATTACTGAAGCCATTGCCCAGTTCTGGAGTTGCCAGGGAATGGGATTTGGCTGAACCTAAGTGTACTCCAAAGCCTGTTCCATAAAATATGTAACACCTGAAAGTGAGACCACAGGTGGAGAATGCTTTTTATTGCCCAACTCTTGATTGTACTCTCAGAATAGAGAAACGATTTTATAGGACAGAAAAAGATTCCTGAGATAGGAAGAAATCCAGATATGACACCAACGAAATGCACGACTCTTTCGAGTGCCATGGTGCATGCCTGTAATCAAGCAGCTCAGGAGGCTGAGGAAGGAGGATTGCAAGTTCAAAGCCAGCCTCAGAAACTTACCAAGGCCCTAGACAAAAGAAATAAGAAACTTCAACAACCTTGAAGTATTTCAATTATAAGGCAATCAAATTGTGCAGTTGGGATGCCAAAAGATGACTAAAAAGAATATCAAAACTAAGACACAGAGACTGGTGTTCATGATGACTGACTATTTCAGGGGGTTGACAGATGACCACAATCCATTCTTAGGCCATGACAGACAGAAGCAGTTCTTTCACAATTCCAAAAATTAGAAGAAAAGACATATGTATCAGGCCGATCACATAGGAGATGTCTACTGTGAGTTTGGATGTCCACAGTGATGTTTGGGATGGTGGTGGAGGTAAAGCAGATGACAGTCAAGATAGGCTGGAGAGGAAGAAGTACATAGGAGTGTGGAGGTGGGAGTCAGAGCTGGCAGCCAGGATGGTGAGCAGGTTCCCAAGCAGGTTCCCAGGTGACCAGGTACATGGACAGGAACAGTCCAAAGAGGATGGGCTGCCGGTCTGGATCCTCTGAGAATTCCAGGAGGTGGAACTCTGTGACACATGTGTTTTGTGCACTTCTATTTCACTTGGACACTTTTTTTTTTTTGCACTGGGGATTGAATCTAGGGGTTCTTAACCACGAAGACACATCCCTGGCACTTTTTCTTTATTTTTTTGAGACAGGGTCTTACTGAGTTGCTTGGGGCCTCACTGATACATAAGAGGGGTGGGAGTAGGGGGCAAGAGAAGAATGGAGGAACTTTAGATTATGTAGAGAGAAATGAGAGGGAGGAGTGGCAGGGGAATAAAAGATGATGGAATGAGACATCATTACCCTATCTCCATGTATGATTACATGAATTGTAAGAATCTACATTGTGCACAATCATAGAAATGAAATTTTGTACCCCATTTGTGTACAATGAGTCAAAATGCAGTCTGTAAAAATAAATAAAACTAAAAAATTAAAAAATTGCTGAAGCTAGCGTTGAACTTGTGATCCTCCTGCCTCAACCTCCTGAGCTGCTGGGATTACAGGTGTCTACCACAGTAATCAGCAAGAAAGAACATCTTTCTGTGGGGGCGCCTGGCTCTCCTTACAGTGCTTGACAGAGTTCCACTCAAGGATGATTGCAGAGACTCATCCTAAAAGGATTGTAGCCAGAAGTATGCCTCCCTAGCTTGGATGTTATTCTGTGGAGTTTTCCTAATAATATATTACTCACTTCAGTCTGAGGATGTTGCTAGAGGTGATGGGAATAATTCTACAAATTTCCAGAAAAACATCACAGAGACAAAAACACATGTTGAAACCCTGTGATGTTAACCTCACTACAGAAGAATGTTTTTATTATGTTAAAAATCAAACACTGCATTTACTGGCACAGCCAGAACCTGCTGGGGCACAGAAACTTATAGATAACAATGTTTCCCCAAGTTCTAAGCACAAAGCACCTCCCACAGTAGCTACTAGATATGGACTAGCTTATTTTATCTATGGCAAGCCCTGGTACCCCCCTAAAGGCAAGCCCTTAGAGAAGTTAGATATAGATCTCCCCCTGTCTCCTACAGGGTGGTTTAATCCAGATGATGGTTTTGTTTATGTGTGGTGGTGAGGTAAAAGAATAAGGTTTCACAACATTCCTTCCTTCCTACAAAGAATATGTCACCCCTATAATAAACGTTGGTACATAATAACCATTGGGACCGCTGCCCTCCTGTAACCCTTAACTCAGCAATTTAGATATTAACCAGAAGGACCTAGTAGAGATGGTCATATGACATTATTTGTCTATTGCTTTACCGCAAAAATAATAAAAATTATGTCTTAGGTCATATAGAGTTTAGATATTAAGGAAATAAACATTGTATTAGCTCATGATGTAGTTAGATATTCTTAAAATAATTGTGATTAAGTAAGGATAATCTGTAAGGTTACTGTTTTCTCATAATCTTTTGGTAAAAATAATTTCTACCTATGCTTTGGAAACTTCTTTGATTTTATTAATCACAAGCCTGTCATCAAAGCCTGAAGAAAAATGTATATAAACCCAGCCTTCCCCAGAATAAAAGGGGATTGATTGCACCAGAACTAGAGTCTGTGTCTCTCATTCTCCATCCTTTGCCGACGCTGTCTCCCTGTGCCCCGTTTACCAGTGTGAAACCCATGGACTCCTGTTAGGGCTGGACCCCGGCATCTTTCCAAATAAAGTAAGTTAAGAAGTACATAAATTTTACACTAAGACAATGGGAGAAATTCCTTTTACTTAGAGTATTTGGAATCCAATGTAAGAGCTAGGACTGCATGACCTGTACACATATGTGCCAGTTATACCCCAAGGGTTTCATTATTTTTGGATTTTATGGTTTTTGTTTGAAGATCTAGGTCCTTGCTTAAATTCTGTCCTTTATAATCATTTAATATAACTGTTATCCTTGGCCTTATAGATTTTGAATTTTGATTAATATGGTTTGGTTAAAGCCACACAGTCCTGCAACATCATTGGCAATAAATGTGTTACTAGTATACGCTGCTCCAGAAAATTGTTAAAATTAGTGAAATGTGCCTGGTGTGGTGGTGTATGCCTGTAATCTCAGGAGGCTGAGGCAGGAGGATCTCAAGTTCAAATTCAGCTGCAGCAACTTAGCAGGGCCATGGGCAGCTTAGCAAGACCGTGTCACAAAATAAAAGTAAAAAGGGCTGGGGGTGTGGCTCAGTGGTTGAGTCCCCCTGGGTTCAATCCTTGGTATCAAAAAAAAAAAACAAAAAAAAATCAGTTAAATGATAACAAACACTTTACAAATTTTATATTGTACCCATGAATATTTTTATCATCACTCTCCATACAATCTCAGTAAAATATCTGGCCTATCAGACACAACATTTTTTTCTGTTTCTTTCTCTTTGTTTCTTTTTTGTCATTCTGTATTCATTGATGTGTGTTCATGAACCTGTTCATGATGTGTGATTGTTTTTCTGATCATCAACTCTGGTTGGTGGTTGGTGAGTTTAGCACCAGCCAAAGGATACCAAAGCACAGGTTTTAATCTCTCAATCTTCTAATGCTTAGTTAATAAATTTGCAAGTGAATCCTGCCTGGTACATAGATTGTACTTTATAATTCTCTTGCTTTAGGTAATGAATAGTTGCTTGGGTTCATTTATGCTATTTAAAAAACTAATTTAATTGGAAAGTCACTTCTAATCACTGGATATTTCATTTGAATCGTGTGAAGATTAAACTAAGAAGAATAATGTAAAAATTGCATTTTTGCTCCTCATTTTATGCATTCTTCACATATTCTTCCACTAGGGGGCATGCACTCCCCGTGGGTAATCTTTCTTCCCTGTGGAGCTATTTTCTTCTAGAAATCAATGCTATTTCACATACTAGCAACCTGTACTAATGTCACAGAAATAATACATACAGCCTTCCTGTAAAATAATAATAATGAAAATAATAATAATAATAACAATGTGGGAACTTATAATATAGGGAAGACTGTGCACATGAAATGAAACATGCCACATAGAACACAGAGCTCAGAGACTGGCAGTTAGGAAGCCCTCAACAATGGCACAGGATGTGAGGTTGCTATCCTATTTCTCCTCCTCCTCCTCCCAGCTCCTCCTCCTCATCACCACCATCCATGTGTTGGGAATTCTTTGGAGCAGTTTTCATAGACCTAACTTCTGCTCTTGTGAGTGAGATGTCCATGGGAACTTGAATTCACACTGTGAGTGGAAAACAAAATTTTGAACATTATGTTAGGGACCACCCCCCAAAAAGGGAAGCCAGCTTCACAGCCCCCATACCTGAAACTTGCACACTATTGTTCTCAACTGTCACATCTTTTCTAATGATGATAAGGAAGTGCTATGTCACTTCCTCCTCCCATCCTTGTCTTCATCAGCACATAGGTGGCTATCCAGAGTGTCTGCTGAGTCATCACCAAGGACTGAAGATATGATGAGCCTTCCCTGCTTGAGGCAAGTCAAAGCTCTGACTTGATACTTAGTATTTATATGAACGCAGTAAAAGGAGTGTCCTGGTTTAGAACCTATACTCTAAGAAAAGATGGGGAAATAAAAGAGATTAGACTGTCTTGCTGTGCAGCCTCCACAGGGAACTTTTAATGTCCCTGTTCCTCAGGCTGTAGATGAAGGGGTTCAGCATAGAACTGACCACAGTGTACATCACTGAAGCCAATGTACCCTTTCTGGGAGCATGCAATACAGCTGTGCCAAGGTACTCTACAATGCCTGTCCCATAAAATAAGCAAACAACAGAGAGGTGAGACCCAAAGGTGGAGAAGGCTTTGTATTTCCCTCCTGAGGATGGGATCCTCAGAATTGAGGAAATAATTTTATAGTAAGAGAAAAGGATCCCAGAGATGGGAAGAAAGCCAAATATGCCACCTATAACATAAATGACTATGTTATTGGTAAAGGTATCAGAACAGGCAAGATTGAGGAGTTGAGAAGGGTCACAGAAGAAGTTAGCAATTTCCACATCCTTGAAGTAGGTAAATTGTAGTATAATCAAATTGTGTAGCAGGGAGTTGAAAATGCTAAATAATAAAGACACCAAAACTAAAAAGCCACAGAGACGAGGGTTCGTAATGACTGGGTATCGCAGGGGGTGACAGATGGCCACAAACCGGTCATAGGCCATGACAGTCAGAAGCATGTCATCCATACAGACGAACATGGCAAACAGAGACATCTGTGTCAGGCAGCCCATGTAGGAAATGACTGTGCTCTGAGACTGGATGTCCATGATCATCTTTGGGACTGTAGTGGAGATAAAACAGATGTCAGTGAAGGACAGGTTGGAGAGGAAGAAGTACATGGGGGTGTGGAGGTGGGAGTCAGAGCTGACAGCCAGGATGATGAGCAGGTTCCCAAGCACTGTGACCAGGTACATGGACAGAAACAGTCCAAAGAGGACAGGTTGCAGGTCTGGATCCTCTGAAAGCTCAATGAGATGGAATTCTGAGACACGTGTTACATTTGGTCCTTCTATATTACCTGGACACCTTTGGGAATAAAAGCGTTAGAAAAAGGAAACAATAAATAGTCATCCAGCTCAAGCAAGGTGCTCAGACTTGAATTCCGTACACCTTCAGAAATATTTCCTGGGACAAATTGCATCTTCTCTGAACTCTCACATTATTGGTATCTGTGTTTCATAGCCTTGTGTGCTCATTTTAAATGAGCTGTGCTAGAGACCAAGACATTACGCACAACAAGTCTAGTATTGACAATTTTATGGATATATATTGTTTATATGGAATTATAGGTTTCATTGAGTTCTATTTGTGCATGCATTTAAAAATTTAATCAGTTTTACTCCCTCATAGCTAATACCTCTTCCCTCTTCTCCTTCCCCAAGTTCCTTCTTCTTCCTTAATGTCCTCCCTCCTATTATGATGAATACCTATTTTTCTTTTTTCTCTCTAACTTCCATGTAGGTGAGAAAGCATGTGACACTCATCTTCCTGAGTCTGGCTTGATTTGTACAGTCTACTTTTCTAATAAAAGAGAGGGACCAGCAGGCAAGTGGCTCTGGGTTCCACCCCCAGCACCATGAAAAATAATAAAAGAAGGGAGGAAGAAACAGTCTTTCCATATGAAAATTATCATCATTAAAAGAAATCAAGAAGCTGGCAAGATAACTTATTTTAAGGCAAGGAAAAAAATCCTGTCATTAAAATGACTATAAACACTAAGTCAGAGACATTCCTGTCTCGGGCTTTGCTGATAATCCAATTTTGATGCATTCTTTAAATGCACATAGTGATATGACATCATCTGGCACAAATGGTTAAAGAATAAATGTAATGAATAATGTAATGATAAGACTCACTTATGAAAATTTAAAAACTTTTGACATTATATTTTTGTTCAACCCTATGACATCTCAGAAAGGTATCTGAGAATGATAGCTTTTTTTGTTTTTTTAATTTTCTCTTGATAGTCTAGTTAACAATGGTCTACTTATGCTGCTATATTGCTTTTATAATCATAAACTTTTATTTTCAATTGAAGACGTTAGCACCTAGCATATGACCCAAAATTCTAAATGGAATTTGCAAAGTTGGAGCCTTCATATGCCTAGTTCGTGGGTTTTCAAGTTAGTCCTGCCTCATATGTGTACTGCACTTCTCCTACTTCAGCTGCATGAAGACAATTTTGGGACTTTATTTTGTTAGCTCACATTATAATTTCATGGGAAAAATAGAAAAATGAAAAGTACAGGAAATAAACACACTGTGAAAATTTTCTCATCTGTAAAATGTGGATAATAATTAACCATCTAAAGCTTAATTTTCAGAAAGGGCTTCAGAAGCATTTTAAATTGTGTAGACTCGTTCCATCTCAGTTACCAATGTAGTTACCTGTGGATATCTTACTATATATGTATCCTGAGCTTTGCCCCAAGTTAAATCCATCATAGTGTCTACATGTGAAGTTCTTGGTGTTTTTTTTTTTTTTTTTTCCACACTAGTATTGAAAACCACTGACATAACATTTCCTGGCATTTAGAAAATATTTCATTAAATATTCATGCTATTACAGCCAATAATACTCACTACTATCATTAAAACAAAACATTTAGTAATGTGTGCTTCAGATCTGAACTTCTGTGGAGAATTGAAACATGGTCCATGGAATTTGAATACTTTATGTCTGCAGGATTTCATTCTCCTGCTCACCTGTTCCACAGTCAAATTCTGTCATGAATTTGGGGGTTAGATTTTCCCATAGATCTTTCCATTTCTATTTTGATATATGTATCTACAAAGCAAATTTTTATTAAAAACTTACCTAATGATACCTTAAAGCTCATCTATTCAGTATGTCACAGCACTTTTTGAGAGCTAGTTTACATTCACGCGTGATTTGACATACATTGGGTTCAAATGCTTTAAGTGATGCAGAGTTACCTGAGGGTGGGACTTCATTTGTAAGTTTTTTTTTTTTTTTATTATGACAATACTTTTAAAATTCTTGTATTTCTTTCCATCACATTAGTGAAATTTTCCATGCACTATTTGGGTAGTGAGAATTGTTCTTTGACTTTGAACAAATCATGTCTATTAGTTTAACTACTAATCACCTCCATTTGTTGCCCCAATAAAATTCTGTCATTACTGATATATTCCCTTATTTTTAATGGACACCTTCAAAATATCCTTGTCAGGTGTCTATTAGCAATTCTTGTATAGCAAATCACTGAGAAATTTCATCTCCTAAAGAAACCATTTCCACTGGGCTCCAGTGAAGAAGACAGTGTCCTGGGATGGGAGAAAGGAAATCCACATTTTAGTCTTGAATCATTGATGGGCCATAATATGCAGAATATGTGTCAATCTCTCCTCCTTTCTGAACTTGTACTCTTACTGATGGGGAGAATAATGGCAATCTCCACTCATGCATGGCTCATAAGAAAAGTTTGAATCTAAAAATATTTATCATTTTGGTTACTTTATTGAAGTACAGAATCAAAGCTATGGGAATAACTAGCTGTTGAGGTATATCAGTGTTAAGGATCACTCAACTCTGGATGATAGGAAGCTCTTACCTGGGTCTCATCTCAAGCTGTAAGTCTTAACCTGCCCCCTTCTTTATTTCTGATACCCAATGAAGTCTGTGTTATGTGTTTGAATAATTGATCATGAAGATGTGGTTAAAAGGATTATAGGACCCAGGTGTCCATGACATGGATACAAACAAGAGCTATTTTATCTCCACTTCGATGGACCATTACTTCTATGGAACAACCAAGAAACAGTCTCTTCAATATTTATAAAGGTTTTTGTTTTTAAATCAGCTTGTGTGCTTAGCAGTATAGAGGCTCTGGAGAATTACAAATAAATGATTTATTCCTCTCCAAATTGACAGCATATAGAAGTAGGAAACTGTCATTTCTGATTGATGGATAGTTTAGTTGAATGGTGTGATGCTCAAACTTCCCATTATTATTAATAGTAATATCTGAACTGTTGTTTTCCCTTACCTATGTGTTCACCTCCTACCCACCACACAAAGAACCTTTCCATCATCACTGCAGTTGTCTCAACTGGAAAGAACTTCAGATGACAATTGACAATACTGAGCTTGTGACACTAACAAGATGCACTATGTTTAAGAAAGAAACAGGAACTTAGAGGTGAAAATTAAATTCCTAGTCTCTGAATCTGATGCAATACAAATTTCATTGTTTCCCAATTATCTGATATTTGAAGGAGACATATAGAGGATTTAGCCACATAGAATTATGGGCACATTTTTAAGCTATTCCAGTTTCCTGAGTATGAATGATATCAAGTCCTGACTTCACATGCCCTTGATATTAAGTGACTGAGTAGAAGTTTGCAGGAGGATGTGGAGAGCTGCAGGATCTCCTGGACCAGGGCCAGAGTCAGGTCTGTGTTGAACCATTATTTTCTGCTCTTTTGTGGTCATTGCCCTTGGTCTGTCTGTGCTTCCCATAGTGGGTGGCTGGTGTCACCCACGGCTCTGTCCTGGGATCTAGCTGAAACCCACACGAGGAAGAGCACTGTGAGCAAGGAGTCTCTTTCTGGAGTGACAGGAAGTTAAAAATGTTTGGATTGTCAAGGGGACACACTGCCAGGGTTTTCAAAGAAGGACACCTTTTGTCTGCAGTCTGACAGGTTAAAACATACCTCTTTCACTCCTACCTAAAAACATGGTATATCCTTCCTTGAATGTAAAATAGTAGCAACATGGGCACCGATAACAAGATAAAAACCTGCAGATGCAGTAAGCTGTATAGTACACAGAACTCGGTGCCTGGTGTCTAGGGAACATTTCTCCAATGGTCATGACATCTTAGTTACTGTCTTCCTCCTCCTCATTCCTATCACCCCCTTCCTAATCTTTTGGACTGTTTGTGGAACAGTGTGGGGGACCCATTTTTCCTATCATAGAGATGGTGGTCAGTCTAAGGGAAGGAGAGCCATTGAGGAGGAAAGAAAAAGCATTGGGTGAGATTTATGGGGCCCTACCACCACCAAGAACACAAACTTCACAGTCCCCAGAGTTGAATTTTTGCATATGGGTGTCCTCTCCCCTGGCTATACAAAGTCTTTGTTTGTCCTGATGGTGATGAAGCAGCATTTCCACAGTCTTACCTCCACCCATCATCTTCCTTAGTACTTACAGAAAAATGCTGGGTCTCTGCTGTGTCATAACCAGGAGCTGAGTATCCAATCGCCCTCTTCTGCCAAGTCTCCACTTAAGGCTCAGCATCTATCCTCAGGATTGATATAAACACAGTGGCTGATAGACGCTTCCTGATTCAAACAACAATGGGAAGAGGAGCTACAGTCAGCGAGTCCACTGGATTGGAGTCACACACTGAAGATCCACAGGCACAGGCTGAGTATTAACTGTCAGAAGACCTTGGGGGCTCCACGCACAGAGCTCATAATTAGCCAAATTGGTTCATGTTCTCCAGATCTCTAAGGACTTCCTTACTCATCAGTAACAAAGAAAAGGAGTAAATGAATGTCCCTAAAGGCTATGGTCTCCTCTATTCAGTGGGAAATTTGTGAGTAACATTCATTTATTTCACATCTTTTCATTAACATTTTTTAATCGTATGTATGAATGGGATTTGGTATGACATTTACAAACATTCACACAGTGTGCAAGGATCCTTACCTAAACATCCTCCTTCTACACCCACCTGCCCAAATAAGCTCATGCTCCCCAAATCCTGATAATCACTACACACACACACGCACACACACACATGAAACCGTGTGTGTGTGTGTGTAAGAAAACATTTTCCATAGACCCATCTGCACCCATTATCTCCCTCAGTGTGTCTGTGGGTGTACATATGTGATATATATATATATATATATATATTTATATATATATATCTCACTCATAGACATCTACCGCTACAGCAAAAACAGAAAATTAACACAAAGACTGTGTATGTCACACAACAAAGGTGTCTCAATCGAGATCACTGTAGGTCATTATGGAAAGCAAATCGAGATCACTCTAGGTCATTTTAGAAAGCAAAGGCTATGCACTAAAAAGTTCCACACGTAAGAATAGAAGAGAAATATATTCCAACATGCATAAAACCCAATGCAGAAGTATAAGAATTATGAAAAAAAAAGATTGTGCCTATTAAAAGTCCTAATTCCCAAGCAACTCATCCCCAACATATTGAAGTGAATAAAATTCCAGATAAATAATTCAAAAGAATGATTATAAAAATAATCAATGAATTCCAAGAGAACACAGAAAAACAACTGAATGAATTAAGGAAGTCAGTACAGAATATGATTGAGAAAAATCCATGAGGAGATAGAGATATTGAAAAATAAATAAACAGAAATCTTGGAAATGACAGACACAATAAATCAAATAAAATGTTCAGTTGAAAATCTCCCTAACAAAGTAGATTATGCTGAAGACAAAGTGGCCAGCCTTGAACATTCAGACAGTATTAAAGAAAAGAAAATATGTAACTGTGATCAGAATACACAAGAAATATGGGACAGCATTAAGAGATCAAATTTAAAAATCACTGGAATTCAGGAGGAGTGTTGGATGCAGCCTAATGAAATGGATAGCCTCTGCAGGGAAATAATAGTAAAATGTTCACACCTTTCAAGTGAGAAGAACATCAAGATACAAAAGGCACTCAGAACCCCAAATAGATAAGATCAAAAAACAATCTCCACAACACAGGACTACCTCTATTCTATGATGAAACATGATAGGAACTACATATCTCAAAATACAAAAATATGGTCACCAAGGAGGGAGGATTTTTAGCTATAGATGTTTAGGTTGGTTTCCTTTGGCAACCTATATTTCAAATAAATTCCAGGACCGATTAGACTGTCCTGCTGTGAATCTCTTTAGGGCTTTTTTTTTAATGTTCCTGTTCCTCAGACTTTAGATTATGAGATTCAGCATAGGGGTGACAACTGTTTACATCACTGACTGCTACTTTATTTCAGGGAGAATGTGAGATACCTGAAGCAAGGTACATTTGAAAGTCTGTTCCATGCAAATAGTAAGCGACCTGTGAGATCCACAGAAGAGGAAGTTTTTATACTTTCCACCTGATGATGGTATTCTCAAAATTGAGAAAACTGTTTTATAGTAAGAGAAAAGAATCCCTAAGAGAGAAAGAAATCCAGAGGTAGCAGCAGCATAAAAAGTCCCAGTATTATTGGTAAACGTATCTGTATAGGTTAGATTAAGAAACTGAGGACAGTCAAAGCAGAAACTAGCAAGTTCTACAATCTTTAGGTGGGATATTGGAGGAAATAAAATGACCCAGTAGTGAGTTCAAAAGGCTATCTGAAAACAACATTGACACTAAGAAGTCACAGAGGTGAAGGTTCACAATGACAGGGTGCTTGAGAGGATTACAGAGGACTGTAGACAGGTCTTAGACCATCACACTGAGAAGCAGCTTACACATATCCAAGGAAAGATAAAGAGAGACCTCTGCATCAGGCAGCAGAATTACATGTTCTGTTCTAAGATGGGGTGTGCACATTAACTCTGGACCATGGGAGAGATGCAATAGATGTCAGCCAAGGATAGAAAGAAGATCATAGGTGTGTGAAGGCGGAACTCTAATGTGACAGGCAGAGTGATGGAAACATTTCCAACCCCAGTGAGCAGGTACATCCTCAGGAGTAATCTGAAAAGGATAGGCTGCAGTTCAAGACCTACTAAGAGACCATGGGAGTTCTGAAGCGCCTGTTAATTTTAATAAAGAAGTAGGGATAGAGAAAATCAGAGAGGTACCCAGCAGTCTCAGTGTGTGCTTATCTGTGTATATGTGTGTGTGTTGGTCAAATTTCTGTGGTTGGGATGAAGTACTGAGAAAACAAGATCATTGATCTTGGTTTGCGTTTTCAGAGGTTTTGTCCAAGGTTGTTTTTTAGTTAACTTTGCATTGCTATGATAAGAACAGTGCAGAGTAGGGAACAGTGAGTTGGCTCATGGTTTCAGAGGTTCAGCTCATGGATGGCTGACTCCATGCAATGGGCCAGGTAGCAGAAGGGCATGGAGGAGGAAAACAGCTCAGAATCTGGCAACCAGGGAGTAGAGAAAGAACTCCACTCACCAGAGATAAAATATAAATGCCAAAGGCACACCCCCAGGGACCTCCAGCCACACCTTACCTGCCTATAGTTACCACCAAGTTAATCCATATCAGTGGATTAATCCACTGATTAGTTCACAGCTCTCATAATCTAATACTTTCATTTTGGAAAATTCTTGAAGTCTTGCTCATCGACTTTTGAGGGGCACCTCGTACCTAAACCATAACCATGATCAGTGGGATCTGTTGTTTCTGGGGTGGTGATGAGGCAGAGCATCATGGCAGAGAGATGATGGGAGGAAATTGGCTCGACTCAAGGATACCAGTAGCAAGCAAAGACAGAGGGAGAGAAAGAGGCCAGTGAAGATGCACACTTCAGGTTCATGCTGCCAGTGATGACTTACTCTTTCTCTCTCTTCCTTCCTTCCTTCCTTCCTTCCTTCCTTCCTTCCTTCCTTCCTTCCTTCCTTCCTTCCTTCCTTCCTTCCTTCCTTCCCTCCCTCCCTCCCTTCTTTCTTTCTCTTTCTTTCTTTCTTTCTTTCTTTCTTTCTTTCTTTCTTTCTTTCTTTCTTTCTTTCTTTCTTTCTTTCTTTCTTTCTTTCTTTCTCTCTCTCTCTCTTTCTCCCCCTCTATCTTCCTTCCTTCCATCATCTTTCTATCATATCTATCCCTCATCTATCTCATTGGTTTCACTGTGACTCTTTCACACATCCATGTGTCATGTATTGACCCCGTCCACCCTCCTTTCTATTTTCTCTCCTTTTCCTCTCTCTCTGCCTTTTCCTGACCCCATCCTTAGTTCCTCTTTTACCTTCAGGTCGTATTTTTTATTGCTTTGTCATATGAAAGAAAACATGCAGTACTTGTCTTTCTGTGTATGACTCATTTTGCCTACCATGATGACCTCTAGTTGCACACATTTTTCTGCAAAAGCTAAGATTTTTATTTTTCTTTATGACTAAAACATGCTCCATTCAAAGGTATATATTTATTTTGAGAAATATCTGTTTAAATAATTTGTCCATTTTTTGGATCACTTACTTTGTTGTGCTTGTTGTTAAGATTTTGAGTCTTTTATATGCTCTGTATATGAATCCTCTGTCATATACATAATTGTCAAAGATTTTCTACCCCTAAATGTTGCCTCTTCACTTTTTTGTTTGATTCATTAGTTGTACAAAAGCTTTTTAATTTCATTGGTCAATTCTTGCTTTTGTTTCCTGAGTTAGTAGAATTCTGTCCAGGAAATCATTACCTATGCCAATATTTTGTAGTGTATCGTTTTGTCTTCTTCTAATAGTTTCAAAATTTAAAAAGTAGGGGTCATTTTGTGGCTATCCAGTTTTTCCCCAGTACCACTCCTTGAGAAGGCTGCCCTTTTCCTGGTGTATACTTTCAGAACATTTGTTGTTCTTCTATTTCTTTCTTCAGCATTTGGTAATTTTCATTATAAACTCTTTCATATCTGTAATAAGACTTATTCATAGATATTGTAAGTTTTTGAGGCTATTGTGAATAGGATTGCTTTCCTTTCTCAGTGATTTTGTTATAGGTGTAGAGAAAAGCTACTATTTTTGTGAGGTGTTGTTGTACGCTGGCACTTTACTGAATTTCTCAGTTCAGAGAGTCTTTTGGTGGAGACTTTAAGATTTTCTACATATTGAACAATAGCAAACACATCAATTTTATCCCCCTCTTTCTTATTTGCCTTTTATTTATGTCTTTTGTGGAATTGCCCTTGCTGAAATTTGTTTTAACATATTAAGTAGGAGCAGTGACTGTGGACACCTCTGTCTTATTCTTGATGCTAGAACACATGCTTTCACTTTTTCCCACATATGCTGGTTACAGGCTTATCAAGCACAGTCTTTATTATGTTTAGATCTGAACTTTCTATACCAGTTCATTCAGGGCTTTTGTCACAAAAGGAGATTGAATTCTATCAAAGGCTTCCCTCTATCTGTAGAGATGATAATGTAATTTTTATCCTTGATTATTTATGTGCTGTATTATATATTTTGATTTGTGTATGTTAAAACATCCCTGGAGGGAAGCCAACTTGGTTTTGGAGTGTGATGAATGAAACAAATATGATAATGGTGCAAGGCAGAACCAGGACACCTAACTCATGTCTCAGAATTCCATCTCAGATGGTCCAGAACCACAGCCTGTGCCCTTTGTACTGTTCCTATCCATGCACCTGGTCACAGGGCTTGGGGACCTGCAGACACCTTAGAATCTGCCCTAAAGAGCCCCAAACTGTCCCTGCCTAACATCTAATTCATCTTCACCATGGTCCTAAAGATGATTCTGGACATCCAAACTCAAAGTAGAGTCATGACCTACATAGGCCTCCTGACATAGGTGGCTCTTCTTCTCATTTGTGTATGCATGCATCTGACGGTGACGACCTGTGGCCATCTGTCACCCCCGTCATTACCCAGCCATCATGATCTCTCATCTCATTCGCTTCTTAACTTTTGTCTTTTTTAGGTTAGTGTTTTGTAATTCTAGCTGAACAATTCATTTGCCTTGAAATTTAACTACGCCAAGGATGCGAATATTTCTAGTATTTTATGTCAGTCTTTTGAAATTCTTAATCTCACCTGGCCTGATGTCTTCCAAAACAACATGATTGTTGTGTATTTTGGTTTTGCTATAGCTCTATTTGTTTTCTTTTTTTTTTTTTTTTTTTTTTTTTTTTGCTATTTACTCTTTTATTGCAGTTCTATTTGTTTTCTTATTTCCCATTATGGAGATCCATTTATCTTAGAATAAATTTACTTCTTCCATTATAATCATGTCACTAGGTGAAAATTGTAAAGATTTTTCGACCTGTGTATCTTACCTGTCAGCTTTTTATTGATTTTATTAAATGAAATTTGGCTTGTGTCTTATTTCAGCTGTATTGTATTTTGCCAGAAATGGTGCTGTGCCTTCAGTGATGTACACCACAATCACCCCTGTGCTGAATCCTTTCATCTACAACTGTGAAAGGAGAACATTGGAAGTGGCCCAGGTAGGGTCTACAGTGGCTCAGCCTAATGTGAGGAACTGTGGCACCCATTTCAAATATAGGTCTGTGAATCCTCCCTTTAGTCACACTTGTAGGTAATTCAGCAACTTGTATTCATGGTCATGTTTCACCCAATGTTGGTCAGAAGTGTTGTGAGTAGAGTGAATTAGGAATTTTTTAAATGGGTACAAATTGTTAGTTTGGGAAGATGAAAATGTTCTGAAGATGCATGATGGTCACAGTGTCACAAAAATGTGAATTTTGTTAATTTCACTGAAATTTGTATTTAATGTAGTTAAAACATTCATTTTTTGTTATGTGTCTATTA
Source organism: Sciurus vulgaris (assembly GCF_902686455.1). Classification (NCBI taxonomy): domain Eukaryota; kingdom Metazoa; phylum Chordata; class Mammalia; order Rodentia; family Sciuridae; genus Sciurus; species Sciurus vulgaris. The sequence goes on from NC_136477.1 coordinate 9,156,946, forward strand.
CCTTAATAAAAATGTGGACATTAATTTTCTCTTTGTCTTCTTCCTGTATTAGTGTTAGGAAGTCCTCAGAGATTGGGGTCACATGGACCAATGGGGATAATTGTGAACTCTGGGCATTGTGCCTTGAAGTTTGAATAAACGTCAAAACCTAGTCAACCCTCCTCCAGTCCTTCAGTTTGATGGTTCTCGCATAGTGCGCTCCACCCCTGTTCATGCATCTGGAAGCTGTGTCAGGAAGCTCCTATCTGACACTGTCTTCTTATCAGTCCTGAAGATGACCTGAGTATATGCTGGGTACCAGACAAATGAGGGCCTTTGGATTTACACTCCTTGGTGATGACCCACCAGAGAAGCAGCACAACCCAGTAAGTACAGAGGGAGCCTGTGTATGAGGACTCTTGGACATATTTTTTAATCATCATAAGCACAAACATGAAAGTTGGGTGGTCAGATAGTAGGGTACCAATATGCAAAGTTTCCCCCTGGAGAACTGTGAAGTTTATGTTTCTGGTTGTGGTAGGGGTACCAGAGATCTTATTTAGAATCTGCTTTTCACCCAATCTAGTCTATTTCTCAGTGGTATCACACATAAAATAGCAGAAAATGGGACCCCTAAACTATTTCTTAGGTACATTTAAAGGATTATTCAGGTCATGAAAAGAATGGAGAACAAGATGACACCAACCATAACATCCTCACTCCGTATTGTGGGCTTCCTAAGTACTCAGTGCCGTTTGCTTTATTTCATGTATTTTATCATGCTGCAGTTATTTGAGGCCTAAATTATTATTAGTTTAGAGAAAATGAAGGACCAAATTTTTGTGTGACTTCTACTAGGTTTTGGGGTAAAAGGGTGATGCTGTGTTTGAACTGGGCTCTCCAATTGCAGACACAGGGCTTCAGACGGAGGACTCTGGAAAGATGTTCCCTTCACAACACAACCAGTCATTTCTCTTCCTTGTCATTCCAGGTGGAGACCTTGTGCTCACTGTGCTCTTCTCTGGTAGATGACATGGGACAATAGTGTCGGCACCTGAAAATTCACTACAAGTAAGGACAGTTAGAGGACTTAGGCCAAGACTACAGAAATTGTAGGCTCCCAATAATCCAGCAGGTAATTATTTATTTTTTTATTTTTCACAGACTGCAGTGAATGATGTAGATTCATACCATTCGTGTGGTCATACGTGTACTTAAGGTAATGATGTCTGTCTCATTCCATGATTTTTCATACCCTACCTCCCTCTCATTTCCTTCCACATAATCTGAAGTTCAGCACATAATATAACAATGACTCATTTCTCTCCCTCCTCTAGTTCAGGGTAAGCTTGAAGGTGTCTACATTCTCATCTGCATCTACAATCAGCCAACCAAATCTGCAAAGGAGACATAATGTCAGGCCTTGACTTCATTTCTAATAATAAAACCATAATAGGCTTATAAATGTGCCTTATGTGTACCAGTGGTTAAGAGCTCTGTTTCCTCTGCTTTAAAACTTTCATTTGTCTTACTCCCCATCATTTTTTTCAGAGATTGGATCCAGAGTCTGACAATTTAATCTAGGAGCTTCTCAGCTCCATTTATTATTTCTGTGACATAGAGCAGGTTTGTAGTGTCTATGAGAATCGGCATTACCATTTGAATTGGTTTCTAGATGATACAGCTGCAGTGAGTAAGGATTAAACGTTAATAGATGCCCCATGTAATGAATATGTAATGAATTTGCTTAAAATGACAATATAAAATATGGCTAGACTTATTATCACTATTATTTTTATTATTATTATTATTATTATTATTATTATTATTGATAAGGTTTATCTTCCCACCACTCAAAAAAATATCTTGTAGCCTGAAGTTACCATTTTCCTATTTGTAGATGGGACAGTTGATTTTTGTCCCTGTAGATGTGTATGCTGTGCATTTGGAGGAAAATTTCTCACTTTCTTTAATTTCTGACTCTCTAGAGCTGGACTTTTGTTGGCACAGAGGAGGCATCATAGATCTGTTAAACACTGAATCGACCCTTCTTTGGTTTGCAAAACTTGGACACTTTGTTCCAACACATTTGGTGTTGTCCTGTCTGCACATTCGGATCTTTCAGAAATGTCTCATAGAAATAAATAAGAGTTAAAACCCTGTCTTGTGTTTGTCCAGGGTGTGGATCCATGGCCCTTTTTCCATTCAACATCATTTACGGCATTCAGTCTTTAAAAGATCATGGCAGAGATTTTACGGGCATAAAGAAAGGAAATGAGGCAGAAATAGGAAGGACAGTTTCTTTTATTGTTCAGGCTGAAACGATTAATTTTTTTCCCCATCATTCCAAGTTCCACTGCCCTTTGACAACTGTATATTTCAAAAAAGTCAAAAGTCAGTATGTTCTTCATGATGGAATTCTTTACATGGAATTCTTTATTGTGTAAAAAACACAATGACCAAATATTTAGGAAGTTCCAAAGTTCCCTTGGCTTTCACACATGATGTGAGATGGGTGTTATTCTATTTCCATTAAACTCTGTAAGCTCAGCGAGGTGGAGAGGTCTCCACACATAGACCTGCATACAGTAGCAGGAAATGTTATCTAACTAAAACATTGATTTCTCGAGCTCCATCTCAGGGCAGCTTCTCCTTTACTGGAGTGAATGGAAGTATCATTGGTCACACAAAGTGAAATGCTTTGGTGAGTTTTAGTGGAAGGATTATTTCTGAACAGAATTCAGGGATATTTGAATGATATATCTTAAAAATAAGAGTATTACTGATAAGGACTTTTGTTTTCTGGTAAAACAAATTTAGGTGATAAATGTTAAAAATCAAAGGCACCAATTGTTGGAAGTCAAACAACGACCCTCCACACACATATCTGGAAGTTCTCACTTGTGGAATATGGAAGGAGTCACACTTAATTTTGAAGGATTGAGAGTTGTGCTGTGCATCAGGTAAACCATTTGAAGTCAAAGTACATCCTTCACAGAGACACTTAAACCATACATGGATGTAAACTAGCACACTTCATGGGCAATGGCTTTTATGTTGTATGCTACTTAATGAGCTTTAGGTGTTTTTAGAGAAGTTTTTAAGAAAAATCGGGTATCGATACATAAACAGATACTGATTTGGAAACAATTGCAGTGTGTCTACTCCACAAATTCCTGGCAGGGGCTACCTTTGCAGGACAGGTGTGCAGGAGAATGAAATCATGTAGATACCAAGAACTCACATTTCAGTGGTAATAACTGAAATCTCTATGAAACAATAGCTATGAAACAAACATGATTAAACCTTCATATTTAATATAGATATACTGCATTATCATTAGTAATAATAGACAATATGTATTGGTCATTTTTTAAATTCAAAGAAATAATATAAGGAAATGGCTCTTCACCCTGGCATTAAAGAAGGCCACCATGAACTCCACATGCAGATATTTGTATTAAATTGCTTTTGGTCTGAGACTAGGGTATCTGGATATTTTAAAAACTTCACCAATAAATATCCACAAATGAGTCTTCTAAACACAATTCTCCACAGGTTCAAAGATTATTTGAGAAACATTCTTACAGAAACCCCTTCAGGTAGGTAGTTATTTTCCCCATTTTAAAGATGAGAAAAAAATCCCTTTATTTTGACATTGTTACTGTACTTTTCTATTTTTCATGTTTTAAAAATGAAATTGTAGAGTGAAGGGACAAAAGAGCAAAGCTGAATTGCTTCCAGGTAGTTGAATTAGAGGAATTTCAGTCCTTGAATGAAAAAATTCATGTGAAAATCAATTAATTAGGCATATCAAGGTTGAAATAGAAATCTGGACTTTGGGATTTTTCTTATATTCAAAGTTATCAACTCTATATAAAAAGATTTATGATCAGAGACAATGATAAAATATTAGAAGGTCACCATACATTAAAGTATAAAAAAATTTAAAAATATGTCTTCTCCACCAGATATATTACTAAGGTCTGTGGCATTGATAAAAATTACCCTACATGAGATAAAAAAAAATTCAAAGTGTTTCATAACATTTTATAATTTTATTTATTCATTTTTGCAGTGCTGGGTGTCAATACCAGCATGTACACAGGCTACACAAGCATTTCGCTGCTGAGCTAAATCCCCAGCACCCCCCCCTTTTTTTTTTTAGACAGGGTCTCTCTCTGTTACTTAGGGCCTCATTCATTTTCTGAGGCTGGCCTCAAACATGCAATCCTCAGTCTCCAAAGTCACTGGGATTATTGGTCTGTTTGCCACCATGTCAGGCACTTATTCCATTTTTAAACACAGACAAAATTTGATTAAGCACTTACATCTGTGAAGGTTGGAAATCTGAAAACCACAAATGAAAAAACTTCCTATTCTCTGGGTGGCATATAAAGTGTCCCCCAAAGACTCATGAATTGAAGTCTTGGTCCACAGTGCAGCAGAGTTCAGAGGTGGAGTTTTTGGGAAGTGATGGGATTGTGGGGGCTTTGACCTTAACAGTGCATTAATTGGTTGAAAATTTAATGGACTATTGGGAGGTCGTGTGAACTTCAGACAGGTCCCACGTCCTTGGGGATTACTCTTTTTCCTGGTCAATTTCTCTATTTCTCTGCTTCATGATGGTCCTGTGAGTTGACAACTTTCCCCTTCCATGCCCTTCCACCATGATGCTCTGACTCACCTCAGGCCCAAAGCAATGGAGCCAGGCAACATGGCTCCTGAAACCTCTGCAACAATGAACCAAAAATACACATGAACTGCTTCAGGTTGTTTTTTTCAGGTGTTTTGGTCACAGAGATGAAAACTGACTAACAGGAAATTGGAAGTGAGAACAGGGGTCATTGCTGTGACTGCACCTGACCATATGGTTCAGAAGCCTCTAGAATGGGTTTGCTGGAGGCATTGAGAAAACGTGGACGTACAGGCTAGAGAAAACTCAGTGGGTTATAAGCAGAGCCAAATGGACAATTCTGTTGTAAATTCAGAAGAACAAAATGCTGATAGGAATGCCGACAGCAAAAACTGCTAGTGGCATCTGAGACGGGAATAAGGGATGCATTGGAACTTGAACTAGAGTCCACTCACAGTGCACTCTGCCAAAGAACTCACCGCCATTTTGCCCATGTCCTGAGCTTTTGTGTGAGACTGATTTTAAAGGCGATTGACCAATTTAATCTGGTGAAGAAAATTTCAAGGAGGCATCTCATTCAGGTGGTGCCAAGGGCATGGCTGGCTGCATTTAGTCAGGTTCCTGTAATAATCATAAGCAAAAATAAGAGCAAAGTTATTTTTTAAAAAGCAGTTTGACAGCTGCTTGGGGTGCTGAGGCAGGAGGTTTGTAGGTCCAAGGGCAGCCTTAAGAACTTAACGAGACTCTAAGCAAGTGAGAGCTTATCTCAAAGTTAAAAACAATAAATAAATAGAAGAGGTTGGAGAATAGCCCACTAGTTAAATACCCCTGAATTCAAAACCCAGTATAAATAAATCCATAAATATGGCAGTTTGACCAGAATAATGCTTGTAAAATTGGAGCCAAGAAGGTATGATTCCCGAGATTGAAGCCGCTAGAAAGGAATTAAGTACTCTACACTGAGTCAATGGGAAAGATTCCTCAAGGGCATCTCAGAAATCATAAAGGCCCACCCATTGCAAGCTCACACGGGTAATAGTGAAAAACTTGTTTGAAAGACTTTGCTTTGAGAAGAGAGTGTAGGGGTACTCTGGCCACACAGTGCTGCCAAGGATGTGGTTTACCCAGGATTCTTTCCACCATGCTCAGATACCAAGGAATTCAGAGGTGACTACCTCTGTAGTCTAAGGTGGCTGGCTACTGCTGCTGCTGGTGGCAGAACTTGTCTTTGTTCATTTGGTGCCAATTTTTCAGGCATGAAGAATGCAAGAGTTAAAGTGTCATGGAGTCCTACAAGATTTTAAAGAAAGCCCTAAAGCATGGCCCAGGGCCAAGTCCCTTGGGGTTGCCTCAGAAAGGGTAATATGTAAAGCTATGAAAGTGAAACCTAAACTTCAATGGAGACCCCAAGAAGTGAGAGATGCCAAGAACAAGGGATATCTGCCCAGGGAGTCCGCAAACCACATGCAGTTCTGACCCAGGGAACAGGTCATGTGGGCAGCAACTGGCAAGGCAATAGGTTCAGGAATGCCCAGGCCCTTTCAAGCCCACATCTCAGCACCTTTATCCCTCGATGCTGGACATCTGGCTATCGGATTTAACATTCACCCACCTGATTTTCTATCTAACTTTGGTCCCCATCCCTTCTCTCTATGTCCCTATTTCTCCTTTTTAGAATCAGAATATTTACTTTGTGACACTGTGCATTGGATGCATGTAACTTGAATTTTGATGCTGACAGAGATTCACAGATAAGTATTTTCCTGGAGTCTCAGAGAGGACTTTAGATTTGGACTTTTGAGCAATGCTGAAACTGTTGATTATGGTGACTCTTTGGGATGGACTGAATTTGCATTGTACGATGGGAATGAGCTTTGGGAACCAAATTCACTGTCATGGTTTGGACCTGGAATGTCCCCTTCAAAACTCATAAGTTGAAAACTTGGTCCCTAATAAACCAAAGTCCAGAGATGATATTTTTGAAATTAGATCATGAGGACCCTAACCTCATCAGTGGGTTAATCCATTTGATACATTAATAATTTGAATAACTGCACTGTATGCAGGTGAGGCACATTTGAAGGAAGTAGGTCACTGGAGGTGTGACTTTGGGGACTATAACTTGTCCCCAGTCCGCCCCACACACCCCCTGCTTTGTGGCTGTCACAAGCATTTACAGATATCCTCAGCTATATCCTTCCACCATGATGTTATTTCTCACCTCAGGCCCAAAGCAATGAAGCCATTCAGCCATGAACTGAAACCTTGGAAACAGTGAACCAAAACAAAACTTCTCCTCCTTTAAGTTGCTTATGTCATATACTTTGTTAACAAAAACAGAAACCTTATTAATCTGGTCTAGAAGATAACTGACATATAACATTAACATTCTTTTCTGATTATGAGTCATTGGCTTGGTGTTTTAGTATTTAGATAATGTAGTTGTGCAGTTGCAGCTGTAAGTATTTCTATATAATCTTAACTCATGGTAATTTATCCCTTTGTGATAGAATAACATAAAGGTATATTTGATTATTTTTAAATTTTATTTATTGAGAAAGTCTTTTTTCTTAAAGAAGAATTTTTTTCTCTCTATTTTACAAAGATAATGGACCTGTTATATATAATGTTCTTAGTGTTTTAAAACTGGAGTTGATTGTTTCTAAAGTAGGTGTGTATAGAAGAAAGGGAATAATACAGAAACCAATAATGAAAGAGTCCTAAGAAGTTTGGGATTGTTATTTTGAGAAATACTGGTAAAGGTGTACAGACCTCAATTGTGCATATTTTAATTGCAAGTGCATAAATTAAAAACACAAATGGAGCACAGAACACTTGCTTATTTATTTCCTTTCCCCCATTGTCTTTTCTTTTTGAAAGGATTTCTAATGAATATAGTGGAACAAAATCTAACAAGTGCCTCAGAATTCCATCTCCTGGGACTCTCAGAGGATCCAGACCTGCAGCGCATCCTCTTTGGACTGTTCCTGTCCATGTACCTGGTCACAGTGCTTGGGAACCTGCTCATCCTCCTGGCTGTCAGCTCTGACTCCCACCTCCACACCCCCATGTACTTCTTCCTCTCCAACCTGTCCTTGGTTGACATCTGCTTCATTTCCACCACAGTCCCAAAAATGCTCATGAACATCCAAACTCACAGCAGAGTCATCTCCTATATGGGATGCCTGACTCAGATGTCTCTTTTTAGCATTTTTGTGTGTATGGATAGTCTGCTTCTCAGTGTGATGGCCTATGACAGATTTGTGGCCATCTGTCGCCCCCTGCAGTATCCAGTCATGATGAACCCTCGTGTCTGTGGAGTCTTAGTTTTTGTGTCTATTTTGTTTTGCATTTTGGACTCTCAGCTCCACAATTTGATTACCCTACAATGTATCTACTATAAGAATGTGGAAATTTCTGATTTCTTCTGTGACCCATCTCATCTTCTTCATCTTATCTGTTCTGACACCTTCACCAATAATATAGTCATGTATTTTACTGGTGTCATGTTTGGGTTTTTCCCCATTTCAGGTATTTCCTTCTCTTACTATAAAATTGTTTCCTCTGTTCTAAGAATCCCATCCACAGGTGGGAAGTTTAAAGCCTTCTCCACCTGTGGGTCTCACCTGTCCGTTGTTGGCTTATTTTACACAACAGGTCTTGCAGTGTACCTTGGTTCAGCCAAGTCACCTTCCTCCAAGAAGGACGTAGTGTCCTCAGCGATGTACACTGTGGTCACTCCTATGCTGAATCCTTTCATCTATAGTCTGAGGAACAGGGACATTAAAAACGCCCTGAAAAGATTCCACAGCAGAACATTCTAATGTCATTTTGTCATACATCCTTGCTCTAATGTGGTTCAGAACCATCAGTCATTGAGACCATCACTTCCTGCCTCTTTAAATCATTATTTTTGTGATTTCATGGTTTTCATTCCACTCTGTGGTTCATGTCTGAATATTATTTCCTTTGGTTTGTGTTTAATTCTATTGCTCAGTATTCTGGAATTCTTTTTCATTGTAAACATCATAATAAAATCAATAAACCCAGGTATCTTCTGCTATTTCTGAGCAAGGACCCTAGCCTCCAGGTGAAATACTGAACTATTTTTTATATATAGATAAAAGTTACATCATCTTGAAGGTCATGTGCACATTCTTATAAAAGTGAATATAAGATATCTATTTAGGCATGTTATGTCTAGGGGGCATATGAATCGTGCTCCATATTGAATTTTATAGAAATTACCTTGGGAGGTTAAAACTACTAATGCTTGGATCCTACCACCAGAGATTCTGATTTGCGTGAGTCTGACTCATTATTAGAATTTCAAAATACTTTAAGAAAAGTTCAGATGCTGGTTCCTAAAGGGAGCAAATTCAAAGGGGTTGGAAAGGAGCTTATTTTAGCATCAGACAAGGTGATTTTCTTCAAATATCTTCTTGAAATGCCTTGTTCTGCAATGCCATATAGGTTGTCATTGTACTGGTTTTATATTATTGTTTTGCTGCTTTAATCTCAAACTTCTATAGTTATATTTGATGCTGAGCAGGGTCTCTTAAATGATGACTGTGTTTTCCACCTGATTTTGTTGTTGCACAGTGTCAGGGTGGTCTGAGGAGGCTGGATGGGGCAGGGCATCAGGCAGCTCAGGCATGCTCCAAGGATCAGCGCAGCCTGCATGCTGGGAAACAACAATCAGGAGCCGACAGATCAACCCTAATGTTACCTTGCAATTGCCTGATGGTCAGCGGAGTCCCTGGCCAATCCCAGGAGGGCACAAGGTCCTCAAGCTTCGTCCTGCCCACCCCGGTCTACAACAGTGACACCCAGTTGGGGCCATGTGCAAATTCTCCAGGTCTAAATCTGGTGAACCGGTGATCTTCCACCAAAAGCCATCCCAATAAAGTTCTTTTTTATTACATCTGGCCTGTCTGTTCTTCAGTTACCTCTGTCTGAGCTTATGCATATTCATGCACGGTCACTGAATTTCACTACCATGAAAATTTGGTGTTATTTCACTACTCCCTTCCTACCCCTGTGCTCTTACTGTTTTACAGGATTCATTGAGTTACTTTGTCTATTGCCACACTCTTCCTTTTGCCTTGTTGACCACTAAATTGAACCAATTGCTTGTATTCAGTTGTCTCCACTGAAATAAGGATATTTGTTTCTATTTTCTTGATTGAAAGCTGAGTGGTAAATTGTAGCATGTGGACAAAGATAAGAGGTGAGTTGTCTGCAATTAAAATGTTTCCAACTATGCTCAGAAATAAAGTTGGTTTTAAATAGATGTCCTTGTTCTGGGTGTTCTAGTGAGTTTTCATGGCGGTAGCATATTTCAGGTCTGCCCGACTGGCTGCAAGACTGGCCGCTAGGCTCCACAGTCTCCGGCTTCCTGTCTTGCCTTGCATTCTCTTCCTTTCACATGGGTAATACCACTTGCCATGACGCTTATCACAGTCAGTGCCACGCTAGGTCTTTAGCATCCCAAACTGTGAGCAAAATAAACCTCTTCTCCTTGTAAGTTACCAACCTCAGGTATTTTATTGTAGTAACAGAAAGTAGAATAACCCAAGAGAGTAATTTGCTTTACTCAACCATCAAATTCAAATGTCAATTTCAACTAAAAATACTAAACTCTTAAAGACACACATACCAGAACAATGTTTGACCAAATATCTGGGCACCAATGACCCATCAAGTTTACACATAAAATTGGCATTCACACTAACTCACAAAAATGCTGAAGATATGTTTTAGAGGCATATATCTACTATTATGATATCCCCTTAGACTGGTTGGGTTTCTACAGTGTGCTCCCTAAACTACCAAGAGAAGAAATGTGTGGCTTGCTTGTGTTTATTATTAGGAGGATTCAGATTTAGAGTTGTAGAATAAAATGTATGCTTGATTCTCTGAAACAAATGTATAAACTAATGAGGACATAATTTTTTAATTGGACACACAATAGGAAAAGCAAGAGATTTTGGTTTTGCTTTTCTTTCTTGAGGATACTCACCATAGGAGAGGGAACTGAGATTAGAACCAAGTACGTTCAACATTTTACCTGTAAAAACATGGCTACCTTCAATTTTCATTTGCTACATTCCATGAACTTTTCTGTGGCCAGGACCCTGGTAGGCATTCTTGCTAGACAGTGTAAAATGACTTGAAGTTAGAAAAAAATAACTTTCCCTATGGCCCAGTCATTATCATGTGTCAACTTATAGATTCTTCAATTCCTATTCACCTCTTTGTAAATTTTTTCTGTAGTTGTAGATGGGATGAATGCCTTTATTTTATTTGTTTATTTTTACGTGGTGCTATGGCTCGCATTCAGTGCCTCACAGGTACTAGGCAAGCACGCTGCCACTGAGCTGCTGACCCAGCCCCTATTCTCCTCTTCATGAGAAAAAAAAGTGAGTATTTGTCTAAATGCTGGAGTGTTGAACTGATGTTTTCTTCTAGCAGTAGAAAAATTGCTGGACTGATTCCTAATGCTCTGATCCACTTCAAGTTGACTTTTGTGCCGGGCAAAGGATAAAATATGAATATTCAATTTCTCAGCATCATTTGTTTAAAAAGGCTACTGTTTCACCCCAACATGTGTTTTTGGCATCTTTATCAAGTATCAGAAGATTGTATCTATGTGTGTTTGTCTCCTTGTCTTCCATTTTATTCCACTGGTTTTCATGTTTTGGTGCCAAAACCATGATATTTTATTATTGAAGTTCATAGACTATCTGAGATTAGGCATTATGGTACCCCCAACATTACTCTCTTTGGTCAGTATTGCTTTGTCTGTTCTGGCTCTTTTATTCTTTTGAGTGAGTGTTAGAGCTGTATTTTCTAGTTCTGTGAAAAATATTGGGTTTTGATGTGGACTGCACTGAATCTCTACATATTGGCATAGACACAGACTTCCAAAACAAGACCCCTTAAACTCAAGAAGTAAAACCAAGAATCCATAAGTGGAATGACATCAAGTTAAAAAGCCTCTCCATAGCAAAGGAAAAAAGAGTGTGAAGAGAAAGCGTACATTATGGTAGTAAATATTTGCCAACTCCCCTTCCAATAGGAGATAAATATCCAGAATATATAAATAATTCAAATAATGCTAGACAACCCTCACAATTCAAGCACTAAATTTGCAAAAGAACTAAACAGACATTTGTCCATAAAAGAAATACCAATGAACAAGAAATATATGGAAAAAAAATTTACACGTCCTTATTAATGAGGGAATTGTAAATCAAAACTATACTGAGATTTCAACTTATTCTAGTTAGTATGGCAAGTATTAATACAAATAATAATAAATACTTGTCAGAATGTAGAGGAAATGTTATAGTCCTACATTTCTGGTGGGAATGCAAACCAACACAACCACTGTAAAGTGGTATGAAGATTCCTCAAAAGACTGGGAATGGAAGCATCATGTGACCCAACTCTCCCACCCCTTGGCATTTATCCAAAAGAAGTGCAATCAGCATACTATAATGACACGTGAATATCAATGTTTATAGCAGCACAATTCACAATAGCTAAATTATGGAACCAGCCTGGCTGTTTATCAACAGAGAAATAGATAGAGGAAATGTGGTATATATATACAGAATGGAGTTTCACTCAGACATAAAGAATTAAATTATGTCATTTGCTGGTAAAATGAATGAAACTGAAAAACATCATTCTAATGAAATAAGCCAGGCTCAGAAAATCAGTGATAAAATATTTTCTATCATAGGAGGAAGTTAGAGAGAAATAAAGGATTTTTAAAGGGAGGAATCCCATAAAAATATAAGGGAGATCAGTGGAGTAGAGGTTGAGGGGAACAGAGAAGGGAAGAGAAAAGGGAAGAACTGTAGAATGAAGTTGACCAAAGTATGCTATGTGCACATATGAAGATACCACAGAGAATTCCACCTTATGCAGATCTATAAACGGGAGATCAGTTGAGAAAAGGAAACTGGGAGAGGAAGGAGGGGAAGCTAAGTGCAAGAACTGGGGATTGGAATGGACCAAGTTATATTCATACACACATCCTAATATGTTAAAATAAAACCCACTGTGATGAATAGCTATAATACACTAATGAAAAAATCAAAAATGTGAGAATTCCAGGAATTAAAGGGAACCTGATATAAACAGTGCAATTTTGAATATGATATAAAACACATTCTGTTTAACTTCCTCCAGTGTATGTTTGGGGTTAAAAAGAAGAAGGTGCTTGAGTGGATGTAATGCACTATATGACTTCAAAGTATTCAGCTCTTTGTAAGAAATTTCAGTTTAAGATTTTCCTTCTCACATTAATAGACTCAACCAATGGACTTTACAGACAGAAAATTTGATATTTAATATCAACTCCTGAATTTATTAGCTGTGTGTGTCGGCACCTGGCCTAACTCTGAAGTTTTCACTGTTTTTAGTTTTAATGACACTTGTTTCCACTCCTCTAGGATTGAATAGAAATCTGTGAAAATCATAAGAATTCCTCAAGGAGAAATGTCATCTCTGTCATCATCATCATTATTGTCATCATCATCATCATCTTGTTCCCAGGTTGATGTCCACCCAATACATTTTTGAGATTCTAAATGTGCTTCAACCCTTGATGCCTAAGAGCCATAACATCTTTTGTTTGTGTATGGAGACTGACCGGGTCAAGGACAATAAATGAACATCAATTATCTGCATGTCAAAATACACCACAGAGAAGGCAATTGTTAACACATGTACTTGGATACCATTGGATATATAAAGTATTCTTATAGGGAAACCTAAAGACAGGGTGTCATCTGTGTATCCAGCACTTTCCCTTCTCCTGGGAGACCTGTGCCTTCTGTACGTGTCTCAGATGTCCTGAGAGAAGAAATCCAGGAGTGTTTTTATATTATCATGAGTAATTAATAGAATATAGTTTCTTTTAAAACCAATAACTGGGTCAACTCATAGAATAAAGGATGGGATTTCAAAGTTCTGCAAATAATAAAGGGTTACAACAGGGAGGAATGACATAACCTAGTGGAAATCTAAGAAACAGAATGTGAGAGTTTGGCGATCACGCACATAATGTGAGATAGAATTGGAAAATCACACAACAATAACTCCTGGTACTACACAAGTATAAATATCTTCTTTGGTTTCCTGTGTGTGGGTAGCTTTAATATATTCCCATGACCCTCATTTCTGGCATTCATATATCATTTCACAAAACCATTTCATTGAGTGTGTCCTGGAACCAAAGTTTTGCTTCCAATCAATACAATATGGTAAAACTGTTGAAACATTTCTTCTGGAATTAGGGTTCAAAAGGACTCTGAATTTGAACTTCATGACTGTGTGTTTCTTAGTCACTTGTTTGCTAGCTCTGATGGAAGCCAGCTGCCTTGTTGTGAGCAAACTCATGAGACTCTCAAGTAGAAAGCACCAATGAATTATTCTTGCCACATCCTAAAAAGATCTGGGGTCAAGCCACCAGCAGCATGTGAGTGACCTTGTAAGCTGGAAACTTCCCAACTTGTTCTCCTCCAATATATAGCCTTGAGGTGACAGGGGTCCTAGTTCACACCTTGATATAGCCTCGCAGGATACTCTGAATTGCTTAAGGGAACAGCAATTTATAATTGCACAAAATCAATAGTTTTAATATCTCAATATATATCTGTTTAAGAGAAAAAATAGAATTTTACTATCATTTAAATATGCAAAGCTTCAATGAGTATAACCACAGTCCCCAAGAAAGGGAATAGCAAGTTACTCTTAGAAATAAATCTTAACTGGGCAAATGGAAATTCTGTGGGACTATTCCTACAGAATTCCTAATAATCCCTAAATTACATGATTAATACAATGATTGCAGAGAGCAAATTGTTAAAGTCAGAAATTAGATTAACACATTTTAAACTTTATATTAACATCCTTGCAATCAGAAGTCAGGCATACACAGAAGGTTTACCACCAGAAGAGGAAAGTCTCAGACCCTTACATATTTTCATGTTTTGCTTCTTCTTCATGCATTACTACTATTAAGCTCTCAGAGACTGGGAAAACATGGACCAGCCTAATTATGAGCTCCGTATGTGGAGCTCTCATGGTGACACAAGTATAAATAATCAGCCTGTTTCTTTAGCCATTTAGATTGACTGTCCCTTTCAATGGTCAACATGCATATATCTACTTCCAGAGCCATCATCTGCCCGAAGGCATCCATGAGTGACTCTGTCTTCCTCCCAGTTCTGATAAGTATCAGCCCTCATCACATGCCACCTGGTGAAGGACCAACAGTTTCTTACACAGGAGTCAAGACCTAACAGAAACCCAGAGCATCCCAGTAAGATCTGAGGGAGACAGTGATTTGAGGAGGAAAAGTCAGGGACATCATTTCAACATCACCTGTTCAGACTTGATAGTTGGGTTAGTAAAATGGAAATGCTCCAACTTGCAATGTTTCAGCTCAGGGACCTATGATGTTTACATTCTTGCTTCTTTTGAGGTTAGGAAGACCGTCATAGAGAGTTTCCTCTCCTTCCACACTGGTTCTATCTCTTCTTGACCTCTATCCTACCAGAACAGGAAATTGGTCCCTGTAAAGCACTTAAAATGATCATACAGTTGAATATGATAGTAAAGATGAAAATGATGTTAGCAACTACATCATCATGAACCTTTACCTGGAGCTTCCAAAGGCCAGATTCTAAGTTGAGACTTTTTTAAAAAACGTAGCTGTTACACTTTACTTTTATAGCCATCTTCTAAAAATAATAACATACATTATTGTACAATTGACGATAGAAGCATAGCCTGTCACTCCAGGCAGAGACCCCCTCTGCTCTCTGTGCTCTGCCCCCTTGGTTTCTGGAGAACTTCAGTGGGTTGATCTTGTTGCATTAGATAAAAATATGGACATAATGTTTCACACTTGGATTTGGTATCTCAACTGTACCCAGAGGGTCGGGTTTAATGAGAAAATCTGTTAAGGAATGTTTGGTATTAGAAAACTATTTAAGAAGTTTCCAATACCATGGAAAGCACTGGCAAAAAGTAAGAAGTGAACTCAATCTGAGACATTTCCTTAAGATTTTGCAGCACTGATAAAAATAACTCTACCCTATTGAAAAATAAGTGCAGAGTATTTATTAAAAGCTATTTAGTTTTTAACACATTATATTCTATTTTTCCACATATAGACCTTAAAAATAGAAAAAATATCAAATAAATAATCTAATGTCACACCTCAATTCACTAAAAAAGAACAAATTAATTACAAAACCAGTAGAAGACAGGAAAAAATTAAGTTCAGAGCCAATATTAAGAAAATTGAGGGCTGGGGAGATAGCTCAGTTGGTAGAGTGCTTGCCTTGCAAGCACAAGGCCCTGGGTTACATCCCAGCACCACAAAAAAAAAAAAAAAAAAAAAAAAAAAAAAAAAAGAAAGAAAGAAAGAAAGAAAGAAAGAAAGAAAGAAAGAAAGAAAGAAAGAAAAAGAAATAGAAAAAGAAAATTGAGAATACAAATTACAAATAATCAATGCAACAGAGTTGGTTCTTTGAAAAGACAATAAACTCTTAACAAAATCAACCAAAAGAGAGAAAGAGAAGATCAATAACAGAGATTTTGGATAAGAAGTTATCACCATAGACATTTCTGAAATAAAGATTATCAGAGACTCTTTTAAAACTTAAATTTGGATAAATTAGAACATCTGGAAGATGTTGAAAAAGTTTTAGACATGTATTACCTGCTCAAGTTGAGTTAAGAGTATATAGAAAACCTAAATAGAAAAATATCATGCACTGAGATTCAAATAGCAAATGAAAGACTTCCAAAAAGAAAAATCTAGATCTGAAAGATTCTCAGCAGACTTTTGCCAGACCTTGAAATAAGAAATAATGCTGATCTACCCTCAATCTATTCCATGAAATAGAAATGAAGCAACACCTCAAACTCATTGTATGAAGCCAGGATAACTCTGATACCAAAATCAAAGACACATCAAAGGAAAAAATACTGCATACCAATATCCCTGATGAGCATAAACGTAAAAGTTCTTAATAAGATATTAACATTCAACATCCAAAAACATATTAAGAAGATAGTGCACCATGATAAAGTGGATTTAATCCCAGGGAAGTAAGGTTGGTTCAACATCAAAGAATGTAATCAAAGAATGTGTATCAAAGAATGTAATCCAACACATGAATTAAGGACAAAAAAAAAAAAAACCCAAGATCATTTCCATATATGCGGGGGCACCTGGCTCTCCTTGCAGTGCTTGACAGAGTTCCACTGAGGGATGATTGCAGAGACTCATCCTAAAAGGATTGCATGCCAGATGTATGCCTCCCTAGCTTGGATGTTATTCTGTGGAGTTTTCCTAATAATATATTACTCACTTCAGTCTGGGGATCTTGCTAGAAGTGATGGGAATAATTCTACAAATTTCCAGAAAAACATCATGGAGACAAAACACATGTTGAAACCCTGTGATGTTAACCTCACTACAGAAGAATGTTTTTATTATGTTAAAAATCAAACACTGCATTTACTGGCATAGCCAGAACATTTTGGGGCACAGAAATTTATATATAACAATGTTTCCCCAAGTTCTAAGCACAAAGCACCTCCCACAGTAGCTACTAGATATGGACCAGTTTATTTTATCAATGGCAAGCCCTGGTAACCCCCTAAAGGCAAGCCCTTAGAGAAGGTAGATATAGATCTCCCCCTGTATCCTACAGGGTAGTTTAATCCAGATGATGGTTGTGTTTGTGTATGGTGGTAAGGTAAAAGAATAAAGTTTCACAACATTCCTTCCTTCCTACAAAGAATAGGTCACCCCTATAATAAACATTGGTATACAATGCCTTGTTCTGGGAAAAGGAGCTACATAAGACAATGTAATCTATTCAGTAAAAAGAACTTGGCCATGAGAACCACTGCAACCGCTGCCCTCCTGTAGCCCTTAACACAGCAATTTAGATATTAACCAGATGGACCTAGTAGAGATGGTCACATGACATTATTTGTCTATCGCTTTACCGCAAATGTAATAAGAATAGTCTTAGGTCATATAGAGTTTAGATATGAAGGAAATAAACATTGTATTAGCTCATTGACTTAGTTAAATATTCTTGAAATAATTGTGATTAGGTAAGGATAATTTGTAAGGTTATTGTTTTCTCATAATCTTTCAGTAAAAACAATTTCTGCCTATGCTTTGGAAACTTCTTTGATTTTATTAATCACCAGCCTGTCATCAAAGCCTGAAGAAAAATGTATATAAACCCAGTCTTCCCCAGAATAAAGTGGGAATGATTGCACCAGAACTAGAGTCTGTGTCTTTCATTCTCCATCCATCCCCAACACTGTCTCCCCGCGCCCTGTTACCAGTGTGGAACCCATGGACTCCTGCTAGGGCTGGACCCCGGCACATATATGAAAAAAAAAAAAAAAAAAAAAAAAAAAAACTCTTGACAAAATCCAGTACTACTCATGTTAAAAACTCTGAAGAAAGGAGTGCTACAAGGAACTGACCTCAACATCAAAAATATACACAGACATGTTTATAGTAGCACAATCCACAGTAGCAACATGATAGAACAGCCTGGGTGTCAACGAATGATGAATGAGGAAAGAAAATGTGACATATATACACAATGGAATTTTATTCAGTCAAATAAAAATGAAATTTTGTCATTTGCAGGATAATGGATGAACTAGAGACCATCTTGTTAAGCAAAATAAGTCAAACTCAGAAGATAAAGGGGGATATATTTTCTCTCATATGTGGTAGCTAGAGAGGATCAAGAAAAGAAAGGTGAGGGCAGATTTTGTGAAAATCAAAGGGAGAGCAGTAGAGGAAAGGCACCAAGAGGAGGGAGGTGAGAAGAAATGGGGGGAATGCTAGGGAGTGATACTGACCAAATTATATTGTTTTATTGTGTGCATGTGTGAAGATGTAAAAATTCCCATCACTGTGTACACTATAATACACCAATAAAAAATGTGGAAAAATAAAACATAAAAAAATACTATACATGACAAACCCAAAGCCAACATCATACCAAAGAAAAACTGAAAACATTTTCTCCAAAATCAGGAATGAAACAGATTTCTACTCTCATCACTCCTACCTGATGTCATTTTTGAAACTCTACCAAAAGCAATCAATGAAAAAAAAAAAATCAGCCAAGAAAAGAAAATTCAAGGGACACAAATAGGAAAGAAGAGGTCAGATTATCTCTGTTTTTAGACAACATGATCCTATACTTAGAAGACTCAATTCCACCAGAAGACTTCCAGAATTCATAAACAAATTCAGAAAAGTAGCAAGACATATGATCAGCATACAAAAATCAATAGTTTTCCTATATTCCAATAATGAATCTGCTGGTAAAGAAATCAGGGCACAATTCCATTCATGATAGCCTTAAAAAAAAAACTGGTAATGAATTTAACCAAGGAGGTGAAAGATCTGCACAATGAAAGTATAGAAAACTGAAGAAAGAAATTCAAAAGATCTTAGAAGATGAAAGACCTCCCATGTTCTTGGAGAGGCAGAATTAATATTGTCAGAAATTAATATTCTCATATCAGCCCTATTACCCCAAATGATTTACAGATCTAATGCAATCCCCATCAAAATACCAATGACATTTTTCATTCTCAGAACTAAAATTAATATGGAAGAATAAAAGACCCAGAATAGCCAAAGCAATCCTGAGCAATAAAAGTGGTGCTGGAGGCATCACAATACCTGATCTCAAATTAGAGTAACAAAAACTGTGATATTTGGACAAAAACAACATGAAAATCAATGAAAAAAAAACAGAGCCAATCCATGAAGATACAGTCATCTGATCCTTGACAAAGTTGTCAAAAGCATATGGTGGAGCAAAGACAGTCTTTGGAGAAAGGACTTCTTACACATCCACCAATGTTTGTAGCAGTGCAACTCACAATAGCCTATTTGCAGAACCAGCCTACATACCCCTCTTCAGACAAGTGGATAGAGAAAATGTGGTATGTATAAACACTGGACTTTACCAGGCCATAAAGAAGAATGAAAATATGTTATTGACAGGTCAAAGGATGGAACTGGCGCATGCCATGCTAGTTGAAATAAGCTAGACTCAGAAAGTCAAGAGTCAAATGTTTTCTTTCCTGTGGAAGGCAAGGAGGAAAAAAAAAAAAAAGAAAAGAAAAAAGGGAATCTCACAGGGACTTGAATGAAGTAGAGGAAGGATTCCAGTGGGAGGAAAGAGGGGAGGCCATAGGGAAATACTGGTAAATGAAATTTAGCAAATCAGAATATTCATGTACAAATATAACACAATGAATCATGCTTATATATGTAATTATAATGCAGTAATCAATAACAATATAATAATATAAGAGGGATCAGCAGGGTAGAACACAGGATTGGGGAAGAAAGGAGGAAAGGAAAAAGCAAGGTATTTCAGAATGAGATTGATCAAACTGTTTTGTGTGGATGTGCAAACATGGCATAATGAATTCCACTATCACTTATGGTAATAATGCACCATTAAAAATAAAATAAATAGAAGATATTGGATAGGTAAAAAACTGGACTTAGTTTCCCTTATAGTGTTGTGGACACCATATGATTCAGAGTACCACAGATTCTTCTAAGGAAGTACATCCAGAGATATTTTGGTGGGGGGGATGATTTGTTCCTTAGAGAAGTTAAACATTACTTAGAATAAATCTTGTGACTTTGAAATTGAAATATAGACAAAAAGAGTTTCTCCAATGGAGGAAATCTATTCATCTTACGTAGACACAAGATGGACTGATAATTTTCCAGTCCGCTTTCTTATTTGTACCCCAAGGGTGCTGATTTGTTTGGAGAATGGAAAGACAATCGAACATTTTATTTAATGAGGAGCTCTGAGAATTCAAGGTTGAGATTCTAGAAATTATAAACCTCCCACTTTTGCCCCTCACCAGCACTTTTCTGATCACAGCCTCCATGAAGACGCAGGAGGACTTCATAAAGACACATCATGGAGAAGAGAAAGCGTCAGTCACAGCCACCATGGAGGGCCGGTGTGCCCCTGTGAGGCTGGTTGTGGTGAGAAGGGAAAGAGGAGAGAGTGTGGGTACTGGACTTTACTCTAGAATAATGAAACTGGGAAAGTCCTCTTATTTTCATTTATCTATCTATCTATCTATTTATTCATTTTTAACATTTATCTATTTATTTATTTATTTTAGCCTTTGAAGGTGAAGTTCCTTTGACCGGACTTAATTTCCATTGACATCTTTCTTTTATAGCAATTCTTCCATTTCATTTTCTCATTCTTTGGATTCTAGAGTTTCTCTCTAATAACTTACTTTCTGCTGAGTCCCTGAATCTTCTTCATTCTCTCCTATAAATTGCAGGTTCCTGTCAGATTTCCTGCTTCCAATTATTCAGGCATTATTTACTCACCTGAAATCTGTTATGTGGAGGTATTGTCTACCTTGTTCCAAATTTGGTTGGCATTTCTTCTCAGGTCCCTACCTATATTTCCTGGCAGATTAGAGTTACTGATAACTTTGATTGGTTTTATTGTTGTAATTATCCTTTCACCATGGTGTCTAAAAATAGCATCTATCAATAATGAAATTATTTTTGTTAATTAATTACCAACTCAATTTCCTTTTTTTTTTTAAACATTCCCATTTCCAGGAAAATCTCAAATGATTGTGTTGAGGGAGACTGTCTTGATGTGTTCATGAATTAAATATGAACACTCCCGTGTCTCAATGTAACATTTCCTGTTGCTGTGGTTTAAAAACTACCATTCTTTATTGGGTTCACAAAAGGTCATTGTTAACTGACAGTCTTCAACTTTATAAATGTCTGTTCCATTTTCTCAATTCCAGTCTTCTATTGTGGTTATTGTTATGTGTATTCAGTATATAGTTTTGTGATGAATTATGTCAACAAACATTCATATGTTGAGGAGGCTTCCAGTCAAACAATGAGTATTCCTGTTTCATCATGTATTATTCTTCTAAAATAAATATCAATGCATTATATGTCACCTTACTACTTAATTTTATGTCTACATTCAGGCAAGAGCTAAGCTTGAAATTTTCTCCTTTATTATATAGTAGACATTTGATCTCATTATTCATTACATACCTAACATTTGTGTTTGTTGAAAAACAAATATAAACAAAAGAAGGAAGTCCATCCAAGATGATGCTGTAATATGGGAACAACTTGGCTGTTTATTGAATATTGCCTTTACCTCCTTCTCCAGCAGGTACACCAGCTACATGGAAGGAGAGAACCACACAGGCTTATCACAATTTCTCCTCTTGGGACTCTCAGAGGATCCTGAACTGCAGTCCTTCCTCTTCGGACTGTTCCTGTCCATGTACCTGGTCACAGTGCTTGGGAACCTGCTCATCATCCTGGCCATCTGCTCTGACCCCCACCTCCACACCCCCATGTACTTCTTCCTCTCCAACCTGTCCTTCACTGACATCTGTTTCACCTCCACCACAGTCCCCAAGATGCTGGTGAACATCCAGGCACAGAGCAAAGATATTTCCTACATAGAGTGCCTCACTCAGGCATATTATTGTATGATTTTTGTTGGAATAGATGTTTTACTGCTGACCATAATGGCATATGACAGATTTGCAGCCATCTGCCACTCCCTGAACTATATAGTCATCATGAACCCCCGACATTGTGGCCTTCTGGTTCTGATTTCTTGGCTTATTATATGCTGGGTGTCCCTGATTCATATTCTATTGATGAAGCGGCTGACCTTCTCCAAAGGCACTGAAATCCCACATTTCTTTTGTGAAGTGGCTCAGCTTCTCAAGGTGGCCAGCTCTGATACTCTTGTCAATAACATCTTTATGTTTGTGGTGGCTGTTGTGCTGGGCATGTTTTCTGTTACTGGAATTCTGTTCTCTTACTCTCAGATTGTCTCCTCCTTAGTGAAGATGTCCTCTGTAAGCAAGTATAAAGCATTCTCCACCTGTGGTTCTCACCTCTGTGTGGTCTCCTTGTTCTATGGAACAGGACTTGGAGTTTACCTCAGTTCTCCTGTGACTCACTCTCCCCAGAAAATCTCTATTTCCTCAGTGATGTACACTGTGGTCACCCCCATGCTAAACCCCTTCATCTACAGCCTGCGGAACAAGGATGTGAAGCGGGCCCTGTCGAGACTCCTCAGCAGGGCAGCCTCTTGTCCCTGATGGATCACTGACCTCAGAACTAAGTGGTAGTTATGTGCTCTAAAAGCAAGTGTTGTGAATTTCAACATCTTGGCTCATTTTCTCCCACAAAGGCCAGGCTGAATTTTTTGCTCTCCAGAATCACCTATCCCTTGCTAATGTTTTTCCTCAAAAGTTTCCTCTGTAGTTCTATTTTAACATTTCTTCCCTATCCATGGTCCATAACATATCACCTTAATGTTCTTCACGTTAGTTTGCTTTCTTGTTTCCTCTGGAAGGAATGAAATGAAAATCATCAATGCAAAGTGTTTACCTCATTAGACATGTGTTTTTCTTTTTGCATGCACTACTTCATTTAGTCCCGAAGTCACTTCTTATCTGTATTTTCTCTAATTCACCCATTTTCTGTAAGAAAGAGCCTGAGAATGGGGTTCTTGCTTACCTGGAATCAGACACTGAGCCCATGTCCCTCCCTTTGCTCTCCTACATTTTTTAAGAACAATGATTGGATTTTCAACATGTCACCAGAGTCTAGCTTTGAATGTGTGTATTCTGATTTGGCTCTTGTAATATGATGTCTGGGAAAACTCCCATGTTGCTACATTGTTTGTGGTCCTGGATTTTCTCCTTACATCCCTTTCTGTCTTCTTTTTTTCATTCCTTCCTCCCTCATTCTCTCCTTCGCCTTCTCTCCTTCATTTTGACTATTGTACTGGAAATGGTCACTTACTCTGCTCCTTTTTATAGCTGAATAATATTCTACTGTGTGAATATACACAGAATGCAAGCTGTTTTTCCTTTCACCCATTGATGGCCATTTGGGTATTTACCATCTTTGGACAATTGTGGAAGAGGGCTTCTGTTGATATGTTTGCATGTTTATCAGTTTGGGTACAGCCATTTAGCTGATGAGAAACTGCATACACTATGGTTGTTCCATCCCATTGGATTTATTCATGAAGTCCTGGCCATCTCAGTTTGTGGAGTATCCTCTGTAATACTTGTACAATGGCAAAAACACCTAACAAAGCTATTCTTAAATCCTACACTGGCTGTTAAGCAGCAAATGACTAAACTTGTTTTCAATTATTATCTTCATAATCTCAGAATGGAACCCCATGTCATACAGTCATTGTGTGGCTAATTCTTTGAAGAGTAGTCCAATAAACTTTTCATTCTAATTTGTACAGTTTCTAATGTATTCATATCCTTGCCAATACTTGTTATTTTCAAATTTTCAAAGTATAGCTCTTTACTGGATGTGGAGAACTACCTTATTTTGCTTTTGATTTGTATTTCCCTATGACTCTCTGAGCTTGTTCTGGGGAGCTTATTGGTATTTTGTATGTCTTCTCTGCAGAAATTCATTTAAACTTTGTGCTCATTTTGCAATGGAGGTGTGTATACATTTGCTTCTACACTGTAAGATTTCTTAATATGCTGTCGGTACTTGACCTGTTTTGCAAATATGTCTTCCCTTCTATATTGTCTTTCCCTTTATTTCAAGTATACAATTTAACATTTTTTACTATATTCAGCATGATATACAATAGATACTTTGAAGTTATTTCTCTGAGGTGAATTTTTGAGTCCTTTTACCAACACCTACTAAATCCCCGCCCACAGCCTCTGGCAGCCAACATTTTACTCTTTGTTTCCTTGAGTTTGACTCTTTTAGGTTAACTGTGAGTCCATGTGGTGTTGTGTTTTTGTTATGGGCTCATTTCTCTTAACAGAACACCTCTAGGTTCATTCATGCTGCCTGAAAGGACAGGGTTTCCTTCTTTTAATGCCTGAATAGGGTTCCTGTGAGTTTGCTCACATTTAGTATCTCATCATCTGATTGTAAGCAGTTCACTTTGTTCCATATCTTGGCTATTGCTAATCATGCCATGATAATGGGAATGCACAAACATCTTGACATACTGATTTCAGATGTACTGGATATATGTGTAATAGAGGGATTGCTGGATCATCTAGTAGTTCCTTTAATTTTTTGAGGAAACTCTGTAATTTTTTCTCCAATGTCTGCATCAATTTATATTCTCACTAATAGTGTTCAATAGTCTCTTGTTTCCAAATCCTCCATAATGCCTGTCATCACTCATCTTTTGGATAACAGTCATTCTAACAAGTGTGATGTGATATCTCATTGTGATTTCTATTTGCATTATCCTTTGGATTAGTGGTGTTGAATATTATTTCACATATATATCAGTAATTTGTAAGTCTTCTTTTTAGAAATGTCTATGCAGGTAATTTGCCAATTCATAATTGAGTTATTTATTTATTTTTTTATTATTGCATTGTTTGATTTCCATTTATTTTAGATATTTTCCTCTTATCCAATATATGAATTAAAAGTATATTCTCCATTCCTGTAGATTATTCTTCTATCTCTCCTCTGCTTTTTTTGCTACATGGAGTACTTTAAGTTTGATATAATTTTTTTTTAATTTTGCTTTTATTGCCTATGCTTTGGAATTCATATACAAGCCATCATTTCCCTGCTCAATGCCATTGAACATTTCTCATTGTCTTCTTCCTTTAGTCCTACTCTCTAGTTCCTTTGGACAACCTCTCTCTTTAAATTGGGGATTAAGATGCATTAAGATTCACAGAAGTAGAAGGAAATAAAAGCAAATGTCCTTTGAAGAGTCAGGGTTTCTTTTCTCACCACAAAGCTTGACTGTACTTTACATTCTCACTGACAGGTTTCAGGAATGGCAATATACGTTTGTGGCCAATTATTTTTTTTAAACTGACACAAAAATTGTACATACTGATGGGTTATTATATGCTGTTTTCATATACATATAACCATTGTGTAATGTTCAAATCAGGTTAGCCATATCTAAGTCCTGAAACATCATTTTTTTGAACATTTTCAAAATAATTTCTAAATTTTTTATATTATTTAAAAACTCAGTTTGTGCCATTTTCTTCTGCAGATCGATTGAAGCATGTACGTTAGGGAGAATTTGTTCTTCTATAACAAGAATCTGATACAATTTCCATTTTCTACAATTCGGATTCATATCTCTAAGGAGAATATTCTATATTCATTCTATACTACTGATCTGTGGTTCCTATTTCTTGTTTTGTATGTTTTTTGCTAACATGGAAAAGATCACAATTCTAATTTTTCTGTTAATTTGATATATACTTGTATATTAAAAACTACTGGTCTTTACAAAATTACTTGGTAAATTTCTGCTCTCCTCTAATGTTTCAGGGTGTCTAACAAGTCTGCAGTAAAAGTGCTTTCCGAGTTTTCATTCATCTCATGACTTCATTAAAGGTGACATGCTCCCAAATTATCTCATTAGAATGTGGGCAGGATTCAGGTTCTTGCAGGATGGTAGCCAGAGGCCTTCCATAGTTTTAAGCACAAGGGACTCTCATGAGGGCATCTATGGCTATAGCAGCTGGCTTGCATCAGTGTGAGCAGGAGGTAATAGAACAAGCCCTATTACCAAGACATTGGTCTGTAAGCACGCTGTTACTATAGTGATGTCCCTGTGCTTTTCAGGAAGGTCTCCCACTCACCAAGACACCACGGTGTCAGAAAAGAATTCCCTTCAACCAAACTGGAAAAAAATCCACAGATGCAATTATGAAGTTCCGTGACCTACAGTGGAAAAAAGCCACCTTGGTTCTCTCCTAGCTGTAATAGCATATTAAGCTGCAGTCATCCTGAGCCCAAATACAAGTGTATAAGATGGTTTCTGATTTTTCACTCATCAGGAAAATGCTTCTCTCGCTCCAAGTGTATTATCGTTAGATTTTATGTGTGTGTTATCACCTAATGAAGTATTTAAGAAAATGTATTTTTTACTTGTCTTTATTGAAGTTGATAAAATAAATTCTCATACAACCTTGAGAGTTATGGTCCTTGGAAACCTTCCACACTTCATCCATCACAGAGTCTTGTGGTTCATTGTGACAAATTCATGCATTAATCCTTCTCTGATCCATGTTATGAAGCATTAGTATATAATCCTAATCAGTTGTATGTGCATGGAAGAAAATAATTTATCTACTGTGTGTGCATACATGTTGAGGTGAGTTTGACAGGATCAAAAAACCACAGAAGCATGAGTGTGGCGCTGCACTGGAAAGAGGTCGTTTGATGCTGAGGCATTTTGCTGTGTATGGGAGGCAGCAAAAGTTAATTCAAAAAACTGCCGTCTTTCCACAGTGAATAGAGAGGATTAGACCCTGGACTATCCACCAGAGGGTAGAGTAAACACACGTTGAATGAAAGCCAGGAGAGCTACGTTTGTGCAGTAAAAT
Source organism: Sciurus vulgaris (assembly GCF_902686455.1). Classification (NCBI taxonomy): domain Eukaryota; kingdom Metazoa; phylum Chordata; class Mammalia; order Rodentia; family Sciuridae; genus Sciurus; species Sciurus vulgaris. The sequence continues at coordinate 9,184,070 of NC_136477.1, forward strand.
GAGTCAGTTGCTTAGTACTTTTCCTAATCTTCCCTCACATGATGAATGTCTTCAATGGAAACAGGACAATTCTAAATTCTGACATTTTTTTGGTGTGCACGACAAATGTCTATCATCAGTGTTTCATTCCTTTTTTATTGTAGAAGTGTTTCATTCCTTTTTTAAGTGTAGAATTTTTCAAACCTCACCCACCATTCTAGGATTCTTTACCTTGTGAGTACTGATTAAGAAGTCTAAATCCTATTAAACAGTCATGACAAAATATAAACAAATTTTACATTTACTCTCTAAGAACTGCTTGGAAATCTTCTTAGACCTTTCCAGTTTCTAGTGAAGAAAGAAGTTACTGGGTATATGAATGTCAAATTCCTTTTTCCAATTTTTTTTGTAAGACAGTAAACAATTTCTCACAGGCATGTACATTATCTGTTTCACCTTTGATTTCCTTCACTTAAGTACCATTAAAAGTCAGCAATTTGAGGTATGATAGCTCCAGAATGTGCCCCAGTCCACTCAGCTAATAATTTTCAGCTCATGTTGAAAATCAAATTTGACCTGAAAAGTCCAAATTTTCAATAATTCCTTGGTCTACAATATGTTGATAATGAGATCTTTCCTTTATTATCCATAAATATGAACTAAATACTGTTCTAATAGGTCTGGTTGGTTATATATCCTGATCAAGCCTTTCAATGAAGTGCTTTAGTTATCAAAACCCTATAGACTTGGGAATCAAACAAAAACATGATTTGTCTCTTGCTGTACATCACAGTTTATAATATCATGATGCTTATGAATTCTGGGAATGCACCTTTAAACCACATCCTCTAATGTAATAACAGGAGCTATCATTACAGGGAATTGTCATTTCGGGGGCTCATGACATACTTATGTATAATGATTGCATGGTTTTGGAAGAAAACACTGTTGCTGTTAATTTGCTGCTGAGGAATCTGAGGCTCAGAAAGGAGCTGGAAGCTACCAAAATTGTCATGTTTATAAGCCAATATAGGAGTGATGAAGTGTCTATAATCCCCAAATTCTTTCTATTATGTGTGTTAATAAAAAAATTCCATACCAGTTTTAGACATCCATTGAAAACTTTATAAACTTTTCCCATGAAAGGTGTTACTGCATCATGACATTCTCATTGATCATTAAATAATAGAGGAAAACCCAAAGCATACCTGCATGAAGAGTGTACTGTGGAACATGAGTCAAAATTATTATCTCACTTATCAAGTTCTTCAGCTACCTATAGCTGGAGTCACAGAACTTGGAAATCATACAAAAAAAGTAAAAGAAGCCAAAGTTCAATTCATTTGTAATGAAATAGGTGACATACTATTCAATACCACAGAGCCACACAGCAACTGTAATCCAAGGCTACCACTGACTCTTCACTTGGACAGCTGAACAAAGCCACACATTTAAAACCAGCCTTATTTCTTGCACCCATGCTGAAATATCACAACTACAGAAACTCACAATATACCTTTCCTCTATTGGGATTTATCATTTAGAGTTCCTTTAATAAATAAAAACAAAGCTAGATATTATAGTGGAGAATTAGTAGAATGAGGATAATCTTTTGAATTTATACTGCAGTACAAAGGTAAAAAGGGACCTCGTTACACATGAAGGGAGTCTCTAAAATACTGAGGGCTTGGGGGTGTGAAAGCAATAGTGGAATATACTGAGTTTTCAAGGTAGTGAATTGGGTGACCATGAATGAAAGTGTATGACATCACATTCAGGTGGAAACTAGAGTAGTGATTTCAAGTCTCCACTCAGCATCACAAGATCCCTGTGGAAAGGTAACATTAGAGCAGAAAGAAAATCCCCTAAATCCAATCTAATGATAATCTGGTGTTGAAGGCCAATGCATTTAAAGATATTTGCAAAACAACCTTGGTCTTGCTTAAACAAGTGCATTTGTAACTTACCATTTGAGCTTGATTTTTTAAAGGAACGATCATCTGGGTCTTTCCTGGGACTTCATAAAACCATCATACCTTATCTAAATTAATCAGACCTAAAATGAGTTATCAGATTTTTATGCCCCCAGTTAATTTTTGCAAAGTCAACACTGAGTACTAGTAAGACAACCCCTACATAAAATCTGAAAAAATAAGTACATTGGGTGCAAATTTTAAAGAAAATATATATGAATTCTGAAAAAGAATGTAATTTAAAAGTATATTTAGAATTTGACCTGGAGGACAGGATCATTGTTCAGAAATGAAAGAGACTGCTGAGATATATTTATTTATTTATGATGATTATATGACAAAGAATCCTGAACACTTGTACAATACAATTACATACAAACAAAAGGAAGTGGTGTTCATGTATAAAATATGGAGTGGAATGAGAGTCTTGCAGTTAAAAGAGTAATTTGACTAAGAGGCTAGGATTTCCAGGTCTAGATGATTGATTCTTCCAATAGAAACTATGAAAATGAGGGGAGAGATAATGAGATTAGATTACTCGGCTCTGTAGCTTCTTCAGGGCAATTTTAATATCCCTGTTCCTCAGGCTGTAGATGAAGGGATTCAGCATGGGGATGACCACAGTGTACATCACAGAGAACACAGTGATCTTTCTAGGAGAATTTGACACTGCTGAAGTAAAGTACACTCCAATGGCTATTCCATAAAATAAGCAAACAACTGAGAGGTGAGACCCACAGGTGGAGAAGGCTTTGTACTTCCCACCTGTTGATGGGATCCTCAGAACGGAAGAAACAATTTTATAATAAGAGAAAAATATCCCTGTTAGAGGAAAAAAACCATAAATGGCACCAACAGTATACACAAACATATTTTTGGTAAAGGTATCAATACAGGTAAGCTCCAGGACTTGAGAAGGTTCACAGAAGAAATTAGTGATTTCCACATCCCTGAAATAGGTAAAATGTAAGACAATCAAAACATGCAACTGGGACTCTAAAAGGCTGAACAAAAGAGACAGACAAACTGAGAAGATACAGAGGTGAGAGTTCATAATGACTGAGTAGTGTAGGGGATGACAGATGGCCACATACCGGTCATAGGCCATCACAGTCAGAAGCATGCCATCCATACATCCAAAAATGGCAAACAGAGACATCTGTGTCAGGCAGCCCACATAGGAGATGATTCTGCTGTGAGTTTGGATGTTCACAATCACCTTTGGGACTGTGGTGGAGATAAAACCAATGTCAGCCAAGGACAGGTTGGAGAGGAAGAAGTACATGGGGGTGTGGAGGCGGGAGTCAGAGCTGACAGCCAGGATGATGAGCAGGTTCCCAAGCACTGTGACCAGGTACATGGACAGGAACAGTCCAAAGTGGATGGGCTGTAGGTCAGGGTCCTCTGAGAGCCTCATGAGATGAAATTCTGAGACACCTGTTAGAGTTTGTTCTTCCATATTCCTAGTACACCTTTGGTGAAAGAAAAATGATTGAAAAAGAAAATGGTTACTCATAACTCTGTGTATTTTGATTCACTCTTGAAATCCATAAACCATTAGCAATATTTCTCAGTTGTAATAAACCCAGTCTTCTTACTACTCTTTCATTATTGGTTTCAGTGCTATTCACCTTCTATACAGACTTACTTTGTAAATGCTCAACTAAACAGGTTTTAAAGACAAATATTAAAGATAAAAATACATATCTCAGTGAAATAAAACTTACTCATCAAAGAAAAAGAGAAAAATATTTCTCACTTTTAACCAAAAAAATTCTTTTTTAAAAAAAGAAAATTAAAATGCCCTAGGATACTTCTCAAAAGAAGAAATACAAATGGGAAAAAAAATATGAAAACATGTTCAACATCCCTACCAATCAGAGAAATGTAAATCAAAACTACATTGAGATTTCATCTTACCCCAGTTAGAATGGCAGCAATCAACAAAACATAAAATTAATAAATAAATGCTGGGAAGGATATGAGTAAAATGGTTCACTTCTATGTTGGTGGGACTGAAAATTAGTACAACCACTCTGAAAAGTGGTATGGAGTTCCTCAAAAGACTAGAAATTGAATCACCATAGGACTCAACTATTTCATTTCTTTGTTTTTATGCAAAAATCTAAAATCAACACATTGTAGTGAAACAGTCACATCAATCTTTATAGCAATTCACAATAGCCAAGCTAAGAACCAGTCCGGATGCCCATTAACAGATACATGGGTAAAGACAATGTGGTATATATACACAATGCAATTTTACTCAGCCATAAAGAAGAATGAAATTATGATCTTTGCTGGTTCATGGATGGAAACAGAACATTATGCTAGGTGAAATAAGCCAGACTCAGAAAGTCAAGAGTCAAATATTTTCTCTCATATGCAGAAACTAGAGGAAAATAAAGGTTAAAAAAAAAAAAAAACAGAGGAATTCCATGGAAATAGAAGGGAGATCAATGGAGTAGAGGAAGAGAACTGAGTCGGAAGAAAGGGAGCTAGAAAAATGGAGGAACTGCAGAATGAATTTGACCAGTTATGCTATGTAGATACATACTCATAAACTGAAAATACCGAAGTGTATTCCACCTTTACGTAAATCCACAAAGCACCAAGTGAAAAAAGTTGATAATGCATCTCTGAAAACATTATGCTCCTGTTTTCTACCAGGTTTTTTCTACTTCCCATGTTTCTGATTTCACTTTCTTGTGAGTGAAATCCTAGCTCACAAATTTTTATAGTCAGAAATTATCAGCATAATATTCTCCAATTCCCTTCATTTATCTGCAGATGCCATAATATTATTCTTCCTTATGACTAGATAATATTCCATTGTGTATATACACCACAGTATCTTAATCCATTCATCTGTTGAAGGGCATCTAGGTTTTTTCCACAATCAGGCTATTGTGAATTGATCTGCTATAAACACTGATATGGCTGCATTATCGCAGTATGCTAATGTTAAGTTAAAGTTTGAGTATAAAAGAATGAGTGGGATAACTGGGTCAAAAGGTAGGTCCATTTCAAGTTTTCTGAGTACTCCCCATACTGCTTTCCAGAGTGACTTAAGTCAATCCCAAAAATCAAAGGTGGAATATTTTCCCTGGTAAGTGGATGATGATATATATTGGGGGTGGGGGAGTAGGGGATAAGAATGGAAAACTTTAGATTAAGTAGAGGGAAATGAGAGGGAGGGAGTATGAAAAATGGTGAAACGAGACAGACATCATTACCCTATGTACGTGTATGATTACATGAATGGTGTGAATCTATATCATGCACAACCATAGAAATGAAAAGATGTACCCCGTTTGTGTACAATGAATCAAAATGCAGTCTGTAAAAAATAAAATAAGATAAAGAAATGATCAGTATAGTCCTGTACTTTTGGTGGACTTCAAAGTTTGGTAAGTACTTTAGAGTTGCACGCAGATAAAAAATATCATCCCTGATCACATAGGTGGCATTAGGATACGCTGCACCTGTCCTGAGTAGGAATGAAATCAACACTAGACTATCTCTGCTTTTGAGAATGAAGCAGATTATTAGGAATGGGGAGGAAGGTCATCAGCGGCAAGCACGTCCTGTCATGGGGCAAGAGGGCAGGGCGTGCTGTGCTGTTAGTGCCTTTTCTCCCTGCGGGCACTGCCTGGGGTCTGCGGCCATTCCTCCTATCTAGAGACGGAGCAGCAGGCACCACCCGCTACTCTGCTCAGTGACCCACCTGGAGCACCTGCAGGAGGAGCTCAGTGAGCAAGGGCTCTTTCCTGGGGTGACGAGGATCGAAATGACCGGGTGGGTTGTGGAAGGGACCCCGGCCAGGATTCTTCTGGCACCATGAATTCAGATAACTCATTTCAGTCAGGTCTTTTCTCTTTTTAAACTAACAACTTAGCCTGAGTTACATAAAAAGGTATTCATTCTGTTTCAGTAAATATTCTAGGACCTCACAACTAAGGGCACACTGTGCATGTGCAACCAAGCGAGCTCTCCAAGCCACGGATTACACCTCGCCTGGGAAACCCTCAGAAGGGCCTGGTGTCCTGGGGACTGCCCTGCTCATCCTGGATGCTTTGTGGACCTTTGCGAGTGCTCATCGCTGGCTTGCAGGGACCCATTCTCTGCTGCTGTGGATGAGACGTCTTAGGGAAGTGGAATCAGGGTGGGAAGAAAGGAAGGGTGTTTTCATGGTTGGGGAGGAAAGCTCATTTAATTCAGTAATTGTCAATACTGTTCCAAATCTGTCACATAGTTCTAAAAAATTAACAAAATTTTAAAGTGTGTTTGCTATTGTCTTATAATAGCATGATAACAAAATCCCATACCATATTGGCCCTGTAATAAGAGCCCCTGAAAGAGATAACTGATTTGATTATTTTCTTAAATTTTTTCATGGGATAATGGCATATTTCCAATTGCCTGAATAATGTACTTTTAAACTGTCTAGGCCCATGGTTATTTTGTGATTTCTCCTGCACCTCAATTTCCTATTCACTTTACATTTGTCACTTGACCCTCTACCTAATTCAAGTTGGAACTGGAATTATTTGCATTTTCCTCTCCTGCATCACACATCTCTACAGTAAGCTACAAAATTACTCTAAATGGATCCTACTCTCGGGATTCTCATGGCTACTCCCTAACAACAAATTCTTATGCTTTCTATCTTTGGTCATTTTGGGGGTAATGGGGATTGAACCCAGGGGTGCTCCACCACTGAGTCACATCCCAGCCCCTTTTATTTTTTATTTTGAGACAGGGTCTCTCTAAAGTGCTCAGGGCCTCACGAAGTTGCTGTGGCTGCCCTTGAATTTACAATCCTTTTGCCTCAGCCTCCCCAGTTACTGGGATGCTCTTGTTTATCTTTTTTTCTTTTAAATCCATTTTTAATTTTTGGTGCATTGTAACTATACATAATAGTGGGGATATTTATGCCATATTCATAAATCTTAATAAGATATTCTGATCAATTTCATTCTCCCATACCTTTCCATTTCCTTTCCTCTTTTTATTCTAACCTATTGATCTCCCTTTTATTATTATTATTATTACTTTAATTGGTTCATTATAATAATATATAAGCAGAAGTCATTATGGTGTATTCACACAAGACATAGCGTAATTTGATAGATTTTGTTCCCCATTCCCTCCCCTGCTAACTGCCTCATAATCTCCTTCCTTACTCTATTGGTCTCTCTATTAAGGAAAATGAAACTTTTGATATAGATGTTTGGCATCTCCACTATCAACAAGTGCATAAACTTCAAAGTTACAGCAGCTGATATTCTGTATATTTGCATCCTCCTGACCTCCACAGACTGTCCTGTGCATCCTGCTGATGAGGAAACCATGCTTCCACCAGTCTTTCCATCATCTCTCCTCTCCCTCAGCACTTACTGTGAAAAGTTACCTCTTTCTTGGGTCATGACCAAGAGCTGAGGACCCAATGCCCCTCCTCTGCCTGGTGTCCACTCAGGTCTCAGGCTCTGCACTCAGAATTAATATGAGTAAGGTGACAGACAGGAGCTTCCTGAGGCAGAAAAGCATAAGAGAGGCAGATGCAGGTATGGGGCCAACTGGACTGGAGGCATCGACTGATGTGCTGGAGCCACAGGATGGTTATTGATTATTATATGACCTTGGAGGCTCCAATCCCAGAGCTTATAATTAGCCCACTTGGTCCATGTTGGCCAAACCTCCAAGGACTTCCTCATGTTAGTGGAGGAAGTAGGAGAAGAGAAAAAAATGTCCACAGATTTAGGACTGTTCTCAGGAGGAAGCTTGTGTGTTCTCTTCACAGGTTTCTCCCTATCCTTTTTTTTTTTTTTTTTTTTTTTTTTTTTTTTTTTTTTTTAGGATTCAACTTCTGTTTAATTCAGTTGATTATTGTGCAAAAATATACCTAGCAAAAGTTTACCATTTTAACTTTTGTTAAATCACAGATAAGTGGCCTTGACATCATTCATATTGCAATTTAATCATCGCCAAGATTCATCCCTAGTTACTTTCCATCTGAGTATAATGAACATTTACACTCCTTTAAATAACCTCCCCTTCCTTGTATCTCACATCCTTCTGCCTTTCTCTTCTGCCTCAAATCAGGCCCAGAAAAATGGAGTCATCTGACTGTTGAATGAATCTCTAAAACTATGGGGCAAAATAAACTTTTCTACGTTGTTCTTGTCAGGTCTTTTTGTCACGGTGATAAAAACCTGACTAAAGTAGAAATTCATACTGACAAATGGGTTTGTTGCTGTGACTCACCTGACCATGTGGTTCAGAAGTATTTGGAACTGATTTGTGGAAGGAGTTTGGAAAAGCTTGGAGATGCAGAATGGAACCATATAAACAGAGATTAATGGGAAATTATAGTGGAAGCTCAGAGATCAGAATGCCAATAGGAAAGACTAAGCTTATCAGGTTTCAGAGGAGAAAGAAGACTATTGGAAATTTGACTAGAGGCCATTCCTGTTACATTCTGGCAAAGAATCTGTCTCTATTTTATCCATGTTCTGACACTTTATATGAGACTGAATTTAGAGGTGATGGACTAAATAATCTGGCAGAGAATATTTCAAGGAAGTACAGCATTCAGGCTGTGGCATGGATATTGCCATCAGTTTTCAACCAAATTTACTGTGATAATCGGGAGTAGAAAGCAGCATGGAAAGATTTGAAAAACTTTTAATTTGGCTAGAAAAGTATATTTAAAACTAGGGGCAAGAAAGTTGTTATTTAAAACATTATGGTCATTAAAGAGATGCTAAGTACTTTACATAAAGACATTAGGTAAGATGACTTGGAGGGCATCTCAGAAATCGGCCTGACCATACCCATCTCAAACTCATGGATGTAGAAGTAAAATTTTCTTTGTTAAAAGACCATGGAGGTACCTCGCTTATCGAGGTGGGGCGTCCTGGGAAATCATTTCACCATTCTCAACCACACAGGCTCTCAGAAGCTGCTGCAGTCATGGTCCCAGGAGGTCTGACCACTGCCTGAAAATGGCAGCAGACCTTTGTGTCATCTCCATGGTGCTGGTTCTGCAGGAATGCAGTAGGCTGGCATTAAGGGGTCACCAAGGCTTCACCAAAATTTCAAAGGAAGTACTTGAAGGCTAGACAGAGTGTAGCAGGGCTAGAATTCCTGCAGGCAGCCAGTGAGAGGGCAATAAGTGAAGAAGTGAGATGGAAGCCAAAGCTCAAGTGGATTAAGAGATGCCAGTAACAGAATATCTGCTGAGAAAAGCTGTAGAAATCAGGCAGAGACAAATCAAGAGAAGCCACGTGGGCTCAACCAGCAAGGCCATACAGGTGGAGATACACAAGTCCTTTGGAGAAAACATGATGCCTTGTGTTGCAGACACTGGGCATGGAGCTACAGGACTTGTTGTCCTGCTGGGTTTCAGTCTTACTTTGTCTCATCCCTTCCTTCTATGCCCTTCCTTCTGCCTTTTGCAAAGGAAATGTTTATTCTGGGCCACTGTACATTGGATATTTGTAACTTGCTTTGATCATTACAGGGGCTCAGAGCTAAGAGCTGGCCTTGAGTCTCAGGTAACATTTTGGACTTGGACTTTTAGGCAATGCTAGAACTGTTAAGACTATAGACTAGAAATAGACTAAACGTATTTTGCTTTGTGAGATGCGCATGAGATTTTAGTCACTGCAGCAGAAAGATGATTAGATTATGAAAGATGAAGCCAAATTGGTGGATTAATCCACATAAATGGATTAACTGTGTAGTATCTGTAGGCAGGTGGGGTGTGGCTGTAAGAAGTAGGTCACTAGGGACATGACTTTGATATGTGTATTTCATCCCCAGTGAGTGGACCTCTTTTTGTCTCCTGGCTGTCATATCCTGTGGTGCTTTCCTCTGCCATGCCATTTTGCCATACACTTCTGCCTCACCTTGATTCCAGAGAAATGGAGTCAGCCCATCATGAACTGAACCATTGAAACCATGAGCCAAAGTAAAGGTTTCCTCCTCTATGTCATTCTTATCAGGTCTTTTTGTCAGTCATGAAAAGATGAATAAAACAATTTAAAAGTATCAAGATACTTTGTATTAGACCAAAACCAACTTAATCAGAGAATCCTCATGGGATACTCTTGGTGTTTTTTCTACATCAGAGTTGAGATCCATCCACTGCCCCAGGTTCCTACAGGGCACTTGGAAAATGGTCCATTAATATTATGCTAGTTTTGTCAACAATACTCATTACACATGTGGGAATTAAACCTAAGGTTCTGTGCCTTCTATGCAAGCTCTTCTCCACAGAGCTGCTCCCGACCCCAGAGCAGGCTTATTTTTACATAGATACATATATGTCCATACTGATTCATGTATCTATAATCATTTTCCTTTGAGACTTACCAAAACACGACTTAAGACTCTTCTAACTACACCTATTTCCCCCAAAATGAAGTAGTTTACATAGCCGTGTAGACTTAAGTCTCTGTGTGAAGCACATGCTGCTACATCAAATGAATTACTTGATGCATAGTGAATCCTGGGGGAGATATAATTAAATTAGAGAGTGTATGGTTAGAAAATCTTTTCAAAATCCTTGTGTCTCTTTCCACATCATGTTAATATCTGAAAATTTTCAGGTAATATGTGCATATGAGATAAATATTTGAATTTCAATAATTTATGCAGGTTCCTTTTTATTACTTTTTAAATTATTTATTTATGTTTTACAGACTGCATTTTGATTCATTGTACACAAATGGGGTGCATCATTTTGTTTCTATGGTTGTACATGATGTAGACTCATATCATTCATGTAATCATGCATGTACATAGGGTAATGATGTCTGTCTCATTCCACCATTGTTCATACCCCTCCCTCTCATTTCCTTCTACATAATCTAAAGCTCCCCCATTCTTCTCTCACTCCTCACACCCCCACTCCCATTATATATCATTCTCCACTTATCAGGGAAAACATTTGGCCTTTGGTTTTTTGGAATTGGCTTGTTTCACTTAGCATGATATTCTCCACTTCCATTTATTTGCAAATGCCATAATATTATTATTCTTTATGGCTGAATAATATTTCATTGTGTATATATACCACATTTTTTTTTTATTCATTCATGTGTCGAAGGGCATCTAGGTTGGTTCTACAATCTAGCTGTTGTGAACTGAGCTGCTATAAACATTGATGTGGCTGTGTTACTGTAGTATGTTCATCTTAAATCCTTTGGGTATAAACCAAGGAGTGGGATAACTGGATCAAAAGGTGAGTCCATTCCAAGTTTTCTGAGGATTCTCCATTCTGCTTTCCAGAGTGGCTGCACCAATTTGCAGCTCCACCAGCAATGTAAAAGTGTGCCTTAATAACAAATATTTGTTTATTGTGGTGAGATATTTCCAACAAAAATTATAATTTTCACCATTTTATGCACACTATTTGGAATATTAATTACACTCACCTTATTGTGCAGCTATCACCAACATCCATTACGAGAAATAATTCATCTTTATGAACTGAGCCAATACATATTTTTAAAAACTCCAATTACTTCCCCTCCCAATTTTTACAATGATGATAATACTAGGAAATATGTCAAGGAAACAAAGTCAGAAAACTACAACAAAAATGAGAGAAAAGAAGAATGTGAGATTTACAGTTGACGTGTTTAGTTTCATTGACTTTTCCAACCTCCATTGCAAACGTATGCCACAGGTCCTACGATTAGATTAGACTCTTCCTATGTGCAGCCACCTCAGGGCCCATTTAAAGTCCCTGTTCTTCAGGAAGTAGATGAAGGGATTCAACATGGGGGTGACCACATTGCACATCACTAAGGTCACTGTAGCCTTTCTAGGGGAATGGGACGCAGATGAACTAAGGTACACACCAAGCCCTGTTCCATAAAGTAGACAAACAACTGACAGGTGAGACCCAAAAGTGGAGAAGGTTTTATGCTTTCTACCATTGGATGGATTTCTAAGAATATAGCAAATAATTTTATAGTGAGATAAAAGGATCTCGGAGATGGAAAAATTCCCAAATATGGCACCAATAAAGTACATGACTAAATCATTAGAAAAGGTACCAGAACAGGCAAGACTAAGGAGTCGAGAAGGGTCACAGAACAAGTTAGCAATTTCCACATCCCTGAAGTAGTTAAATTGTAAGACAATCAAGTTGTGCAGCTGAGATTCCAAAAGACTAAACAAAAATACCATCAAAACCAAGAAGCCACAGAGACAAGGTTCATACATACTGGGTAATGCAGGGCGTGACAATGACCACAAACTGGTTATAGGCCATCACAGTCAGAAGCATATTATCCATATTTTCAAAAAGGATGAAAAAAGACATCTATGTCAGGCAGCGCTCATAGAAGATGGCACTGCTGTGAGTTTGGATGTCCATCATCATCATGTTTGGGACTGTGGTAGTGATGAAACAGATGTCAGTCAAGGACAGGTTGGAGAGGAAGAAGTACATGGGGGTGTGGAGGTGGGAGTCAGAGCTACCAGCCAGGATGATGAGCAGGTTCCCAAGTACTATGACCAGGTACATGGACAGGAACATTCCAAAGAGGATGGGTTGCAGTTCTGGTCCTCTGAGAGTCCCATGAGATAGAATTCCAATATAGATGTAAGGTTTTTGAGTTCTATATTGCTTGAGCACTTTTTGAATTGGAAAAAATTAAAGGTTTGGAAAACGTGATACAAATAGGCCAATGAAACTACTTTTGTATTTTTAATCCAGCATTTCCCAGGTACAGTTCTCACACCCGAGTTCCCTATGCCTTCAGCTATTTTTTTGTTTGTGATGAACCAGAAGCTCTTAGCACTCTTTTCTGGTTGATATCTCTTTTCTACCTCCTTCTGTGGACATCTACCCTACAGAGGCCCAGCTGAGCAATGTTAGAAAGCTAAGATATTAGAGATAAGTTGTCCATGATCATAGTGAAAGACAATCTATTCTCTAAGAGAACATAGGAATAAGAAATATCCTTCCCCCTTTAGGAAAAAGAACATTTTAATAGAAGGTCATTAAAGCAGTAAATCTTTCTTATTTTATTTTAAGAAGATGCTACAATTTTCCTTGACTTAGAATGTTGATAAATACTTCATAAGACCTAGGACTGCTTTACCTAAACAATAAATTAAAAATGATATTTCATAATCAGAAAGCATTGCTCTGTTCCAATATCCACCCAGAAACTTTCCATTTTTCTTGGGTTTTCCATTACTGTCCTTTGTCTTTATAAATGTCATTCACCTTTGGTTTGTTGTTTTTTAAAAAATTGTTTAATATACATGTCTCATTCTGACAAGTGGTTGACACCTAATTTTGATATCAAATGTTGTAGGTAAATGCACATATTAGTAAATGACATCACTGACTTTACAAATATGGCATTAATGTCTTCCGCACCCATCAATGGATATCAAATATTGAAAAGTGAGAGAATACATTTTTTTTCAGGTTTATGTGCGGTGCGGAGGATCAAACTCAGGGCCTTGTGCTTGAGAGGCAAGCACTCTATCGACTGAGCTATCTCCGCAGCCTCTAGATATGGACTTTTTAAATATTTTTATTGATTGATTATACATCTTCTTCTGAGAAGTGTCTGTTCAGTTTCTAAGCCCATTTATTGATTAGGTTCTTTGTATTTTTGGTTTTAAGTTTTTTGAGTTCTTTATATATCCTAAAGATTAATAGTTTATCTGAGGTTCATGTGGTACAGATTTTCTCCCAGTCTGTTGACACTCTGTTCACATTATTGATTGTTTCTTTTGCTGAAAAGCTTTTCATTTGAGTCCATTCCATTTAATGATTCATGATTTAACTTCTTGTGCTTTGGGGATCTTGTTATGAAGTCAAGACCTGATGAAGATTTGGGCCTACTTTTTCTCCTAGTAATCACATGGTCTCTGTTCTACTGCCTAAGTCTTTGATCCACAGTGAACTAAGTTTCATGCATGGTGAGAGATAAGGGTTTAATTCCATTTTGATACATGTGGTTTTCCATTTTTGCCAGTACCATTTGTTGAATAAGTTCTTTTCTCCAGTGAATGTTTTTGGCACCTTTGATTAGTATGAGATATCTTTATTTATGTGGGTTTGTTTCTATGTTTCTATTCTGTACCATTGGTCTACATGTCTGTTTTGGTGTGAATACCATGCTGTTTTTATTACTATATCTCTTTAGTACAATTTAATATCTGGTACTGTGATGCCTCCTGCTTTGCTTTTCTTGCTAAGGATTGCTTTGACTATTCTGGTTCTCTTATTTTTCCAAATGAATTTCATGATTGCTTTTTCTAGTCCTATGAAGAATGTCATTGGAATTTTAATAGGACTTGCATTAAATTTGTATAATACTTTGAGTAATGTGGCCATTACTTTCAAATTTATTTTTATTGTAAACAAATGGGAAACATCTTAATTCTCTGTACATGAAATACCATTTGTGTAATCATACATTTACATAGGGTAATGGTGTTTGATTAATTCTGTTATTGTTTTCATCCCCCCCACCCCCCCCCCCCCTATATTTCCCTCTACACAGTCCCTCCCTCCTCCATTCTTGCCTCCCTCCCACCCCCATTATGTGTCATCATTTGCTTATCCGTGAGATCATTCGTCTTTTGGTTTTTTGAGATCAGCATGATATTCTCCAAATTCATCCATTTGCCTACAAATGCCATAATGTTGTTATTCGTATGGCTGAATAATATTCCATTGTGTGTGTGTGTGTGTGTATGTATATATACACACACGACAGTTTCATTATTCATTCATCAATTGAAGGGCATCTAGGTTGGTTCCACAGTCTGGCTATTGTGAATTGGGCAACTATGAACATTTATGTGACTGTATCTCTGTAGTGTGCTGATATTAAGTCCTTTGGGTATAGGCCAAGGAGTGGGATAGCTGGGTCAAATGGTGGTTCCATTCCAATTTTTCTGGGGAATCTCCTCACTGCTTTCCAGAGTGGCTGCACTAATTCACAGCCCTATCAGCAATGTATGAGTGTATCTTTTCCCCCACATCCTCACCAACACATATTGTTTCTTGTATTCTTGATAATCACCATTCTTATTGGGGTGAGATGGAATCTTAGGGTAGTTTTGATTTGCATTTCTCTTATTACCAGAGATGTTGAACATTTTTTCATGTATCTGTTGATTGCTTGTAGATCTTCTTCTGCGAAGTGTCTGTTCATTTCCTTAGCACATTTGTTGATTGGGTTATTTTTATTCTTGGTGTAGAGTTTTTTGAGTTCTTTATATATTCTGGAAATTAGTGCTCTATCTGAAGTATGAGTGGCAAAGATATTCTCCCACTCTGTAGGCTCTCTCTTCACATTGCTGATAGTTTCCTTTGCTGAGAGAAAGCTTTTTAGTTTGAATCTATCCCAGTTATTGATTCTTGCTTTTTTTTCTTGTGCAATGGGAATCCTGTTAAGGAAGTCTGATCCTATGCCGACATGTTGAAGACTTAGACCTACTTTTCCTTCTATAAGATGCAGGGTCTCTGGTCTGATTCCAAGGTCCTTGATCCATTTTGAGTTGATTTTTTGTGCAGGGTGAGAGGGGTTTAGTTTCATTCTGTTGCATATGGATTTCCAGGTTTCCCAGCACCTTATGTTGAAGAGGCTATCTTTTCTCTAGTGCATATTTTTGGCCCCTTTGTCTAGTATGAGAAAATTGTATGTATTTGGGTTTGTGTCCACATCCTCTATTCTGTATCATTGATCTACCTGTCTATTTTGGTGCCAATACCATGCTGTTTTTGTTACTATTGCTTTGTAGTAGAGTTGAAAATCTGGTATTGTGATACCCCCTGCTTCACTCTTTCTGCTAAGGATTGCTTTAGCTATTCTGAGTTTCTTATTTTTCCAGATGAATTTCATGATAACTTGCTGTATTTCTGTAAGGTACATCATTGGGATTTTAATTGGAATTGCATTGAATCTGTATAGCAATTTTGGTAGTGTGGCCATTTTGACAATATAGTTCTGCCTATCCAAGAACATGGGAGATCTTTCCATCTTCTAAGGTTTTTTTAATTTCTTTCTTTAGTATTCTGTAGTTTTCATTGTAGAGATCTTTCACCTCTTTTGTTAGATTGATTCCCAAGTATTTTATTTTTTTTGATCTATTGTGAATGGGATAGTTTTCCTAACTTGTCTTTCTGAAGATTCATCACTTATGTATAAAAATGCATGAGATTTATGTGCATTGATCTTATATCCCCCTACTGAATTCACTTATGAGTTCTAAAAGTTTTCTGGTGGAATTTCCTGGTTCCTCTAAGTATATAATCATATCGTCAGCAAATAGGAATAGTTTGAGTTCTTCTTTTCCTATTTTTATCCCTTTAATTTTGTCGGTCTGTCTAATTACTCTTGCTAGAGGTTCGAGGACAATAATATGGTCATTTTGACTATATCAATGCTGCCTATCCAAGAGCATGGGAGATCTTTCCATCTTCCAAGATTTCAATTACTTTCTTTAGTATTCTGTAGTTATCACTTCTTTTCTTATATTGATTCTCAAGCATTTTATTTTTTTGAGTTGATTGTGAATGAGGTAATGTTCTTTATTTCTATTTCAGTGGATTCATTAATGATGTATAGGAATGTGTTTGATTTATGGGTAGTGATATTATATATTGCTACTTTGCCAAATTCATTTATTATTCTAGAAGATTTTTTTGGAATTCTTTGAATCTTCTAAATATAGAATCATGTCATCAACAAAAACTGATAGTTCTAGTACTTCTTTATCTATTTGTATACCTTTAATTTCCTTCTTCTTTCCAATTGTTCTGCTAAAGTTTCAAAGACAATGTTGAATAAAAGTGATGAAAGAGGGTATCCTTGTCTTGTTCCAGATTTTAGAGAGAATGCTTTCAATTTTTCTCCATTTAGAATTATGTTGGCCTTGGGTTTAGCATATGTATGTCTTTTATGATATTGAGGTATGTTCCTATGATCCCTAGTTTTTCTAGTTTTTTGTACATAAATGGGTGCAGCATTTTGTCAAATGATTTTTCAGTATCTATTGAGATGATCATATGATTCTTGTTTTTAAGTCTATTTGATGTGATGAATTATGTTTATTGATTTTTGTATGTTGAACCAACCCTGCATCCCAGAGATGAACCCCACTTGATTGTCATGCGCTATCTTTTTAATGTGTTTTTGTATGCAACTTGCCAGAATGTTATTGAGAATTTTAGCATCTATGTTCATCAGAGATATGAGTCTGAAATTTTCTCTCCTTGATGTGTCTTTGTCTGGTTTTGCTATCAAAGCCAAACTCATCTGATGAGTTTGGAAGGGTTCCCTCCTCTTCTATTTCATGGAATAATTTGAGGAGTATTGGCGTTAATTCTTCTTTGAAGTCTTGTAGAACTCAGCTCAGACTCCATCTGGTCTGGCACTTTTATTAATTGGTAGGCTTTTAATTGTGCTTTCTATTTCATTATTTGAAATTGTTCTATTTAAATCATGTATGACTTCCTGATTCAGTTTGGGTAGATCCTATGTCTCTAGAAATTTGTCAATGTCTTCAATACTTTCTATTTTTTGGAGTGTAAATTTTCATAATAGTTTCTAATTATCTTCTATATTTCAGTTGTATCCATTGTGATATTTCCATTTTCATCATGTGTTTTAGTAATTTTGGTTTTCTCTCTTTTTCTCTTTGTTAATGTGGCTAAGGGTTTATCAACTTTATTGATTTTTTTCGAGGAACCAACTTTCTGTTTTGTCAATTTTTTCAATTGTTTTTTTTGTTTCAATCTCATTGATTTCATCTCTAATTTTAATTATTTCCTGTCTTCTAGTACTTTGGGTGTTTATTTGTTCCTCTTTTTCTAGGGCTTTGAGTTGTAATATTAGGTCATTTATTCGTTGACTTTCTATTCTTATAAGAAATGAGTTCAATGGTAGGATCTTTCCTCTTAGTACTGCCTTCATAGTGTCCCAGAGAACCTGGTATGTTGTGTTGGTGTTCTTATTTACCTTTAAGTATTTTTTTACTTCCTCCTTGATTTCTTCTACTGTCCATTCATCATTACATGTTTTTCTATGACTTCCTCATTTTGAGAGTCTGGGTGGGTAATAGTAGAGGTCTGAATTGGTGTTCCCTTATACATAATTTGCTTTTTTTTCTCTCATGGCCTTTAAGCTGTTATCCTTATTCTGTATTTTAGTCATTTTCATTATAATTTGTCTTGGTGTGGTTCTGCTCTAATCTTGTACATTTGGAGTTCTGTAAGCCTCCTGTATTTGATTCATGTAGGTAATTTATAAGGAACCACTTGCATTTTATTTTCATTCCTTATTTGAGTAAAAAAATGAATAAAAAAGAACTTAGAACTTTAACTTTCTTGTTTTTTGGTACTGGGGATTAAACTCAGGGACACACAGAAAATAAAGCAGCATCCCAGTCCTATTTTTGTATTTTATTCAGAGACAGTGTCTCTCTCTGTTGCTTCTCACCTTGCAGTTGCTGAGACTGGTTTTGAACTCACGAAGCTCAGTTTCCAATCTCACTCTACTACAGTGAAGAATGAAAGCACAGAAATGCGAACAAACAGGTGGACACAACTCTATAAGTTTGGTGTGGCAGATTTCTCCAAGGTACATTTCAAATGGACGCTATGGGTACTGAGAACAGGCAGTTCTGCTGTGCAGCCTCCTCAGGGCACATCTCCTGTCCCTGTTCCTCAGGCTGTACATGAAGGGGTTCAGCACAGGGCTGACCACAGTGACCATCCCTGAAGCTACTGCACTGTCTCTGGGAGAATGTGACATGGCTGAACCAAAGTACCCTCCAAGGCCTGTTCCTAAAAACTGACAGACATCTGCCAGGTGAGACCCACAGGTGGAGAAGGCTTTGTACTTCCCACCTGAGGATGGAAGTTTCAGAATGGGGGGATCTTACAGTAAGAGAAAAGAATCCCTGAAATGGGAAGAATACCAAATATGGCACCAAAACATAAATAACTATGATATTGGTGAAGGTATGAGAATAGGCAAGGTTAATAAATTGAGAAGGGGATCAGAAGAACTTCAAAATTTCCATATTTTTAAAGTTGGTAAATTGTAATGAAATTAAGTTGTATATCTGGGAGTTCAAAATGATTGTGTAGTTCAGTAATGCTTGCACATTTTGCAGGGCAAAAAGTCTTAGAATAAGGTAACTAAAAACCAGGTACCTAGCAGAAGTGAAGTGTTCCCACCTGAATTCGATACTCCTTCAGCACTTTTCTCAGTGTGAAAGATACAATCCTAGAACTCTTGCATGATTGGTGTCTGTGTTATTCTGTTCCTTGGAAACACACATCCTTAAGTGACACTGGAATGAGCAATGTTAGACCAAGAACATCACACTAACAAGGCCATAGTCATGGAAAAGTGCAGCTCTCCCTTCAAGGGCAGCAGAGAATAAGGAACCTCCTTCCCACTTAAAAAATTCAGTGTCATTAAAGAAAATTTAAAAGCTGTCAAATATGCCCAGTTTTATTCTAAGACAATGGCACAAACTTTGTTCATTAGGATATTTATAAGTACTGTTCTAGAGTAGGCACTCCATTACTTGAACACTAAATTAAATTTGACAGTTTATACTCAAAAGCATCCTATGTAACAGATTAAAATGAAGTTTTTCAATACTCTCATATGTCTTGATCATCCCCATTTATGAATATAGATTCCACCCAACTTATGTTTGCCTTTTAAAAATTGTCCAACAAGCAGGAAGGAGCAATTGTCCCCAACTGCAGTCACAAGTCCTCAGGAGACTGAGTCAGTCAGATCTCAAGCTTGAGGACAATCTGGGTAAATTAATAAACTCCAGTCTTAAAATTCTAAAACATCTGGGGATTTGGCACAATGGCAGATCTCTTACCTGGCAGGCACAAGACTGATGTTAATACCCAGTTTCAAACATAAAACTATGAATATATCACTCCTAACCTATTCTGAAGAATTTCAAATTCTGACACATATTATTTTGTTAAATACACAAAATCTGTGACATTACTAACCACAAATGTGGCATTAGTGAACAATGCATCTTTCATCCAAGGTTTAAATTATAATGTAATATTACAAATTTCTTTTAAATCTTTTTAAATTATTTAGCAGTTTCTTTGTTCGATGACACTATCTCAGTGGTGTATTTTGTAGGAGGACATCTCCATGAGTTCTCTTATTCCTCAGTTCTGTACTCTACAATGGCCTGCTAGTTCTGCTTCATTGTTATGATCCTTCTTTGTCCTTGTTGTTCTCTTTAGGTATACATGACAGTAGGGTGCATTTTAATATATTCTACATTCATGGAGTATAACTTATTCCAGTTAGGATCTCATTCTTGTGGCTGATGTTAATCCTTTAATTTTCACTTGAGGACCTCAGCATGGAGCATAGGCACCTATAAGGTAAGTGTAAATTGTGAGTTGGAACCTCCCTGTGCCCAGTTAAGAGGTTTCCTGTTCGTCCTGCCTGAATGGTGGACTGCGGCTCCCCAACATCAGCTGCGTGAAGACCACCTGGGTCCATTACCATTGTCAGCTGACACTGTGATTCCATTGTATAAAATACAAAAGCAAAAAGGACAGGAAATAAGGTAAACACACCTCCTCTGTAAATGGGGATAAGCATTCTGTACCTAGCAAAGGTTTTTGAGAGAAAGAGTTTATATTATGGATCAAATTCAATGCAGATTAAAATAACAAAATAAATGTCAAACACAAGAAGATGAATTATATTAAAAAGGGTCCTTTCAGCTACCATTATAAAGGCAACAGGATGAGCAGGTTTCAAAGCAGAGTTCTAGTTACTATTGTTCGTGGTGCCCATGGTTATGCTGAATCTCACTTTCACTGTGGCACACTGAGGCATGCCTCTGACATCATGTGACGATCACAATTGATAATTCCCAATACCGTCATTTTCACTCCTCCCCTACCTCCCCCACTCCCTTCCCCTTCCCTATTGGTCTCCCTTCAACGTTGTCAGAAAGATTTTAAACAATCTTTGAAACTGCGTCAACTTCTGGTTACCTGATTCATTTATCAATATATTTACCATGGATATTTTAATATATATGGATTCTCTGCCTTCACCCAAACTAATGTCATCTCATTATATGTATGTGAACTACAATGTGGTTGAGAACCACTGTCCTAGAATATTATCTGGACTTCAGAAAATGATCCTTTAATATTACCTTTAATTCCAGGCAGTAGCACCCTCTGCATTCATTAAAATACAAACATTTAGTAATGTGTGCTCCAAGCTGATATTTTATACACATTTGAATTATGACTTGCAAAATTTGAATAATTGATAGCTCTGTAGGATTCCATTCTTCTGAAGGATTCCTGTCCCACAAAGGCAAATTCTGTCAGGATTTGGTAGACAGATTTTCCTGTCAATACTTCCATGTCAGTTTTGGTTTATGAAATGGATTATAAAGTTTTGGTTAAAATAAAAAAAAAACTTGCCTAAAAACATCTAATGTTTATCTAAGCCATATGTATCGAAAAAAAAAATCTTTTCCCTGAAATATTCTAGTTTACATAGAGGTGGTTTTAAATCTCTCTGTGACATACTAGCAAGTAATGGAAAGAATTACCTTATGATTACACATCATTTATGAGTTCATTATAAAGACAATACTTTCAATATTCTTATGCTTTTATCCATATCATATCACTAAAAAAATCCCAAGCTCTACATGGGCACTGGGTAGTTTTTTGAATTCCAACAATTGATGCAAATTCAGTTTTACTACCAATTATTCTCATTTGTTGTCCCAGTAAAAAGTCAGTCATCAATACATCCCTTTGTCCTTATAAATACCCTCAATGTAGTCTTGTAGTCTGTGTATTAATAATCCTTCCATGACACATAAACAAAAAATGTCATCTCCTCCAGCCAATCGATTGCTATTGCGTGCCAACAGGGGAGACTGTGTCCTTCAATGGGAGTCAGAAAATCACCCTTTCAGTCCAGAGTCACTGACCAGCTGTTGTACAAAAACATGTATGTATCTCTCTTCCTCTCTGAATTTAACTTGTTACCAGCTCCACAACATGCTTGGCACATGAGTGGAGTTTAAGCCTGGAAATAATTGGTCATTGCAGTCACTTTTTTAAAACGACAGAATTTGATGTCACAGAATAGTGAGCTTTTGAGCAACACAAATATTTGCTAAAGAGCACCAACATCTGGAACAATGTGAAACTATAATTTGTCTCATTCCAAGCTGTAATATTTACCCAATGCCTTCACCTATTGGCTCTTTTTAACCCATTAAAGTCTCTGCTATGATTTTGAAGAGCTGATTATGTAGATGTGCTTCAAGGATTGTAAGACCCATATGTCCATGACATAGATGCAATCAACAGCTGTGTTACTTGGTCTCTAGCTGTACGAGACATTCCTGAAAGGGTGAAAATTACAGAGAGAAAAACATCAACCTTAATGAAGCCACACTGATTATGGAAAGAGTTGTGGACCAAAAATATTAGATTCAATATCTAAAGAGATATTACTTTTGATGTGTCTTCCGGGCCTCCAAGATATAGACTCTGGGCAATTAGAAATGAATTAATCATCCTTTTCAAATATATAATTTATTTTACTGTCAAAGAAAAATAAAATATTCTACTAAAGAAATAGAAGAAATTATGCTTCCGATCAAAGGATATTTTAATTGAGCAATGTCACCCACTGCTCTGCCCTGTGATCTAGCAGGAGGTCACAAAAGGAACAGGACACTAAGCAAGGGGACTCTTCCCATAGTGACAGAAAATGAAAAGGACTTTTGGGTTGTCAAGGGGACTCCCTGCCAGGCTTGCAAAGCAAGAAGCCCTTGTCTGTAATCAGACAGGCTGGCAAAAACAGAACTCACTCTTTCCTACCTAATGGCCTCATGAAAGTTACTAAAAATGTTATCTCTTCCTTTTCATTTGAAATCATTATAATGTAGACACTTTTAGCAACAAAAAAGCAATACAGATCAATAGTAAACAGCTACAGAGAACACACAGTTAGTGCTTCGGATTTAAAAAGCTCTCAGGAGAGCTCATGTTGTTGTAGTTGGTGTCTTCCTCCTCCTCATTCCTGTTGTCCCCTTCCTAATCTTCTGTAGTGCTATAGAAGAGGGTGGAGAGACCCATTGTCTCCTCTCAGGGGTGAGCAGTCTATGGGAAGTGGAATCACTGTGAGAGAAAGAAAAGCAGTAAATAAGAGCTCTGAGACTCACCACTACCAAGAGCAGAGAATGCACAGTCCCCACAGGTGAACTATGGCACTTTGGTATCCTCTCCTCTGGCTGCACCAATGATGAGGAATCCAGCCTTCCCCTCCTCCCTTCACCACCTCCCTTGGCACTGACTGGGTAGCACTGGGCCTCTGCTGGGTCAGGACCAAGGGCTGAGATCTGGTGCTTCCCCTCCGCTGAATCTTTAGTTGAGGTTTGGTATGAGTCCTCAGGATTGAGATGAATACCTTGAGAGGCAGAAACTTCACAATTCAGACAGCCATGGAGGAATGAGATGCATATGTGGATCCCACTGCACAGAGTCATCAGGTTGGAGATCTGGAGGCAGAGGATGTGTGCTGACTGTTCTGTGACCTTGGAGCCTCCATGAACAGAGCTCACAATTAGCCAGGCTGGGTCACATTCTTCACCTCTCTAAGGACCTTCTAACATTAGCAGAGGAACAACAAGTGAAGGAATTGAGTGTCCCCTAAGGAGTATTGTCTCTTCCTTTACTAAGCTGGAAATCATGGGCAATATTTACTTATTTCCTGTCATTTTTATTGCCATCCATTAACCTACTCATTATTGGGGTTCAGCGTGGTATTTCCCTCCATGCACACAGTGCACGTTGATCCCCATCCAACCATCATTCTAGTCTCCCCGTGCCAGGGCACCCTCCCCAGTTCCTAGCAATCACTACTTTACATACAGGTTGACTTTGCTCACATTCCAGATGTGAGAGAGAATGTGCAGTACTGACCTTGCTGTGTCTGTGTTATTTTATATTTTATTGGTTTATTTTTTGAAATAAAAAATTTCATTTTGCTTCCATTGCTCATTGAGGCAATATTTGCCCAAAGTGTGTTTTCCACCATTTTCAGTGAGCACAGTTCCATGATGTTCTGACATTCACATTGTGGTGCAATCTGCTGTGTCACCAGTCCCCAGAAATTTTTCATCCTCCTGAACTGAAAATTTCACTTCATTCAAAATCTCCCCATTTTTTTTCTCCCTGACCCTAGATGTCTCCATCCCACTATGGAACATGGTGAGGTATTACAGATATGAAGCTACAAAACTATTCTGAGTATAGATATACTTATGTATATATAAATGGCTCTGTGTATGTTAGCTTTCTCTCCCTTTGACAAAATACCTGAGGAGAATTATTTCAAAGCTTAAAAGGAGGAAATATTTATTTTGGCTCACTTAGAGGTTTCAGTGCATGACCAGTGACCCTGTGGTGAAGAAGAACACCATGGCTGAGGAAGTATGGGGGTGGAAATCTGCTCTTTTATGACGTTGTGAAGCTGTGTGTGTGTGTGTGTGTGTGTGTAAGAAAGAGAAAGTAGAGCATGTAAAGCAGTTATTAATATCAAGAAATTAAATCTGAAGATAACTCAAATCATGATAAAATGTTACATATGAAGTGCATGCTATTAAATATTTGCTTTTCAGTAAATATCAATTTGCTGTTTATTCATCTATTTGGGAATAGAAATAGAAATAGAAAATAGAATGAATCAGACATCACTCTCCTCTGCTCATATATAAATACATGACTAATGTAACCTCACATCTTGTTCAGCCATGAGAATGGGATCAAAATTGTAATGGGTTGCACCCCATGTATGTATAATATGTCAAAATACACCCTACATTCATGTATATCTGAAACAACAAATAAAAGAAAGCCTCAGTATGAACTACATTCTCTTTCCCTTCAAACATACTTTCAGTTTAAATCTGGCTTAATGGTGACCTTCCAACATGTTGTTCCAAGTATTATTTTGTCCTGATGGGGAGGAAACAAAACTTTTGAAAATCCATCCTTGATACATCCTCTTCCTCAGTGATTTCTGAATTACACTGAGCCTTTGCAGAGTCATGACCAAGGACCAAGAATAAACACCAGTCCCTCCACCCAGTGCCTAAAGAAAGCTCGGGCTCTGTCCTTAGGACTGAGGTGAACACAGTGAAGGCTATGAGATGGAGTCAATCATGGAGAGGAGATAGATGCATGGTTCTGTGGACCTGAACCACCAGGCTGAGCCCTGACTACTGTAAGAGCTTGGAGGCTCCCTGCACAGAGCTCATAATTAGCCAAAATGTTCCCTGTTATCTCAATTACTAGGAATGTCCTAATATTAGTGGAGGACATGATGACCACAGAGTGTTTTGGCTCTTCTAGTAGCAAGCAAGAATCATGTGTGCTCTTTACTTCTTTCTCGGTTTATTGGCACACATGACTTGTATAGAACAGAGGATTTCATACCTTAGTGCATAAAACTTAATTGCCTCAATACTGCTCCCCAGCATCTCCCTTTATCCTCATTTGACTCACCTCCCCTAATCCTGTTCAACTACCCTAATGCTTTTCCTTCTTCTTTCATGACATCCTTACTTAATCTTTTGCCCACTTGTTTCCACATATGAGAGAAATCCTACAACACTGGTCTTTCTGTGTCTGACAGATGTTTTCGCTTAACATGATACTATCTAGTTCCATTCATTTTCCTGCAAATGACATAATTTTGTTCTTCTTTATGACTGAATTATACTTCATTGTGTGTGCATATGTATGTATATATACATGTACATGCATATGTATCACTGTATATGTGTACATGAGTTAGTATATCATGTTGTCCATATCCATTCATGCATTGAGGGATATGTAGGCTTAATCCACAACTGGGATATTATAAATTCTGTTACAAATGTTCACTTCTGTCATATATCCAATTTTTAAATATCACATTCATTTTATTTTCATTTCTTATTTCATTTTAATTTGGTAAAAATAAAACGAATGAAAAACCTTACCACTTTATCTCTTTTATTGTAAACAAAAGGGATACATGTTGTTTCTCTATTTGTACATGGCGTAAAGGCATACCATTTGTGTAATCATACATTTACATAGGGTAATATCGTTTGATTCATTCTGTTTTTTTTTCCCTTCCCCCCACCCCTCCCACCCCTCTTTTCCCTCTATACGGTCCTTCCTTCCTCCATTCTTTCCCCCCTCCCTAACCCTAACTCTAACCCTAATACTAACCCCTCTGACCCCCCATTAGGTGTCATCATCCACTTATTAGCGATATCATTTGTCATTTGGTTTTTTGAGAGTGCCTTATCTCACTTAGCATGATATTCTCCATTTTCATCGATTTGCCTGCAAATGCCATAATTTTATCATTCTATATGACTGAGTAATATTCCATTGTATATATATACCACAGTTTCTTTATCCATTCATCAATTGAAGGACATCTAGGTTGGTTCCACAGTCTGGCTATTGTGAATTGAGCAGCTATGAACATTGATGTGGCTGTATCTCTGTACTATGCTGATTTTAAGTCCTTTGGGTATAGGCCAAGGAGTGGGATAGCTGGGTCAAATCGTGGGTCCATTCCAAGTTTTCGAAGGAATCTCCACACTGCTTTCCAGAGTGGCTGCACTAATTTGCAGCCCCACCAGCAATGTATGAATGTACCTTTCTCCCCACATTCTCGCCAACACCTGTTGTTGTTTTATTCTTGATAATCGCCATTCTAATGGGAGTGAGATGGAATCGTAGGGTGGTTTTGACTTGCATTTCTCTTATTACTAGAGATGTTGAACATTTTTCCATATGTTTGTTGATTGCTTGTAGATCTTCTTCTGTGAAGTGTCTATTCATTTCCTTAGCCCATTTGTCAACTGGATTATTTGAATTCTTGGAGTAGAGATTTATGAGTTCTTTTTATATTCTGGAGATTAGTGCTCTATCTGAAGTATGATTGGCAAACATTTTCTCCCACTCTGTAGGCTTTTTCTTCACATTGCTGATAGTTTCCTTTGCTGAGAGAAAGCTATTTAGTTTGAATCTATCCCAGTTATTGATTCTTGCTTTTATTTCTTGTGCTATGGGAGTCCTGTTGAGGAAGTCTGGTCCCAAGCCAACATGTTGAAGATCTGGGCCAACTTTTTCTTCTATAATCTGCAGGGTCTCTGGTCTGTTTCCAAGGTCCTTGATCCATTTTGAGTTTAGTTTCATGCATGGTGAGAGATATGGGTTGAGTTTCATTCTGTTGCATATGGATTTCCAATTCTCCCAGCACCATTTGTTGAAGAGGCTATGTATTTTCCATTGCATATTTTTGGAACCATTGTCTAGTATGAGAAAATTGTATGTATTTGGGTTTGTGTCCATATCCTCTATTCTGTACCATTGGTCTACCTTTATATTTTGATACCAATACCACGCCGTTTTTGTTACTATTGCTTTGTAGTAGAGTTGAAGATCTGGTATTGCGATACGCCCTGCTTCACTCTTTCTGCTAAGGATTGCTTTAGCTATTCTGGGTTTCTTATTCTTCCAGATGAATTTCATAATTGCTTGCTCTGTTTCTGTGAGGTACATCATTGGGATTTTAATTGGAATTGCATTGAATCTGTACAGCACTTTAGGTAGTATGGCCATTTTGGCAATATTATTTCTGCCTATCCAAGAACATGGGAGATCTTTCCATCTTCTAAGATTTTCTTTAATTTCTTTCTTTAGTGTTCTGTAGTTCTCATTGTAGAGGTCTTTCAACTCTTTAGTGAGATTGATTCCCAAGTATTTTATTTTTTTTGAGGCTATTGTGAATGGGGTAGTTTTCGTAATTTTTCTTTCCAAAGATTCATCAGTTATGTATAAAAATGCATTAGATTTATGTGCATTGATCTTATATCCCACTACTTTACTTAATTCACGTATGAGTTCTAAACGTTTTCTGGTGGAATTTCCTGGTTCCGCTAAGTATATAATCATATCATCAGCAAATAGTGATAGTTTGAGTTCTTCTTTTCCTATTCATATCCCTTTATTTTCTTTGGTCTGTCTAATTGCTCTGGCCAGCGTCTCAAGAACGATGTTGAATAGAAGTGGTGAAAGAGGGCATCCCTGCCTTGTTCCAGTTTTCAGGGGAAATGCTTTCAGTTTTTCATCATTTAGAATGATATTAGCCATGGGCTTAGTGTAGATGGCCTTTACAATGTTAAGGAATGTTCCCACTACCCCAATTTTTTCCACTGTTTTGAGCATGAATGGGTGCTGTATTTTATCAAATGAATTTTCTGCATCTATTGAAATAATCATATGATTCTTCACTTTAAGTCTATTGATATGGTGAATTACATTTATTGATTTCCTGATGTTGAACCAAACTTGCATCCCTGGGATGAAACCCACTTGATCATGGTGCACTATGTTTTTAATATGTTTTTGTATGTGATTTGCTAAAATTTTGTTGAGAATTTTTGGGTCGATGTTCATTAAAGATATTGGTCTGAAGTTTTCTTTCCTTGATGTGTCTCCGTCTGATTTAGGTATCAGTGTGATATGGGCTTCATAGAATGAGTTTGGGAGGGTTACCTCCTCTTCTATTTTATGGAATACTTTGAGAAGTATTGGAACGAGCTCTTCTTTAAAGGTTTTGTAGAACTAGGCTGAGAACCCATCTGGTCCCGGGCTTTTCTTTGTTGGTAGGCTTTTGATGACTTCTTCTATTTCATTACTTAAAATTGGTGTATTTGAACTGTGTATGTCCTCCTCGTTCAGTTTAGGCAATTCATATGTCTCTAGAAACCTGTTGATGTCTTCGAAATTTTCTATTTTGTTGGAGTGTAGATTTTCAAAATAGCTTCTAATTATGTTTTGTATTTCAATCCTGTGTGTTGTGATATTTCCTTGTTCATTCCGAATTTTAGTGATTTGGGTTTTCTCTCGTCTTCTCTTTGTTAGTGTGGCTAAAGGTTTATCAATTTTGTTTATTTTTTCGAAGAACCAACTATTTATTTTGTCAATTTTTTGTATTGTTTCTTTTGTTTCAATTTCATTGTTTTCAGCTCTGAGTTTAACTATTTCCTGTCTTCTACTACTTTTGGTGCTGGTCTGTTCTTCTTTTTCTAGGGCTTTGAGTGCTAGTGTTAGGTCATTTATTTGATGAGTTTTACTTCTTTTATTAAATGCGCTCCATGAAATAAATTTCCCTCTAAGTACTGCTTTCATAGTGTCCCAGAGATTTTGATATGATGTTTCTTTGTTCTCATTTACCACTAAGAATTTTTTAATTTCCTTCCTAATATCTTCTGTTATCCATTCATCATATAATAGCATATTGTTCAATCTCCAGGTGTTGGAGTAGTTTCTTGTTTTTTACTCTTTCATTTATTTCTAACTTCAATCCATTATGATCTAATAGAATACAACGTAGTGTCTCTATCTTCTTGTATTTTCTAACATTAGCTTTGTGGCATAATATATGCTCTATTTTAGAGAAGGATTCATGTGCTGCTGAGAAGAAAGTGTATTCACTCTTGGTTGGATGGTATACTCTATAAATGTCTGTTAAGTCTAAGTTATTGATTGTTATTGAGATCTATGATTTCTTTGTTCAGTTTCTGTTTGAATGATCTGTCCAGCGGTGAGAGAGGCATATTAAAATCACCTAGTATTATTGTGTTATGGTCTATTTGGTTTCTGAAATTGAGAAGGGTTTGTTTGACATACATGGATGAGCCACTGTTTGGGGCATAGATGTTTATGATTGTTATATCTTGCTGTTTTATGCTTCTCTTAAGCAGTATGAAATGACATTCTTTATCCCTTCTGACTAACTTTGGCTTGAAGTCCACATTATCGGAAATGAGGATGGATACTCCAGCTTTTTTACTGAGTCCATGTGCATGGTATGTTTTTCCCCATCCTTTCACCTTTAGTCTATGGGTATCTTTTTCTATGAGGTGAGTCTCTTGCAGGCAACATATTGTTGGATCTTTCTTTTTAATGCAATCTGCCAATCTATGTCTTTTGATTGATGAATTCAGGCCATTATCATTCAGGGTTCTTATTGAGATATGATTTGGTTTCCCAGTCATTTGGTACATTTTATTTATTTATTTATTTATTTGACACGACTTGGTTCCTCCTTTATTTGACAATTTCTTTAGGATTATTCATCCCTTTGCTGATTTGCTTCTTTGTTTTTCATCTCTTCCTCATGGAATATTTTGCTGAGAATGTTCTGTAATGCTGGCTTTCTTTTTGTAAATTCTTTTAGCTTTTGTTTAGCATGGAAGTATTTTATTTCATCATCAAATTTGCAGGTAAGTTTTGCTGGGTATAAGATTCTTGATTGGCATCCATTTTCTTTCAGGGCTTGAAAAATGTTGTTCCAGGCCCTTCTAGCTTTTAGGGTCTGGACTGAACAATCTGCTGATATCTGTATTGGTGTCCCCCTGAATGTAATTGGGTTCTTTTCTCTCACAGCCTTTAAAATTCTGTCTTTATTTTGTATGTTAGGTATTTTCATTATAATGTGCCTTGGTGTGGGTCTGTTGTAATTTTGTGTATTTGGAGTCCTATAAGCCTCTTGAACTTGATTTTCCATTTCATTCTTCAGATTTGGGAAATTTTCTGATATTATTTTCCTTTGGTTTGTATCTCTAAGCCTTCCTCAATCCCAATAATTCTCAAATTTGGCCTTTTCATGATATCCCATAGTTCTTGTAGATTCTGTTCCTGATTTCTTACCATCTTCTCTGTTTTTTCAACTTTGTTTTCAAGGTTAAATATTTTGTCTTCAATGTCTGAGGTTCTGTGTTCCAGGTGTTCTAACCTCTTGGATATGGTTTCTATGGAGTTCTTAATTTGGTTTATTGTTTCCTTTATTTCAACGATTTCTTTTTCTTTTTTTTTTTCAATATCTCTAACTCTTTATTGAAATGATCTTTTGCTTCCTGTATTTGCTCTTTTAACTGTCGATTGATGTGATCATTCAATCCCTCATTTGCTCTTTCATCTCATCATTCAGTGCCTGCATTTGCTCTATCATCTCATCCTTTGCTTCTCTGATCATTTTAATTATTCACATTCTGTACTCCTTTTCTGTCATTTCTTCTGCCATGCTCTCATTGGGTTTTATTGATGTAACATCTAGATTTATTTGGGGCATTTTCTTCCCTTGTTTTCTCATATTGTTCAGGTATCAGTGGACCACTGAGATATTACAGATTTCCTCTATTGACTTATAATGTCCCTGAAGATTTCTAGTATATCCCCTCTTAGCCTTCAGCAGGGTGAAGTCTTGGAGGAAGTTGATAATGCGGTGCTCCACAAGGAAGCTGCCTCTCTAGTTGTGGTGGTCTTCAGGTGGGGTATATTCCTTCTAGTGGGCAGAGGTGACTCCACCTGTTGACCAATGGTCATCCAAAGGGGAACTAGGCTGAAGGCTGAGGCATGGCCTGTTTGGGCCTGTGTCTCTGGTTTTACCATCCTTGTGGGAAAACCTCACCCGGCAGGGAAGACTTACCCGGTGGGGAGGTCTCGCTGGTCAGTTCCCCTCCTAGAGGTTCCCCTCAATCTACAACTACTGCCTGGGCTGGGCTGCCTTCCTCTGCAATGTTCCCAGGGGCCCAGACCTACCTCCAGGGCCTGGGAGCCTCACCCTTCACAGATGAGTCTCCTTAGGCTGCCTCTCCTCAGAGAATCTGCTCACAGTCCTGGAACCTTCGCTCTGCCCCTAAGTGTGTCTCTGTGAAGCTCTTCCACCAAGAAGCCTCCTAGGTCCTGGGAAACTGCTCTGCACCTAATCACCTGGCTATGCGGCCCCTCCTCTGAGCAGCCACCTGGAGCCCCGTACAATCTCTCCGAATCCCAGCGACCCGCAGCATGCCTCTTCCTCCAGACAGCCGCCTGGTGTTCCAGAGTGGTCACTAGGAGTCCAAGCAACTCACTGCATGCCTCCTCCTCCCGCCAAACACCTGTAGCTCCTGTGTGACCACTCCAAGACCAAGCGACCCACCACGCTCCTCCTTTGGGCAGCACCCCAGTGTTCAGGAGCGGTCGCTTTGAGTCCAAACAACTCACCACTCGCCTCCTCCTCTGAGCAGCTACCTGGAGCTCTGATGCAGTCACTTCCAGTCCAAGCAACCCGCCCCGAACCTCCTCCTCCTCCTCTGGGCAGGCCCCAGTGTTCAGGAGCAGTTGTTCTGAGTCCAAACAGCTCTCTGCACAGCTCCTCCTCTGGCAACCGACTGTAGCTCTGGTGCAAGTCGCTCCGAGTCCAAGCACCTTGCTGTGCTCCTCCCCCTCCTCCAGGCAGGCCCCAGTATTCAGGAGTGGTTGCTCTGAGTCCAAACAATACCCCTCGCAGCTCCTCCTCTGGGCAGCTGCCCAGAGCCCCAGTGGTTGTTCTGAGTCCAAGCACTGTGCTGAGCAGCCTCCTCTACGAAGCTCCCAGTTGTCCGAGTTCACTGCTCCAGCAGGGGGAGGGGTGTCTCTACTTCACAAAGTTCCCTGCGTTCTGGGACTACCACCCCATCCAGGACGTCTCCCCAACGTGAGAGACTCACCCAGCTGCTTTGAGTTGGACCCAAGTCTCTCAATATCTCCTCTTTTGAATCCTGAGTCCTGGAGCAACATGAAATGCAGCCACCCTCTAGTCCACCATCTTGAAAAACCCCTTATCACTTTATTTTTAAGTGCGCCTTTCTGTGATAATACATTTGTGTTGTTTTGGAATAGTTACCCTCATGCATTTGCATTAAATTTTCCTCTTCTGAATCTGAAATTTTGTGCACATTTAAAAATGTCTTCATTTTTTCCATCTCTCATCAGTTTCCAAGCCCACTCTAATACAATGATGAATAAAAGCACAGAAAATGCAAAACAATGGGGTGGACACAACTCTGTAAGTTTGGTGTGGCAGACTTCTCCAAGGTACCTTTCAAATGGATGCTATGGATACTGAGAAAAGGCAGTTCTGCTGTGAAGCCTCCTCAGGGCACATCTCCTGTCCCTTTTCCTCAGGCTGTACATGAAGGGGTTCAGCACAGGGCTGACCACAGTGACCATCCCTGAAGCTACTGCACTGTCTCTGGGAGAATGTGACATGGCTGAACCAAAGTACCCTCCAAGGGCTGTTCCTTAAAACAGACAGACACCTACCAGGTGATACCCACAGGTGGAGAAGGCTTTGTACTTCCCATCTGAGGATGGGACTTTCAGAATGGGGGAAACAATCTTACAATAAGAGAAAATAATCCCTGAGATGGGAAGAATACCAAATATGGCACCAAAAATAAATAACTATGTTATTGGTGAAGGTATGAGAAGAGGCAAAGTTAATAAATTGAGAAAGGTAACAAAAGAAATTCAAAATTTCCACATGTTTAAAGTTGGTAAATTGTAACAGAATCAAGTTGTGCATCTGGGAGTTCAAAATGCTAAATAAAAAAGGCACCAATTCCAAGAAGCCACAGAGCTGAGGGCTTGTGATGACTGAGTGATGTGGTGGGTGACAGGTGACCATAAACCTTTCATAGGCCATCACAGTCAGAAGCATGCCATCCATACAGACAAAATGGCAAAAAGAGACATCTGTGTCAGGCAGCCCACGTAGGAGAGGACTCTGCTGTGAGTTTAGATGTTCAGAAGCATCTTTGGGACCATGGTGGAAATGAAACCCACCTCAGCCAAGGACAGGTTGGAGAGAATCAAGTACATAGGGGTGTGGAGATGGGAGTCAGAGCTGACAGCCAGCATGATGAGCAGGTTCCCAAGCTCTGTGACCAGTTACCTGGTCAGGAACAATCCAAAGAGGAGGGGCTGCAAGTCTGGATCCTTTGAAAGGCCCCTGAGTCGGAATTCTGTGACACATGTTTGATTGTGTTGTTCAGTATTGTTTGCACACCTTTTGTGGAATAGGTAACTCAAGAATAAGGTAACTCAATTTCAGGTACCCAGCACAATTGAAGGGTTCACAACTGAATTCAATACATTTGCAGCACTTTTCTCAGTGTGACAAACCCAATCCTAGATCTCTTGATTGATTGGCTTCTGTGTTACTCTCTTCCTTGGAAACACACGTCCTTCAGAGGCACTGAAATGAGCAATGTTAGACCAAGCACATCACACTAACAGGGCCATGGTCGTGGCAAAGGGAGCAGAGAATAAAGAACATCCTTCCAATTTAAAAAATACAGTATCATTAATGGAAATTAAGAAGCTGTTAAATATACCCAATTGTATTCTCAGACATTGGCACAAACGTTCTTCATTAAAGTATTTATAAGTACTGTCCTAGAGCCAGCAATCCATTATTTTGAACACTGTTAAATATAACAATTTATAGAGGAAATGAGTTTCCCCTAAAGAGTATTTTCTCTTCATTTTCTAAGTTGGAAACATATATGCAAAATTTTACTTATTTCACATCATTTTTATTCACATTTTTGGAGCACAGTGTGGTATTTCCCTCCATGCGCATAGTGCAAGTTGATCCTCATCCAACCATCAGTCTGGTCTCCCATGCCTGGGCACCGTCCCCAGTGCCCAGCAATCACACTCTACATGCAGGTTGACTTTGGTCACCTTCCAGATATGAGAGAGATTATGCGTACTAGTCTTGTTGTGTCTTGTTTTGTTTTGTTTTTTGGTTTATTTTTTTGAAATTCCCATTTTCATTTTTCTTATGTTGTTCATTGTGGTAAAATAAACCGAAAGTGTGCTTTCCACCATTTTCAGTTAGCACAGTTCCTTGTTGTTCTTACATTGTGGTTCAATCTGCCATGATACCAGTCCCCAGAAATCTTTCATCCTCTTGAACTGAAAAGTTGCACTGCATTCAAAATTTCCCCATTCCTTTCCACCCTGACCTGGGTATCTCCCTTCTAGTGTGAAACATGATAAAGAAATTAAAGATATCAGGCTACAAAAATATCCTGAATAAAGATATTTGTGAGTAAATGTGAATGCCTCTGTGTGTGTTACTTTCTATCCTTGTGACAAAATACCCGAGAAGAACAATTCAAAAATTTGAAAGGAGGAAGTATTTATTTTGGCTCACAGATTGAGAGATTTCAATGCATGGCCAGCAGCCCTGTGGTGAGAGAGAACACCAGACTGAGGAGGCATGGTGAGGAAATCTGCTCCCTCATGACATTCTGAATGTGTGTGTGCTGTGCCTGTGTGTGTGTGTGTGTGTGTGTGTGTGTGTGTGTGTGTGTTATGAGAGAGAGGCACTTAGCTATATCAAGATCTTAATTTGTACATAAATCAAACAATGATAGAGTGCTACATAAGAAGCATATGCTATTTAATGTTTATTTTTCAATTAAATGTTTATTTTTAAACTGGTATTTTTATTGACAGTGATAACAAATAATATTAGTGCACCATTTTAAATGTCTGGAGGTATCAAAGGCAGAAGTTCTCACCTTGGGTCAAAAAAAGACCACCAAAATGGAACTGGAGACTGTCATGCTAAGTGAAATAAGCCAATCCCACAAAGCAAAGGCCAAGTGTTTTCTCTGATGTGCAGATGCTAACACAAAATAAGGGGACAGGGAGGAGAGAAATCCATTGGATTAGACAAAGGGGACTAAAGGGAGGAAGGGTGGATGGGAATAGGAAGGACAGCAGGTTGAGTCAGACATGACCTTCCTATGTTCACATAGGAATAAACGGCCAGTCTAGCTCCACAACATGCACAACCACGAAAATGGGAACTTTCCTCCATGTATGTGTAATATGTCACAGTACATTCTACTCTCAGGCATAACTAAAAACAACAAAAACAATGACCACCAAGCTTTTCACTTGCAGACATTCTGATTTTTTTTTTTGAACCTGAGACCAGGGTATATTTTGAAACATCCACAGATGTTAATAAATGGACAAACTATTCTATTAGATTTAACTATTTTAAAAACTTAAAAAGCTATTATATAAAGTAAGTAATTATGTCCCCAAATTATAAATGTCCAAACTGCCTGAGTGTTTTAGACACTATTTCTTGTGTATTGTTTCTCTGTGCATTATCAACTAAATCTTTGTGAGAACTAATGAAATAGTGAATCTGAGTTTCCTTCATGCAGACATAACACACTCTTATTGTAATGCATGTATCAGAAAGAATTGACAAGAAAATCTGTTAATGAGGATTACAAAGTTTGGAACTGCAACCCAGACTTTAGAACTCTCCCCTACTGTGAAAGTCCTTAACTATAAAATGGAAGTTCTGGGATTAGATAAACAATAAGACGGTCTCAATAATCAACATACAATACAGAATAAAAAATCAACAAAGTCAAAGACAGATTTCGTTACCAGATATTTTACTGAGATTGCACATCTTTGATAGAAATAAACTTATTTAAAACTCTACTGTGTATTTATACCACATTTTCTTTATCCGTGTATCTGTTGATGGGCACATGGGCTGGTTCCATAACTTGGCTATTGTGAACTGCACTGCTTGATGTACCTGTATCCCTTCAGCATATCATTTTAGTTTCTTTTGATAAATACCCAGGAGTGGGAATAATTCCTTTCCTCATCTTTTGAAGAAGCTCCACATTCAATTCCAGAATGGGTATACTGTTTTGAACTCCCACCAAAATGTTTCCCCAGATCCTTGCCAGAACTTATTATTTGTATTCTTGAGAATTGCCCTCCAGACTGGA
Source organism: Sciurus vulgaris (assembly GCF_902686455.1). Taxonomy (NCBI): domain Eukaryota; kingdom Metazoa; phylum Chordata; class Mammalia; order Rodentia; family Sciuridae; genus Sciurus; species Sciurus vulgaris. The sequence goes on from NC_136477.1 coordinate 9,220,786, forward strand.
GTAAGGTGAAATCTCAGGAATTTTGATTTGTGTTTTCCTAATTGTTAGAGAAGTTGAAGATTTTTTTCATGTATCTCTTTGTCATTTGTATTTCTTCCTTTGAAAAGTATCTGTTTTGCTCTCTTGTCCATTTATTAACTGGATTATTTGCTTTATGGTGTTAAGTTTTTGAGTTATACACTAAATATTAATCCCTTTTGGAATATTTGTTGGAAAAGGCAGCAAAACCAAACATCCTGACCTGTCAATCCTTCCTTCTTGGCCACATTGCCTTGGTGATTCAGACTTGAATTCTTCACTTGTCATAGTAGAATGGTGTTTGGAAGGACTTGGGGGTGCAGCAAGTAGAGATTTTTTTAAAGAGATGCATATTGAAGATTTGGGAAGAAGAATTTCTGAAGGTAGACAATGGTAATATTTACACAACAATGTGAAGAAAATGTCACCAAAATGTGTACTTAAAATAGTTGAAATGATAGGTCCTGTCATCAGCCTGTTATTACCATGATAGTGAAAATAAATAGGGGATGGATCATTCTGCAAATTATATTCCACAAAAGTGCATTATCATAACATTAACATTGTGTCACACATGTATAAACATTGAAAGGTAGTCAGTGGAGTGACAACTTCCATGAACATCTACATTTGTTCAAGATAAAATTCCTTGAGATCTTTGCTTTTTAGGTGACTAGATGTGCAATGGTAACCCAGTTTGCTTGTTGATCAGTCTTGTCAAGAGACTCAGGTTGTCTGCCATGGTGTTTCAGATCACCATAGTTATCAAGCGGGCTGCACACAATCACCAACTCTAGTGACATACACGTACACCCTTCAGTTTCACCTCATCTTAACTGTTGTACTTGAGTCACTGTTATTCCTATACCTGGTTCCTCATGCTTGCCAAATGACTTCTTATTGCCTAGTTTATTGTATAAAGTGATTTATAAAGTGTTATGTCATGTTTTACTATGTTTCTCACATAAATTCCTTTTAAAATATACACCAAATGTCTTTTAAAGACTGGCAGAAATGACAGAAATGAAAAAAGTGAGCAGGATACACATATTTCCTACCAAGTTGAAGAATATATTCAAAATGAACTGTAGGCATTAATCTTCTCTTTGTCTTCTTTTGTCATTAGTGTTAGGAAGTCCTTAGAGATTGGAGTAACATGGAGCAATTTGACAAATTACGAGTCCTGTGCATTGGGCTTCCACAGTCATTTAATAGTCAGCCTGTCCCTCTGGTCACAGCTGGATGACTCCAGTATGGAGGGCTCCATGCCTGCGATTTGCATCAGGAAGCTGGCCTGCATCAGGAAGGACCTATCTGATGCTGTATGCTTGTCAGATGCTCGATAAATATATTTATCCTGGGGATAAAGTCTGAGTCTTTGTTGGACATGGGAATGTCTTCAGATCTACATTCCTTGGTCATGACCCAACAGAGAAGCACAGCAATCAGGTAAATACAAAAGGAACTCTCAGTTGTGGGAAAGACCCTTGGAAGTGTTGTTTCCTCATAATGAGTACAAACATGTCCATTTGTAATTCAAACTCCTTAATCTCACCTGGCCAGATATCTTCAATATCTTGAAATCTTTGATATCGGGTCAGGTGAGACTATCAATATGTAAAGTTTTTGCTATGAAGCCTATGGAGTTTACACTGTTGGTCGTGGCAGGGGTACCAGAAATCTTATTCAAAATTTGCTTTCCACCCAAACTGCTTCTACTTTCCGTAGGTATCTCACATGAAGTAGCAGAAAATGGGTCCCTTAAGTAGTACAGATGGGCTTGTTCCATCACCTGGCTATTGTGAATTGCACTCCTTTAAACACTGATGTGGCTGTATCATGACAGTAGGCTGATAAGAATCAAGGAGTGGGATAGCTGGGTCATATGGTGATTTCATTCTTAGTCTTTTTGTTTGTGTGTTTGTTTTGAGGTGCTTGGTATTGAACGCTGAACTTAGTGCATGCAAGCACTCTATCACTAAGCCATTTCCCAGCCTCATGTCTAATCTTTTGAGGAAATGCTCTCCCCATTTTTCATAGTGGTTATACTAATTTGCAGTCCCAACAACAATGAGGGAACATTTTCCCCACATCTTTGCCAGCATTTATTATTTTTTGTATTATTGATAACCATCCGTTCTAACTGCAGTGAGGTGAAATTTCAATGTAGCTTTGTTTTGCATTTCCCTGATTGCTATATCAGGGATGGTGAACATGTTTTCAGATATTTTGGGCCATTTACATTTCCTCTTTCGAGTGGTGTTGTAGTGCTTCTTAATTTTCTTTATTGAGAAAGAATTTTTAAATGAAGATAGATATTGTTATCTTTTTCTTAAATGAGTAGGTTTTATTTTACCGAGATGTATATTTGATATCTCTAATATTGTTTGTCTTTCAAAACTGTTCAGTTGAACATCTCTAAAGTAGTTCTGTACAGAAGGAGGTGAATAAAACAGAAACAAATAATGATAGAGTTCTAAAAAGACTGGGTTCATTACAACTGAGAAATATTGCTAAGAGTTTATAAATTTCAAAGGTGAATTGAAAATAGGTAGAGTTCTGAGCAACTTTGTTTTCTCTACAATCATTTTTCTTGTTCCAAAGGTGTACAAAGAATACAGAAGAACAAAATCTAACAGGTATCTTAGAGTTTCATCTCTTGGGACTCTTAGAGGACTCAGAAATGCAACCTGTCTTCTTTGGACTGTTCCTGTCCATGTACCTGGTCACAGTGCTTGGGAACCTGCTCATCATCCTGGCTGTCAGCTCTGATCCCCACCTCCACACCCCCATGTACTTCTTCCTCTCCAACCTCTCCTTGGCTGACATTGGTTTTATCTCTACCACAGTCCCAAAGATGCTTATAAACATCCAAACTCACAGCAGAGTCATCTCCTATGTGGGCTGCCTGACACAGATGTCTCTATTTAGCATTTTTGGATGTATGGATGACATGCTTCTGACTGTGATGGCCTATGACCGGTATGTGGCCATCTGTCATCCCTTGCAATATGCGGTCATCATGAACCCTCGCCTCTGTGGCTTCTTAGTTTCTGTGTGTTTTCTGGTTAGCCTTTTGGACTCCCAGCTGCACAATTTGATTGCTTTGAAATTCATCTACTTCAGCGATGTGGAAATAGCTAATTTCTTCTGTGATCCATCTCAGTTACTTGATCTTTCCTGTACTAATACATTAACCAATAAGATAGTCATGTATTTTACTGGTGCCATCTTTGGATTTTTTCCTGTCTCAGGGATCTTTTTCTCTTACTATAAAATTGTTTTCTCCATTCTGAAGATTCCATCCTCAGGTGGGACGTACAAAGCCTTCTCCACCTGTGGGTCTCACCTCTCAGTTGTTTGCTTATTTTATGGAACAGGCCTTGCAGTATACCTTGGTTCAGCTGTGTTATCCTCCCCCAGTAAAGGTATGGTGGCCTCAGTGATGTACACTGTGGTCACCCCCATGCTGAACCCCTTCATCTACAGCCTGAGGAACAGGGACATTAAAAGTGCCCTGTGGAGGCTGCACAGCAGGATGGTCTAATCTCATCGTTCTCCATCCTTCTCTTACTGTTGATTAGAAAATCAATCATCTAGAATTTCTGATGCTTCATTTTGGAATCATTATTTTTGTTTTGCCTTTGTTTTTATTCCAAGTCATGTTTTATGACTGAACACTGTTTTATGGGGGTGTCTTTAATTCAATCTCTTGATTTTTCTGGGATCCCTTTTCATCATAAACATCATGACTAGCAACCTCTATCACTTCTCAACAGTACCCTGGACTCCAGGTGAAATGCTAAACTCTATTTTTATGTAGTTAAAATTGGTGTGCTTCAATGTTCTTGTGAATTTTCTTTAAAATTGTGCCTATGATATGTATTGAGGCATGCTACATCTCAGGGCCAGATCACTGGGTCTCCAGTTCAGATTTCATTGTAAGCACCTGAGAAGTTTAAAACATTTTTGACTAGGTCTCATGCCCATTTATATAGATCTGACTAATTAAATATTTAGAACCTTATAAGAAGGTTCATATGCTGGTTCTTAAAGGAATCAGGCTCAAATGGGTAAGTTAGAGCTAAGCCTATCAAATCTCCTCTTTCAACACACGGCCCATCAACCCCATGTAGCTTCTTGTGCACTGGTTTAAAGTGAGTGTCTTTCTCCTGCAGCCTCACCCTTCTGTAGTTGTATCCTCATGCTGACTGGGGGCTCTTGGAATCACTTCTGCATTTTCCACCTTGTTTAGTTGCTACACAATTTTCACCATGGTCACTACTCTTACTATCTAGAAAACCCAGTACATTTCACTAGTCCCTTTTCTCTCCCTCTCCATTAAAATATTTAGATTTGTTTTTATTTTTATAGTAGCCTGAATGATAAATTGTAACATGGGGAAAAGTTATGTTGTGAATTGTCTGAAATTCCAATATTTTAAAATGTGATAAAGAAATAAATGAAATTCTTGTTCATGGTGTCCAAGTGAGTGAGGTTTCAGGAGTGGTATCATATTATATATTTTCCCTTGAAAGAATAAAATTGGTCCTTCCCTTAAATGTGACTTACTGCCTTGCCCTGTGTTCTCTTCCTCTCAAATGTATTAACTCATAATATACTCATTTGTCATGAGTTCCTCATTAGAGTTTGCACCATGTTTTTTTGAATGTCTGACTCCAAAATTGCAAGCTAAGTAAACTATTTTCTTCACAATTTTCACAACCTCAGGTATTTTGTTATAGCAACAGAAAACATACTAATACAAAAGGGCAATCTGTTTTACTCAATCTATCAATTGAAGTGTTAATCTCAACTAATAAATATTAAACCCTTTCAAACACACACACCCAAATATCTGGGTAGTCATGACTCATCAAGATTCCTCTAAATTCTACATTACCTCACAAGAAATGTTGAAGATATGTTTATGGGTATATATCCAGTATTTCCATACTTCACCAGACTACTGGACTTTCTACTCCATAAACTCCTGAGAAAAGACATGTGTAAGTTTTTATTTTTATTATCAAATAACTTGAGGGAATTATCTTCCCCAAATTTAAGAGTTACAGAATAAAACATAGATTTTGATCTTTTCTATAAAAAACAATGTTTAAAATAATGAAGACACAATTTTTTAATCAAATATTCAAAGAATGCCAGAAATCCTGGGTTCACTTTTTCTTCAGGACAGTCATTAAAGGAAGCAGAATAAAATCAAAACAAAATATATAAAACATATATATATAAAACATAACTATATCTACATAGTTACCTTTGTTTTGTTGTTGTTGTTTTATTTTTTTTTTCATGCCATACCATGTAAATTCTTTCTGCTTTGGCAATAGCCTCCATATGTTATCCCTGCCACCCACAGTGTCATGTCTTCAAGATAAAAGCACTTTTGCTATGACCTAATCACTCCAAATGACTCAGCACTGATTCTTCCATCCCTGTTCATTCTCCATACCTGCCATACACCCACATAATTTATCCACTCACAGGTTAGCAAGTATTGCTAACCATATTCTTTCCTCTATATGTAACCAATTATGTATATACCATGATATTCTTCATCTAAGTAAAGGATAAATAAATCTCACCTCCATAGCACAGAGAGTTTTCAGTGAGGAAGTTCCATGGACAGAATACATAAGATTGAAACTGAGCACTATTCACATAAATTTTACTTTATACATTAGACAAATTTCAACCAGGAAACATCTACATTAAAATGTCCAAGAGCTGAAAACACAAAGAAATCTAAATATGTGAGAAGACTATGGGAAATATCTCAGGAAGTTAAATTAGGAGTGCTGTGGCAATCCATGATTGAAGGAGCTAATGCAGAGAGTAGAAAAGTGTGGGATTTAAATATCTTTAACTATAAAAAATCAGCTCAGTATTTGAGACCTTTGGTAGCTAACAGTCATACTATGGTCAAAATGGTTCTATGTTCTCACCTGACAGCCTCATCTCCACTGAGGGCATCTCGTGTGCAATTAGCTGCTCAAATTGGTGTATCTCTGGGGAGTTGGTTCCTGGAGGACCTTGGCTGCCATGTTGCTCTGTCTTCCAGACTTTGCTGCAGGCTCCTCTCTAATGCTTGGATCCTACAGGAGCAGGTTAAATGCCACATGCTTATTACTGACGCTTTGCCATTATTGTAGTTAATTTTGTTGAAGACCAGGCAAAGGGTTTCCTATTGAAAATTATTTCTGTTCTCATTTTAAATAAGTCCATTTTGAAAACTGAGCATTTCAGGAATTTAAAATAACCTTACATAAATAATGTGATTTTGAATATGATACAAAATTCATTCTGTTAAACTTCCTCAAGTGTTTATTTGTGGGGGGAAAAAGACTTAATGAAGAGGGTGCTCTGGAAAATGTAGTTAAATGTATTGATCAAGACAGTCTTTAGTGTATTAAAACAAACTGATAAATTTAAACTTTTATTGTCCTTTTAATAGATTCAACTAATGGCTTTGCAGACAGAAAATATGATTTAATATTAGCTTCTGAATTTTACAGTTGTGTGGGCCAGAACTTGGTACTTAACTATGAAACTGTCAGTATTTTTATTTTTAATGATATTTGTTTGTAGTCCTCTAGGATTAAACAGGAAATGTGTGAACATGGTAAGAATCCTTAAGGAGATATATCCTTATCCACTATTCCAAGATTGATGCAATTCCAGTAAATTTTTGGACTTCAGTGTGCCTTACCCTGGATACCTGATAGGTACAATTTTATGTTTACAATAATATCTTCACCAGGTTAAGCAAATAGAATGAATACCATTCATCTATATATCAAAACATAGCACAAGGATGGTAATTATTGGCACATCTGTACTTGTATACCATAGAGTAAATTACAACTGTCCAAGAAAGCACAAAGAAAGTTTTTCTTTCATAAATCCAGTATTTTCAACTTTACTTGGAGTCGTGTACCTTCTGTACAAGTCCATTTGTCTAAGATGCCTGAGAGAAGAATCTCCATTTATTTTTATATTATCTTGAACATTCAATGGCATATAATTTTTGTTCAAATAGTAACAACAGAATTATTACATAGAATGAATGGACAGGATTTGTGTGTTTTGAACATAAGAAAGGGATAAGACAAAAATGGTAGAGATAGGTTTTGCAAGACTAATGAATGGAATGTGAGATGTTACCATTGTACCCATTAATTTGAGTACATAAATCACTTGAGAATGAGCTCAGTCATTTGATTAAATAAGCAGAAATTTCTTGTTTTTCTTACACTGTTGTCCTCTGACCTCATCATTGACAGCAATGCTAGCATCTGATCACTTTTGTCTTCTGTGAAATGAGTTTACTATCATATCCCATTTTTGCTCCTCTTCAAGCATTCTAAAAGCTCTCAAAATCTACTCTCCTGACCTGAAATTGTACCATGATGCCTGCCATTGATCATTTGATTTCACCAAAGTTACAGTCTTACTTTTCCACATACAGATACATACCATCCTTTCTTTAATATCCACTATAATTAGGCATATTGGTGAGGGTCCCTTACATCAATTATGACATGCACACCTATTAATGTTGACTGCATGGATAGGATATGGAAGGTGGCCAAGGACCTCTATTCTCATCCAATTCATCAACTAGAAAAGAACAGAGGGATGAAACACATTTACTTAAACCTTCAGAAACCATGAACACAAATTATTCTGAAGAAATATATTCTGCAACAAGTTGAGCTCTTTCTAGAGAAGTGGAAATCAGAAACCAGTGGGGGCATTTGTTGAATGTGTGGCATGACCGCACTACTGGAACTGACTACAAGGCCTGGAATGGCATGGTAGAGTCTTCAGAAAGACACATATTGCAGCCAATTTTTATCCCCTTGCCAATTCTGGAGGAAATTTGATTGAGGCTTTGTTGGTGTGATGAGTTCTGGACTATGTTGGACAGCAGAGTAACATCTCTAGAATCTTGTTCATTTCTGCTTGGAACTCAAGAGTGAAGTGGGCAGTCTTCACATGCACTCACTTCTGGTATTCATACCATTGCCCAGACCCATCCCCTTGAGTGTGGCTAGGAACCACTCTTTTCCATCCAATCAATAACATTGCAGTTTGGATGAAATGTCCCTCCAAAGCTCCTATGTTACTGAAGGAACATTAAGAGGTAAAATGATCAGGTTATGAGAGCTATAACCTAATTAGTCCATTCTATTTTGAATGAACTGACTAGGTGGTAAGTATAGGCAGGGGGATGAGGCTGGAGGAGGTGGGTCACTGGGGTGTGCCCGGGATGGGTTCATCTTCCATGAAGACCCTTCTCCCTTCCCTCTCTCTATTTCTTGGTCATCCATGAATGGAGCAGTGCTCTCTCACCTCTTCTTCCACCATGATGTCCAGTATCACTTGGGCCAGAGCAATGGACTTAACTGACCATGGGCCAAACCACTGGACCCATGAGCCTAAATAAGCTTTCCTTCCTCTAGCTTGTTCTTCCAGGGCATTTTGGTTCCAGGAGCAGCAGCAACCAAACTGACTAACAGAAGTTGGAAAAATGGTGACACGTCACTTCTGAGATTAGAGAATTAAACTCTGGATTTTAGATTCATGGCTGCCTGTTACTCCGTTACTTTCTTACTAGGTCTTATGGAAACCAACATCCATGTTGAGAGACATTCTTGACAGACTCAAGTGTCAAGGACCAAGGGAGTCCTCTGTTCAACAGCATGAAAGAAACTAAATCCTAGCACCAGCACAGTGAGTGAGTCTGTAAGCAGAAAATTCACCCAGTAGGTCCTCCTCCAACTGTAGAACCTTGTGGTGGGGCCACCCTCACTAACACCTTGAGTATAGACTGGTGCGATGCTCTGCATCATTTAAGGGAAGTATGGAGTTGTAAGTAAGGGCAAAACATCAATAGTTTTCTAATATCCCACATATGTCAATTAAAGAGGCACAAAAGGAAGAATATCCTGTCATTTACATCAATGAATATGAACTTGAAGTTATTATATGAAAAACTACTCACAGGGAGATGACATCTCCATGATCTCATTCCTATCTGTATTTTTATGAAGTGGATCTCATAGAAATAGATAATAGAATGGAAATTTCCTGAGACTGGGACAGTTGGGAGCATTGTTGGAAAAGGTTGGGCAAAGGACACAAAATTCTAACTAGATACAAGGAATGAGTTCAAAAGATGTACAGCATGGTGACTATACAGTGGTGGCCATAGTTAATGAGGGTATAGTGTACTGGAAAACATTGAGTATGTGTTAAGTGCTCTCACCACAAAAATACCTATGTGAGAGTATGCTTATGTTAATTGTCTAGCTTTAGCCATTTCACAAAATACAATGCTCATAAACATGTTGTAGAAGTTGATCATAAACTTTAATCTAAGATAGAAAAAATACATTAAAAATTGATTTAAAAAAGAAAAATACATCTGAAAAATGTTTTAAAAAATTGGGAAACATTGAAAAGAAAGGACTTCTTTTTCTTCATAACATTGTGGTAATATACTATCCAAAACATCTCAAATTGTTCCCCTAAGGATGTATTATCACAGAGAGATTGCTCTTGGGATTGATTTTTTGTAGAAATTAAACATCCCTAAGAGTAAACCTCATGACTTTGAAATCAAACCGAGGCAGGGAAAAGAGGTTTTCCTTGGAATAAAAAATAAATTACATTCAATTCTGTCTAAATGGACACAAAATTCACTGAAATGTTTCCAGTCTGCTCTCTTCTTTGTACCCCAAGGGAGCTGTACTTACTGAGGACCTCTGCGAATTCAGACTGTGAGGCAGTAGAAAATTTAATGATGCTTCTGGTGTCCCTTACGTGGAGTTCTCCAATCACATCCAGCTTAAAAATCCTGCACCCTTCCTTCAGACAGATGGTGAAAAGAGAACACTTCAGTGACAACCACTCATGACAGCTGGTGTCCCAGGGAGGCGACAGAGCAGGAGGAAACCAGGAAAGAAGGTGGCACTGGGCTTTGCCTCTAGGACTTCTTGCTGAGAAAGCCCCCTATTCCTTCAGTCTAGGAAGGAGAGGTCTCTTTGAAGGACCTTCAGGAGGTTTCCGTTGAGATGTCTCTTCCAGCTGTTCTTCTGCTTCCCTTTTCACTCTTTGGATCCACCTCAGCACCAGCTTTTGTTTTGTTTGTTTGTTTAGGGTTTTGTTTTGTTTTGTTTCTGTTGAGTCCCTAAGTCTTCTCCAGGCTGCCTTATGAACTGCAGCCTCCTGTCAAATTTTCTGCCTCTGATCGTTTGTTTACTATCAAATCACCAGAGGTCTGTTACACATGGAGTACTATCTACTTTCTTCCAAATGTAACTGGAGTTTTCTATTTTTTCTCCCTATTTCCATGGCATATTTGTTTGTAGTTATTTGAAAGCTATTATTATTTCTGTATTTTATCATTATTACTTCACTTTAGTGTCCACAGCAGCATCTCCCAATGAGTAACATTGTTTCTGATGTTTATTAATCCAAATTTCTTTACTCCTATTTCCAATTCCTTTGAAAGTTTAGGAAAATATCAGATGACTGAAGTTGGAAGAGACTGTCTTGGTATGTTCATGAATTTGGCAGGAATACTGGCGCATTTTAAGGTAACATTTCCTGTTGGCTGTTGTTTGAAAAAAATCATTTTTTACTGTGTCAGGAAAAATGTCCGTGGTTTCTGTTTGTGGGCAGTCTCAGCCCTGGATGGTAACCACACAAATACCAGATGGTGCTTTTCAAATGCGGTTTTCAACTGTGATTATACCTAGGATTTATATTCATTGACCTATTTTGTTTGGATTATGTTAACAAACTTCCTAATGATGAACAGGCTCAAGTCACAGAATAGTTGTTCCCTCTAATCTTGTGTTTCTCTTTTAAAATAGACAGGAATGCACTACATCACCCTCACTACTCTTGTTGGTGAATCTTCAGGCATGTCACAGGCATGATGACTTCTCCTTTGTGTTAGAGAACACATTTGTATTTAAATATGTCTCCAACATTGCTACTCACTCTGCACTGGAAATGTGGCTGGTGAAGCAAGTGAGTCCCTGAAAGATAAATGGTAAGCCAAACCATCACAACCTCCAGACCTCAGATGACTGTGAACCTGCCAGTGTGATAGGAACTTAAAGCAGCCTAATGGAAGCTTTAATCAGCCTCACACGCTTGGTCCCTCTTGAGCCTTATCCCCAGTTCTCCATCACACAGGCCTGTCAAAGCCCCTCATGTGTGGAGTCCACCATACCACAGGGTGACTACACGTTCTCTCCGCTCATCCTGAACATTGCCTCCTTCCTCACCTCCAGTGATTAACGATGACCCCTCCTTCCTCTCTTGGAGTGGATATTCCTGTTTCAGACAAGACTCTTCTACCCACCTTCACATATTAAATTGCTCTTCAGAGATGTTTCCCTGGCTTTAGTTAACTAGCAATCTCTGGGCATTCATACCCCTGAGATTTTGTGTCATGGAGAATGTAATCATTTATTTTTAACTCATGATTTTGCACTTAATATTTACAGGATTTTTTAGTTTTTGAATATTTTAATCCATTCCATCTATCATCTAATTTGGCCATTAGCTCTGTGATTTTGCCCCAGTCCATACCCACTGAAGCACGGAGACCTTATTCTGCCTTATATTTGGTTTTAATGATGGTGCCTTTTATTTCCTTCTCTTATTGACTTAGTCCACATTCTTTTTCCTCTATTTGTAAGCATTCACTGGACATCTAGTCCTTGAAGAAAGGAGCCACAAGAATATTCGTTTATTAGAAATGTTGTATGGCAAACAGGTAATGATGAATTGATAATGATCAGAATTACATATAAATGATAACCACAGTTTAAGGGGGTATTGATTCCTGATAGACCTGCAAGGATGATTTATTGAGGTCCTAAGAACAGAAGGTTACATTTATGAAAGTTCATGCATGTCACAGAGAGCACAGGAGAATAGTTATATCATTGTTTATAATTTCAATGTTCAATCCTACCATATAGTGAGCATTTATTTCTCCCATAGCAGAGGTGAGATATTTGCTTCTAAGAGGGTCTAACCTTTTCAGGATCACAGAGGTGGTATGATGGTGGACCAAAATTCAACTCTAAAAATTTCACCACACCATAGGGATGGAGAGTGAGAGAAGAATGGAGGAACTTTAGATTATGAAGAAGGAAATGAGGGGGCTATGAAAAATCGTGGAATGAGACAGACATCATTACCCTGTGTACATGTATGATAACACGAATAGTATGAATCTACACCATGTGCAACCATAGAAACAAAATGATGTACCGCGTTTGTGTACAATGAATCAAAATGCAGTCTTTAAAATTAAAAAAGTAAATAAATAATTTAAAAAAAAACAGAAATCCATCTCAAGAACCCAATAAGTGAGAACTCTGTACTGTACCTCTGGAATTTGTATATCCAAAAAATTATAATTGACAGGATGATGAAGATAATGGAAATGATAATAATAATAGCTATCATTTATTGAAATTCCTACCATGAAGAGAGGCATTTTTAAACCATACCAACAATGTAATGATAATAACCTCATTTTTAGGAAGAAAGAAAATTAAGACACTGAGAGTGAAGTGTCACTTTGTTCTGAAGTGTCAAATCATAGAAAGATGTTTTTTTATGTTGAAAGTCCACAGTTAATGACTAGTGTAGAATTTTCATAAAAACTAGTATATTCAGAGATCATCAAGGAAAATACATGGAATATCTTTGGTTATTTTGGAATGGCTCTATAAAATATAAAATTAGTTGATGTCCATAAATTCAAAAGGAGTATTAAAACAGGCCAGTTGGTGATAACTAGAAAAAAGTTATGCTACATTCAAGGAAGTGTGACTGATTACATAAATTTAAATGAGAATTGAGCTACCACTCCATGGAGGGACTCACTGTTTTTGCCAGGATCAAGTAGAAGGGTGATATATTCAGGTGGTAACTACCTGAGGTCCACGTTTATGCTTTATTGAACATGCTTTCACCTCCTTTCTCAGCAGATAACCAGCCACATGGAAGCTAAGAACCACACAGCACTATCACAATTCCTCCTCCTGGGCCTCTCAGAGGATCCCAAATTGCAGCCCTTTCTGTTTGGACTATTCCTGTCCATGTACCTGGTCACTGTGCTTGGGAACCTGCTCATCATCCTGACAGTCAGCTCTGACGCCCACCTCCACACCCCCATGTACTTCTTCCTCTCCAACCTGTCCTTGGTTGACATCTGCTTCATCTCCACCACAGTCCCAAAGATGCTGGTGAACATTCACACACAGAGTAAAGACATATCCTACATTGAGTGCCTCACTCAGACATATTTTTTTACAATTTTAGTTGGAGTGGATAATTTTCTACTGACCATAATGGCTTATGACCGCTTTGTGGCCATCTGCCACCCCCTGAACTACACAGTCATCATGAACCCCCAGCTCTGTGTCCTCCTGGTTCTGATGTCTTGGCTCATCACTTTCTGGGTCTCCCTGATTCATATTCTACTGGTGAAGCGACTGACCTTCTCCATAGGCACTGAAATCCCACATTTCTTCTGTGAACTAGCTGAGCTTCTCAAGGTGACCAGCTCTGACACCTTCATCAATAACTTGTTTGTGTATGTGGCAACTGCCCTACTGGGTGTGTTTCCTGTAACTGGGATCCTCTACTCTTACTCTCAGATTATCTCCTCCTTATTGAGGATGTCCTCTGTGAAGAAGAAGTATAAAGCCTTTTCCACCTGTGCGTCCCACCTCTGTGTGGTCTCCTTGTTCTGTGGAACAGCACTTGGGGTTTACCTCAGTTCTGCTCTGACCCATTCTTCCCAGGAAAGCTCTATTGCTTCAGTGTTGTACACTGTGGTCACCCCCATGCTGAACCCCTTCATCTACAGCCTGAGGAACAAGGACATGAAGGGGGCCCTTGGGAGACTCCTTGGTACAGCATCTTCTAGGCCTTGATGGATTACTGACCTCAGAACTCAGGGGATGTTTTGTCTCCTGAGCAAATGTACTGAATTACAATATCATAACTCTTTTTCTCTCCTAAATTGTATGTTTGATTTCTTGTATTCCCAAAGCTCTAATGACTTTCCATTTCTGGATTGTTATTTCTTTTTCTCTTCAGAAACCTCCCATTTTAACTCTTCCCTATCTATGGTTTATGAAGTCTCAAGTTGCTAAGTGTTCTTACAGGCACTGTTGAGACTTACAACATGATATAAAACACTTGTATCACATGCTGAGATGGATTTCTCAAAAAGTATTGCTTTAATGGTCTTCATCTCAATTTGGTTGTTCATCTGTTTTCTCGGGAGAAATGAAATGAAAATCATCAAAGCAAAGTGCTTACAATATTTGGACAATTTGTCATTTTACATGTATGGGTTTATTTGGTTCTGGAAACATTGCTTCGGAGAATTCTCTCAAATTCACCAACTTTCTGGAAAGAGACTGAGCTTGAAATTCACACTAACCTGGAACATGGCACTGAGCCCACACTCCTTGCCAAGCCTCCTTTTTTGTAAGAAAGATTGCGTTTTCACCATGAAAGCTGAAATCCAGCTTTGAAAGTGAGTTTGTCCTTTTGATTCATGGTGACATAATGAGTGACTTAATGTCTGTGAAATATTGCTGTATTACTTGTCTTCCTTCCTTTCTTCCTATTTTCTTCTTCGTTCTCTGCTTTATTTCTTTTTTTCTCCCTCTTGTCTTTCTTTCTTCTTTTCCTCCTTTATTTTAACTCTTTCATTGGTAATGTTACCTTATATTCTACTGTATGTATACAACTCAAGTTGTTTATCTCTTCATCCATTTTTGGACAATTGGGTCATTACCATATTGTGGATATTATGAGCAGTGCTGCCATGGGTATTCATGGATCTGTGTTTGAGTAGTTAAGTGTTATGATGACACTTCAGTCAGCAGAGCCTGCATACAGTGACTCCCTACCCATCCTAGTTTGAATATGTTCAATGATGGTGCACAATGATAAAATCTCCAACCAACTTTTCTTAGAACCTACCCTAGTGGTTAAGCAAGCAAATGCCTATATCTGTTTTAATTACTGTAGTAATAATCTCAAGAATGGAACTTCTCTTTTATATGGTCATTGAATGTTTAATTGTTGGAAGAATAGCTGAGTATGTTTTACATTCCAATGTGTATAAGTTCTAATATCTTCATATCCTTACCAATACTTGTTATTTTCAATTTCGTGAAAAGTATGTGAAATTGGTAAAATTGTTTTATGCACTTACATATATGCCACAATGAAATCCACTGTTCTCTATGATTAATGTTAATAATCTCATTGTGCTCTTGATTTTCATTTACCCATGATTAATAGAACATCTTCCAGTGCCTGTTGGCAGGCACTATATATATTCTTTGGAAAAATGACTTCTCATTTCTTTGCTCATTCTCCAGTGGTGCAGTGTACATTTGTTTCTGACCTGTAAGATTTCTTTGTCCATTGTGGATAATTGACTCACTAGATATGTGTTTTGAAAACATTTCCCCATTCTGTGTAATGGCTTCCCATTTATGACAAGCACACAATTTACTTTTATTAATTAAAATAATTAATATAATTAAATAAATAAATAAAATAATGATATATAATGCATCCTTTGAAGTCATTTCTCCTAAATAATTGTGTCTCCTTAGACCAACATCTACCCACCACAACTCTCTGTTAAACAATCTTTTTATCTCTGTTTTCATGAGTTGGACTATTTTGGATACCATGTTTAAGGGAGTTCCATGTCTGACTCCTTTCTTTTAACAGAATGCCATGGGGTTTCATTCATGTTGTACCAAATGACAAGATTTCATATTTTATCTTTCTACACTAGGGGCCTGTGATTTGGGATTCCTATTCCTTTGTCATGTATGCTTTTTGCTAACATGAATAAGACTCCAATTCTGATTTTTTTTCCTGTATATTTGATATATGTTGGCATATGAGAAACTACTGTTCTTTACAAAGTCTTTTGGTAACTTTTTACCCCACTGATATTTCAGAATATCTTAGAAGACTGCAACTGAGGTGCCAGCCAGGGTATCACTCACCTCATGGCTTCACAGCTGAGGATCTGCTGCACAGTTATTTCATGCAGCTGTGGGCAGGATTCGGGTTCTTGCAGGATGGTGGCCAGAGGCCTCCCTTAAATTGTAGCCACAAGGAACTCCCACGGAGAATCTCAGAATGCAGAAGCTGGCTTATCAGTGAGAGCAATCATGTGACAGAGCCAAGGAGGACCAGGCCTATCCTTCTATCAGCACATTGGTTCCTAAATACCCAAGGAACACGGAGCTGTTCCTTTGTTTCCCCTATGGCTCACAACCTATCAAGACATCAGTTCATCAACAAATTTTTCTACAGAAACTGGCAGATGCATATATGCTTCTCTTCTGTAGTGGGTGTTCCCACAGATTTGACTATGCTGTTCTTGGACCTGAAGTCAAAAGGAGACATGGTCCTCTTCCAGCCTTAAGGTCACACTATGACATCACACTAAACTCCTGTCACTCCATCCCAGATACAACAAGCATACCCAGTACCTGCTGAGTTTTTCTCAAGAGAGTGGTCCTCTCACTCCAATGAATTTCTTTTAGATTTTGCATGTGTTATCACCTAATTAAGTCTTTAATAAAATATATAGTTGTCTGTCTTAATGAAGTTAAGACATGGGAATCATGGTCTTTGGAAATTGTCCAGAGTCTACCCAAAAGGTTCCCAAAGTCATAAAAACTAAGAATTTAATTATTTATTGATTAATGTAATGAAACCTGAATACATATCCCTTCAAGATGAATTTGGTAGAACGGATGCTATTGATGTGTGCGTGGATACAAACTAGAGGTGAATTTGGCAGGCCACATAAGCGAATAGCAGGAGTGCCTACCATTCACATTATTTAATAAAAACATTTTGTATCATGTTTCAAGTCACACAATTTCTAATACCAGATTACTTATGCATTCTAGGAATACACATTTGAAAATAAATCCCTTAATAAGAGGAGCTATCGTTAAAGGGGAACTATTGTTTGACTGGCTCATGACATATGTAAATACAATTATTTGAAGGTGTTTAAAAAACTATACTGTTGCGGTTAATTTGCCCCTGAGAAATCCAAGGCTCAGGAGCTGAAAGTTGTCCAAATTCTCACTTTTATAAGCCAATATATGAGTGAGGAAATGTCTTTAACTCCAACATTAGAAATAGTAGAAACATACCTCAACATTGTAAAGGCTGTCTATGCTAAGCCCACAGGCAACATCATTCTTAATGGAGAAAAACTGAAAGCATTTCCTCTAAAAACTGGAAAAAGACAGGGATGCCCTCTTTCACCACTTCTATTCAACATTGTCCTTGAAACACTAGCCAGAGCAATTAGACAGACCAAAGAAATTAAAGGGATACAAATAGGAAAAGAAGAATTCAAGCTGTCACTATTTGCCAATGACATGATTCTATATTTAGAGGATCCAAAAAACTCCACTAGAAAACTTCTAGAACTAATAAATGAATTCAGCAAAGTAGCAGGATATAAAATCAATATGCATAAGTCTAATGAATTTCTACAAATAAGTGATGAATCGTCTGAAAGAGAAATGAGGAAAAACCACTCATTCACAATAGCCTAAAAAAAAAGAAATATTTGCAAATCATTCTAACAAAGGAGATGAAAGACCCCTACAATGAAAACTACAGAACACTAAAGAAAGAAATTGAAGAAAATCTTAGAAGATGGAAATATCTCCCATGTTCCTGGATAGGCAGAAATAACATTGTCAAAATAGCCATTCTACCAAAAGTGCTATACAAATTCAATGCAATTCCAACTAAAATCCCAATGACATTTTTCAGATTATTTTTAGAACCAACTTTCCAAAATCTTTAGCTTGTGTCCATATCACACAAGTAAGATTTATACACAATATGTGAATGAGGATAGATCTTTGCATTTCAATGACTGACATATTTCACTTTAATTATTAATAACCTACATTGGGCTTAATTTAAAAAACTAATAATCCTAAAAACAACTTATTTCTTTAAGGATGTATTGTCAAATATATTTCTGAAATATATCTAACAATAACACTTACATGATTATTTCATATTGAATAGGGAATGATATTTTTGTTGGGACGCAGTATAGGAGACAGTACCCTATGATATGAGTCAGGAAATCCAAATTTTAGTTCCACCTCATTGACCTGTTACTGTATAGAGAATGTATATAAATCTGTCCATCTCCGCACTCACAACGTTTTATAGAAATCAGGAGAAAAATGCCCATCTCCCCAGCATGGGTAGCACCTCAAAGAAATTAGTAAACATTTGGTCATTTGTTCATTTTATCCACTAAAGAATTCTGCCATTATGGAAATAGCATGTTCCTTCCAAAAACAGTTATCAAAGGTCAGTGGAGCTTGGAATGATGTGAAACCCCAAAATAGGTCAGCCCAACCCAGAAGTTTCACCCGCCCCCTTCTCTTTGTGCTTCTTCATTCCCAGGAGAACGTCTGCCATGATCTTTGAATCAATCAATGATTTAGGTGCAATTAAATGAAAGTTTACAGACTATGTGCCCATGTTAGATGAAGGAAAAAGGAGCCATTGTTTCTTCAATCTCATTTTATTGAGACGTTCCTCAAAGAGAGGACACTGCGAACAGAAGGGCACCTGGAGCGTTGGGCACATGCTGGTGGCAGATAATTTTTGCAAACCAGACAAGATCTATTCAGTGCTTAACACAGGTTTTCATTATTAATTCTTCTTGTGGGGCAGGCAGGTTATGGGAAATAGGGGTTCCAAGATAAGATAGGGTTGCGCATTTCTTTCCACAAATTTAGCATCTACTTACATGAGGACAAAAATACCATGTCCTGCTATTGAAATTGGATATGGTAACTTTCAGCAATAGTATCTTCTAGTCAAATCGTATGAAGATTAATCTTATCTTTAAGAATAATATTACCTAAATTTTATTTCACTCTCATTTGATATGTACATAATGTTAAATGTGGAGCATCTGTATCTGTTATCCAGTATTCAATTCATCTTTATCAATGATAAGTCAACTAAAATGATGATAATGTTGTATCATAGAAATTAATAATCTGCTCTATGTCACAGACATTCCAAGGGGACAGATAGATTGTCTCTGAATCTGATGCACTAAGTTGCTAAGGTCCCATTAAAATATTGCCATAAGATTTGAAGTAGAGGTTGATCCTTTAAACCAGGTAAACCAGGTATATCTGAAGCTCACTTTAAACCTCTGATCGGTTTCCTGAGGAGGACTGTGGTGAACACCAGACTGTGTCTCTCCTTTGAAGAGAGAACAGCTGGATGGATACCCTGTCGTGGGGAAAGGGAGGGAACTGTGCTGGAGGTGGTGTGCCTTCTCTTCCTGTGACCTTTGCCTGTGATCTCAGCTGTCCTATAATGACTCAGGGGGCACCACCCACCGCTCCCCTGTGTGACCCGTCTTTATTCTCAACTAGAAGAGCACGGTGAGCCTGGGGTCTTTTCCTGGAATGACGCGGGGGGAGTGTCTGGGTGGGGTGTGAAAGGGGGAACCTGCCAGGATCCTGACGGCGAGATGCCCTGATTCTGTAATCAGACAGCTCACTCCAACCACTGCCTCACTTTTTCTACCTCACAACTTAGTTCAAGTTACATAAAAATACTGTCCTCTTTCAGTAAAAGAATAATATTGTGGGGGCACATAACTAGGAAAACTATGAACATTAAATACAAGAAGCCACATGAAACATATAGGTTAGCACCTCCCATTTAGGAAGCCCTCAATATTGGTTCAGGGTTTATGGTTACTGTTCTCATCCTCATCAACTTCACAAACCTTATTGAATAGCTATCAGGGACCCATTTTCCAACAACATGGATAAGATGCCTACGGTAAAGTAGAACCAGGGTGGGAAGAAATAAAAGCTTTGAACAAACCATTTGGCACATCCACCACTACCAAGTACCTACACTTCAAAGTCACAGCAGCTGGTATTCAGCATGTTTATATCCACCCTTATGATCAATGCATCCTTAACTGTGCATCCTGCTGATGACTGCTTCCACCAGTCTTTCATTATCTCTCCTCTCCCTCAGCTCTTACTGGGAAAAGTTGCCTCTTTCCTGGGTCATGACCAAGAGCTGAGGATCCAATGCCCCTCCTCTGCCTGGTGCCCAGTGAGGTCTCAGGCTCTGCACTCAGGGTTGATATGAGTAAGGTGATAGGAGAGCTTCCTGAGGCAGAAGTGTACGTGAGAGGCAGCCGAAGGTACGGGGCTGACTGGACTGGAGGAATTGACCAAGCCCAGAGCTCATAGTTAGCCAAACTGGTCCATGTCATCCCAACCTCCAAGAACTTCCTGATGTTAGTGGAAGAAGTAGGAAAAGAGAAAAAGAATGTCCACAAAATGTTGGGGCTGTCTTTTTCTCAGGATGAAGTTTGTGAGTTCTCTTCAAAAGTTACTTTTTTAAAAAAAGATTCATCTCCTTTTAATTTCAATTGCATACTGGGGTAAAATACACATAACAAAAATTGACCCATGTTAAATGCACAGACCAATGGCATTATGGAGACCCTTGGGGAGGAGAAGTTTTTATACTTTCAACCTGATGATGGGATTCTCAGGATGGGAAAAACAATTTTAGAGTAAGACAAAAGGGACTTCAAGAGAGGGAGAAACCTGAAATGGAATGGAAAAAATATACTTTCTATGCTTTTAGAAAATAAGACCTGACAAGATTAAGGAGTGGAGAAGTTTCAGAAATTAGAAAATTGCACATCCTTGAAGTATGTTAAATGCAAAACAATTAAACTGTGCATCTGGGAGTTCACAGACTGATCATAAAGTTCATCAAACCAAGAAGACTTAGAGTTGAAGGTTGATGATGACGGACAAAGGCAGGGGGTGACAGTCATGAACCATCATAGTCAGAAGCATACCAACCAAATATCCAAAAATAAGAACCTAGGGCATCTGTATCAGGCATCCCACTCAGAAAATGATCCTTCTGTGAGTTTGGATGTCCACAATCGTCTTTGGGGCTGTGGAGGAGATGTGACAGATGCCAACCTAGAGCAGATTGGAGAGGAAGAAGTTTATGGGAATTGATGTTGGCAATTGAGCTGATGGTCAGGATGATGAGCAGGTTACCAATCTGTGTGGCCAGGTACAGAGACAGAACAGAAAGATAGAAAGGGGATGGGCTGCAGGTCTGGGTCCTCATACTGACCCAGGAGATGAAATTCTGAGGTATGTGTTAGACTTCATGGTTCTCTATAACTTGGGCAGTTTTTAAAACAGTAAAGAGGATTGGAAAAAAAATGAAATCAAAAAATAACACCCAACATGGTGTTCATATTTGAACTGAGTTCAAGTGTTCCCAAGTGGAATGCTCACAGCTGAGGTCCACCCTCTTCAAGAATTCTTCTCACTTTGACAAACTCGGCCTTCTTAGATCTTGCTTCTTATTGATTTTTGTATTGTTAACCTGAAAATGTGTTCTGGCATTTGGGTAATAACCCATTAGTATTATCTCTTAGTACTACAAATAATACCCATTTCTTATATTAATATATACACATTAATTATGTGTGTTTTATGTCTAATATTTTGTAGAGATTTGATTTATTATCTATGAAATTTAAGTTCTCGGCATCTCTGCCTGATTTCATTCAGATGCATTTCTGTTCCTGAAAGACAACCAATATCAGAATATTGGCAGGCACATTTCCTTGCTGAATGTTTCCATATCAGTATTGACTCACTGATCCAGAAATTGGATTCTTAAAACTTACCTAAAACTGCCAAAGTTCATCTAAGCAGTCTACAACACAACACCTATTACCTCTGAAATGCACTACTTCCCGTAGACACGCAGCTTTGTCCCTTGGTGGGGTATGTAGAACTAGTTCAAATGGCATTACCTGAGGTAATTTTTAGTTTTTTTTTTTCTTTTTTGTCCACTAGTTTATTTTTCTAAAAAAGCAAAAGGCAATTTTTTGAGTTTATTACCATAAAAATTATCTTGCAATACTGCTGTATCTTCCACATCACGTAAGTTATATATACAACTCAAACAACTTCACACCAGAAAAACCAATCTAAAAATGAGCAAATGAACTAAACAGATATTTATCAAAACAAGAAATGCAAATAGCCAATAAATATATGAAAAATAAATTTCATGATTCTTAGTAATCCAGAAAATTCAAATGAAAACTATACTGAAATTTCATCTAACCCTTGACAGAATTTTAATCAAGAAAATAAATAATAATAAATGCAGAGAAAAATGTGAGGATAAAGGAACATTTATAATACCTAAATTTTATTTTGCCCTGATTTCGTACATACATCAATTTCTAATCACATAGGAAACACACATGAATTTAATCTTACTTAATGCAGCTGTATCAACCATAAATCCACTCAGTGAGTGGGTCAGATGCACCTAGCTTTTCATTGTTTCATAACATCATAAAATTTTAAG
Source organism: Sciurus vulgaris (assembly GCF_902686455.1). NCBI lineage: Eukaryota > Metazoa > Chordata > Mammalia > Rodentia > Sciuridae > Sciurus > Sciurus vulgaris. The sequence continues at coordinate 9,243,376 of NC_136477.1, forward strand.
CAGAGGTCCAAATTTCTAAATCACAGGTACAGATTCAAACGCGGGCCAGTTCCGAGTAGCTATGGTATAAAATCCTGGCTTGAATGTCTTCTTTTGAGATTGAGTAGGCTGGTATAAGGTCAGGGGAGGCTGTGGACAGCTGGGGAACACCCTGGATTGGGGGAAAGTGAGGCCAGAGCTGCTCATTGTTGGTCTGCTCTGACTGTGACCTTAGCCTGTCATCTAGAACGGTCCACCCTGCATTGACCCAGGGGGTTTCAACCACGCTTCTCCCTGTGGTGTGTCAGTAACTGCACGAAAGACCAGCACAGTGGGAAAGGCGCCCCTTTCTGGAGAGACAGGCCAGTGAAAGCTCTGGTGGTGTTGCTAAGCAGTCAACATTCAGGGGTTCCCTCATGAGGCTCCGCACCTAGACCCAGACCAACATAAAAATACAACGTTCCTCCCTTTTCTAAACAACAACAATAATAATATAGGTGTTTACACTGTGGAAAGATAATGAAGATGCAATGAAATGAGTTATACAGAGCAGAGCACAGAAGTCAGATCCCAGCAATTAGGAATCCATCAAGATCAGTCCATGACATTATGGACACTGTCATCCTCTTCTTTGTCATCTTTTTGGAGTACACAGGAAACCGTTTTTGTCAACGTTGTGCTCTTATGGATGAAATATCTGAGGGAACCAGAATCAATGTGGGAGGAAATCACAATCTCATGTGAGTTTCCTGGCACCCCCATCATAACCAGAAACGTGAATTCCACATAAAGTTCATAGCTGAACTTTTAATATTGATATCCTCCTCTCTTGACACCCAGACTTTCATGTCTGTTCTCTTGAAGGGAAATGAAGATTCTGAGGGGCCTTTCTCCATCCACCAACATCCTCACACTTAGTGGGTCGTGCTCCTTCTCTGCTGGGTTATGGATAAGGAATGGAGTTACAACATCCCTCCAAGTGTGGAAGAGTGGAGACCCCTTATGAAAAGAAAAGGTAGAGACCCTCTGATATAAAACAAATACATCTAGTTAAGATTGACCAAACCAAAATGAGTGTGAATAAAATCTTTGAGTTGTGCTGACTGCGGTAAATACAAGGACAGTACCCGAGAGAAAATAATGTGACTGTGAGTTAAGGACATTGTGACCATTTGTGTGAAGCAACCCATGGAGGCCCCAGAAGCTGCCGGTTTCAGATATGGGTGGTCTCTCTCCCCGCCACCTAGCTCACCCTGCTAACCCGCCAGGTACAACCTGAAATAGATAAGCTGGAGCTGGCTGCTTGCACTCCCTGGGGGAAAAAAAAAGAAAGAAAAGAAAAAGTCACCTATTGTAAGCCTGCCAGGATTGTTTTATGGTTGTCACTTTCAAAACCAGCTTGCTGAAGTCACTCCCCCTACCGCTTCCCTTACTTGGAGTACTGGTCCTGACGCATTAGTGTTTTTTTTTTTATTTCCCCCAAATAATTTTTTTTTCCTACTTTAGTCTCTGGTGGTCTCACTAGGCATTGATAACTGGACCCCACAACACAAGGACTGGTGCCCAGTGAAGGCTGAGCCTCTGTCCTAAAGATTAACATAAAACCATATAGGATTTTCTCAGTGAAGAAAACCATGGGAGGAGTAGACACAGGTATGGAGCCCACGGGACTGGGCTTCAAACGGAAGGGATGGGGAGTCAGAGTCTTATTTACTCTCACATGACTTTGGAGGCCCAAGTACGGAGTTCACACTTGGTCAAATTTATCCACAACATCCCAGTCACAAAGGATATCCTCATGTCAGAGGAGGAAGAAGAGGAGAAAGTGAATGTCTCCTGTACTTTCACAGCTCTTGTTATAGAGGAGAAATCTTGTACGTACTCTTTATTTCTCTTTTGGTTTTTCCCTAAAATTCCACTGGTTTTTCTGATTCATAAGTAATATTGTCAAAATACAGATGACAATGCAGCCACTTTTGCCGTGATCAAGTGCACAGCTCAGTAGCAGTAATTACAGTCAAGTCCTTGTGCAACCATCACCATCTTCCATCTCCAGGAATATTTCATCTTCCCAAACAGACTTTATACCCATTAAGACACTTCCAATTCCTCATTTCCAGCCTCTGCAAGCCACTATTCCATCATGAAGCACGATGTGGACATAAAGACATCAAACTCAAATAATGTGATCAAGAAAGCAAATTTAATGTCTAGATGTTTAGATTTGCTGAGTTTCCGGTGTACATTCCAAATGGATGCCACACACCTGTGATCACACTGTTCTCCCGTGCAGCCTCCTCAGGGCACTTCTAATGTCCCTGTTACTCAGGCTGTAGACGAAGGGGTTCAGCATGGGGGTGACCACAGTGTACATCACTGAGGACACGACACCCTTCCTGGTGAATGATAACTGATCTGAAGAAAGGTACACTCCAATGGCTGTTCCATAAAATAAGCAAACAACTGAAAGGTGAGACCCACAGGTGGAGAAGGCTTTGTACTTGCTGCCTAATGATGGGATTCGCAGAATAGAAGAAACAATTTTATGATAAGAGAAAAATGTCCCCGAGAGAGGAAGAAAACCATAGACCAGGCCAACAAAATACACGACTATATCTTTGGTAAGGGTATCAGAACAAGAAAGACTAAGGATCTGAGAAGGGTCACAGAAGAAATTAGAAATGTTCATGTCCTTGAAGTATATAGACTGTAAGGCAATCAAATTGTGCAACTGGGATTCCAAAATGCTAAAACCAAAAGACACCAAAACTAAGAAGCCATAGAGGTGAGGACTCATGATAACTGAGTAATGCAGGGGGTGACAGATGGCCACAAAGCGGTCATAGGTCATCACAGTCAGCAGCATTTCATCCATACATCCAAACATAATAAAAAGGGACATCTGACTCAGGCAACCCCCATAGGAGATGGCTCTGCTGTGAGTTTGGATGTTCACCAGCATCTTTGGCACTGTGGTGGAGATGAAACCAATGTCAGCCAAGGAAAGAATGGAGAGGAAGAAGTACATGGGGGTGTGGAGGTGGGAGTCAGAGCTGACAGCCAGAATGATGAGCAGGTTCCCAAGCACTGAGACCAGGTACAGGGACAGGAATAGTCCAAAGAGGATGGGCTGCAGGTCTGGGTCCTCTGGGAGTCCCATAAGATGGAACTCAGAGACATGTGTTATATTTTCTGGTTCACTTTTGTTTGGACACCTTTTGAAACAGAAAAGAGGTTTAGAAAAAGTACCCAATAATCAATTACCACATGAACAACAGTATGCATTATTTTGACTTAGAATATCCAAACACTGTATAAACTTAGGACTGCATTATTTGAATACTAGAGAGTCCATATCAGAGAACATTATGTGCTACTTATCTTGCAGAATATTTTCAGCTTCTTGTGTTTTTCTGATTACCCTCTTCTGTGGATGAAGTCCTTCCTCAATTTTTGTTTGTATTCTAAAATTGTATAGTATAGAACTTCTCTCTTTTTGGACTTCAAATTGTGATATTCATATTTACTTTAGAGGCATGTAATCCTTGTTATCACTAACCATAAATGTGTTCTTTTTTGGACTGCACCTGTCAATGTGTCAATGATGAAACAACAATGAAATGTTAAGAACTTTTGAAATTGTATATTTTATTAGGGTTCATGTGTATCAATCTAATATAATCTCAGCAAAACATCTACTGAAAAGAGGGTTCCTTGCCCCCCTCCAAATTTTTTCATTTCTTATTCTCTAATGGCTTTGGAATAATCTTCTTTGCTTTTTTGGTCATAAACCCTTCTATATGTTGTTGAGGATTTTAGAACAAGCAAAGCCACACCCTTCTTGTGCTACTTAACAGAACTTCACATAAATACTTTCTCAGCACTTAAAGGTCATTCTGGGTTATTATTTGGTGAAGTCACACCATGATATAATTTGGAAAATGTGCAAAAGAAAATATTAGGTGTTTACCTTAGTAAACACATCTGTACCATTTATGTTTAAAATTGAGACAATAATTACCTAGCTTATAGTGTTATTGTAAGATTTTTTAAAATTCAAATAGTGGTTTTGGTTTCATTTACCAATATACTTCTCATAATGTTATCAGTGTATGTGATTTGTTTAGCACATATATTTACTCAAATATATGTGAATATTTTAGAATATCAACACACCATGCTTAGGACAAAACCCAACTTAATTAAAATATCCTCATGTGAAGTTCTGGTCCTTTCCTGCACCAGGATTGAGAACCACCATGTTTGGCTACCACCCTTAATGTTATCTACTACTACTGGCAATAATACCCACTGCTCATATTAAAAGCAAACTTTAAGTAAAATGTGCTTCAGAACCTAATATTTTAGAGGGATTTCATTTTAAATCTATGAAATTTGAGTTCTTGATGTCTCCGAATAATTCCATTCTGCATACCTGCTCCCCTAAAAAATGATGTCATGATTCTGTGGCATAATCTTGTGTGTTGATATAGACATTTCAGGATTGATTTGTGTATTCATGATCAGGTTTCTTTAAGGTTTACCTAAAATGTATGTAAACTAGTCTAGTCCACAACACTCTTATTGGGCCTGAAATGAATAATTTGGAAAGTCTTGGATTTAAGTCTCTATTCAGTACCTGCAGCTAGGTCAAATGATTCAGATGATGCAGAAATATGCCAAGCAAGGAGCATCATTTCCTTACTGAGTTTATTATTACCCTAATCTTTTCAAAATCCTGTCTCTCTCCATATTACACAAGTGAAAATTTCTAGATAATATATATATGTGTGAGATAATTATTTGAATTTCAATAATTGAAACGTGTTCCATTTACTATCAGTCATCTATATTTGGTATCACAATAAAAATCATTTCTATTCAAAAAATCTACATCTGTTAGTTTATACTGCCACAAAATATTACTGATCCATATGTGGTAGTTGTTCCTGCAGGATTAAGAATAACTGTCATCTCATAGAGGGAATTTAACAGTTCCATTTGACACAGTCCCCTGAGATGGGACTCAGGAAATCAACAGAACTGTCCTGGTTCATTAACCCATAAAGTCATACACACCCATGACTTCCACATATAACATAGGTAAGGCAAGTTTGGAAAACAATAAACATTTTAAACAATAAACACTTTTTCAAGAGCTCATTGTTTATAGTGATAGTGAGTTTATTGATGTAAACCATTTCCAAAAGCCAGTGAAGCCTAAAATGATGTAATCAAAACACAAATGAGCTCAAGAAGGACGAATGTTTGCCCACGTCTCTTTCTTCCTCTTTTGTCTTTAATACTCATAAATACCTGTGCTATCACCTTTGAATAACAGAACCATATAAAACAGTGAAATTAAATTTTAAGATCCATGTGTCCATTGTATAGGCACAATTAAGAGGTGATATTTTTTGTGTCCTGTTCTTTCTGACTTTCCTGAAAAATAAAAAAGTGTAGACCTGAAACCACTAAGTGTATTGAAGCACATCAGGTTTTGTGAACCAAGCTGCTCTAGGTTTTAAGCAGATTCCTTTTATATTTGATGCCTCCTTTGTATAAAATAAGGTATGGAATCTGAGGAATCATAGATGAACAAGGATTAGATTGTTTTCCAAATACACAACACATTATTTATATAGGCACAAAAAATCAATTTCCCCACTGTAGAAACAGGAACACAGTAACTACTAATAACATGATATTTTAATTGAATTGTACAAAGATTAACATCATCCTTATAATAATAATAATGCATAAATTGCATTACACAATTGTTTCATATGCTCCTCACAGATTAGTCACATGGGGAGCCTTCATATGTATTTAATCTATACTCAATGCATTTGTATCAATTAGAAATCAACTCAGATGACAATGCTGAGACTCATGGGTTCCATTAACCTGTCTGTCATGGACATAACAAGTGTGAGGGTTGGATTCAAAATTAAATCATCAGTCTCTGTGTCTGAGACCCTATATTTTTCATTATTTTCCAAATATCAGAATGTTTTAAGCAGAAAACCAGAGGTCCCACTGACAGGGTCACATGAGGAATTTTAAAAAACTCTTTCCAGTTTCTTGTGTAGAAATGAAACCAAGACCAGAATTTCAGTCTCCTTTAGAAACTGGCTTTGCAGATAACAAGAATGCAGGCAGCTGCGGACAGTTGCCATGACATCTGCACTGGGGCAAGAGGTGATCTGTGCTGACCTGTGAGGAGTCTACCTTTCCTTGGATCCTTGCCTGGGATCTTAGCTATCCCTCTTATACTTGGTACAGCAGGTGCCAACCATTGCTCTGCCCTATGGGCTAACAGAGACCCCAGGAAGGACACAGTGAGCAAGGGGTGTCTTCCTGGAGTGACAGGGAAGTTCAGCTGACAGTTGGGTTGTCAGAGAAACCCAGCAGGATTCTCCTGGCAGATGCCCTGTGTCTGTATTCAGACAGATCCACTCAAAATCCCTTCAGTCCTTTCTACCTAACAACTGATAGCTGTTACCTTAAAATCCAGTTCTCCCTCCCTTTTGGGAAAATAACTAGCAGTGGTTTGCAGAGAACCATGCAGATTAAATGGAATGAAACAAGCTACTCATAGCTCAGAGTCTGAACTCGAGAATCCCTCAAATACAGTTCAGGGTGTAATGGTTACTCTCCTCCTCCTCCTCCTCCTCCTCCTCCTCCTTCCCCTCCTCCTGATCCCTTCTTTATACTTTGGGTGTGCTTAGCGGTCAGTGTGGGAGTGCAGTAATGCTTTCATGCATGGGTGAGATGTATTGACAAGTGAGGGAAGAAAACAAACTCACACAAGTCAGCAGGACCCCAGCTCTGCACAGAGCAAGAGCGTCCCATAGAGCGGCTGAAGACTTGCATGCTGCTCTCCCACCACTGCCTGCCTCACCTCTCAAGGTCATCCTTAGGGTGAGCAGACAGTGCTTCTGTCAGCTTCCCCCACCCATCTTCTCCCTCAGCACTTACTGGCTTAAGCTGCTTCTCTTCTGGGTCATGACCCAGCAGTGAGGGTCCAGTGCAAATCCCACAAAGGTTTCAGCACCCCACTCTGGCTCAGAATGAATGGACTGGATGAGGCAAAGATCCTGGGACAGGCAGCCAGGGGGAGAGCAGATGCAGGTGTGCGGCCCACGGAATTGAAGCCCTCACTCTGAAGCCTGGTTATTTATTATAAAACAACCACAAAGGTTCAGTTCACAGAGCCCACAATTAGCTAAATTGGCCATGCAATCCCATTCTCTGAGGACTTCTTCATTAGTAGAAGAACAAGAAAGAGGAAGTGAATGTCCGCCGAAGTTCTAGGCTCTTCCTCTCTGGGAGAAGTCCCAGGTACTGTTCACTTAATTTGTTTTCTGTCTTTCCTTGCCTATTTTTAAAGATCTATTTGTATATTTCCCTCAATTGGTGTGGTAAAATATATGACAAAATTACAATTTTAAGTGTACCATTCAGTGGTATTAATTACATTCACATTTTATACAGTTACCACCAACACCTGTTTCGAGAAATATTTTCTCTTCACAAACTTAAATTTTGTAACCAGTTTAAAAATTTATTCCTCCCTCTTTTTCCTTGATACTGGCTATTTAACCCAGGGGTCCTTAATCACTGAACCACAACTCCAGCCCTGTTATATTCTTTATTGAGAGACAGGGTCTCACTGAGTTGCTTGGGGCCTCACTGAGTTGCTGAGGATGACCTGGAACTTGCCATCCTCCTGCCTCAGCCTCCCACATTGCTGAGGTTACAGGCCTGCCTCACCATGCCCGGCTTCCTCCCTCTCTCAAATATGGTAATGACCATTCCTTCATGAAACATGATGAGGAATTAAACCCACAAAAATAATGCAAGACAGACTGCTTACAGATCTACAGGTTTAATTTTGCTGCCAATTCTAGCCTCCCTTAAAAAGAGATGCCTCAGGCTCTGAGATTGTAAGCATTGCTGTGCATCCTTCTCAGGGCTGTTTTAATGTCCCTGTTCCTCAGCCTGTAGATGAAGGGATTCAGCATAGGACTGACCACTGTGTACATTACAGAGAACACTGCACTTGTTCTGGAAGAAAGTGATACAGTGGAACCAAGATACACTGCAAGACCTGTCCCATAAAATAAGCAAACAACTGCCAGGTGAGTCCCACAGGTGGAGAAGGCTTTGGACCTCCCCACTGAGGATGGGATCCTCAGAATGGAGGAAACAATTTTACAGTAAGAAAAAAGAATCCCGGAGATAGGAAGACAGCCAGACAGAGTAACAACAAAATAAATGACAATATTATTTGTTAAAGTATTGGAACAGGCAAGGTTAAGTAGTTGAGAAGGGTCAAAGAAGAAATTAGTAATTTCCACATCCTTGAAGTACCTAAAGTTTAAGACAATCAAGTTATGCAGCTGAGAATCAAAAAGACTGATCAAAAAGGACATCAAAACTAAGAATCCACAGAGGCGAGGGTTCATGATAACTGAGTAATTCAGTGGGTGGCAGATGGCCACAAACCGGTCATAGGCCATCACAGTCAGAAGCATGTCATCCATACACCCAGAAAGGATAAAAAGGGACATCTGCATCAGGCAGTCCACATAGGCGAAGACTCTGCTGTGACTTTGGGTGTTCATAATCAGTTTTGGGACCATGGTGGAGATGAAGCAGATGTCAGCCAAGGACAGGTTGGCGAGGAAGAAGTACATGGGGGTGTGGAGGTGGGAGTCAGAGCTGACAGCCAGGATGATGAGCAGGTTCCCAAGCACCGTGACCAGGTACATGGACAGGAAGAGTCCCACAAGCACAGGCTGTAGTTCTGGATCCTCTGTGAGTTCCATGAGATGGAATTCTGATATGGATGTCAGATTTTGTGATTCCGAATTGGTGACCATCTTTAAAAAAGAGATGAAGGTTAGAAAAAGACAACTCCAGGCATAGAGCTGTCTCCATATATTTTGAATTTAAATATACAGAGTATTTGTTCACACTTCAACATCAAGGTGCTTTTCTAATACTCTCAGTTGTGATCCACTCAGTCATCATAAACCTCCTTCAGTGCTGACTTCTGTGTTGGCTTCATTCTATGTGTATCTATTTTAGAGACATCCAAAGGAACAATGTTAGAAGACCAAGGAAATTACAGATAGTCCATTATTACTGTAAAATAAATCCAACACTTTTGAGAAAAAAAAAATAAGTAGCAATAGACTTCTACCTTTATAAATAAAGTCATTCTACTTATGAATGTTAAGAAGCAGTCAATCAATTCTTATTTTATTCTAAGGCAATTGCCTAAAGTCCTTTTACTTGGAGTATATTAAACTCCATGTAAGAACCAACAAATGATCTGCACACTACATTTAATTGTTTATATGCACAAGCACTGTTATTTGCTAGTTATTTTCTGGGGTTTTTACTGTCACTGAATTTTATTATATTCCTCTTTTGTAGCTATAAGGCTTCATTCAATTGTGGGGTTTAGAAATCATATAACAGAATAACTCCTATTCTAAGCATACTGAAACTCAAATTTTGGTAAATACCGTTTAGCATCATCGTCCAGCAGCGATAAACACACACACACATACACACACACACACACACACACACACACACACGTAGTAAGGGTCTCTCTCTTTATTCTTTGTTCGCTTTCATATATATCATTTTAGTAAAACAAACTGATAAGCAGAAGCAAAGCATAAGCCAATCAGAGTAAGTGCATGTGAGTGTTCATGTGAAAGATGCATGGACTCCAGGCTAAGGAGATGGGTGCATGCACTGGTCACAAGCTCAGCAAGGACCAGGAAAGGAATCAACCGCCAATCACACGCACTTCTTGTTTATTAGCATTGTGCTGCAGACTCATTGTGGCACCGTGCCAGGCACCATCTTGGAGACAGTAATGTTGGGGGGTGCCAGAAAATGCCCCCAACAGTTTAGTTAAATCCATTTAGTCATATCTTTTACCATAAATGTGTCATGGATCAAAGTAGCAGTCAATGATTAAAAACTAATGACTTTTTTTGGCACCTTTATCAAAGATCAGATGACTCTGTTTATACAGATTTGCCTCTGTGTCTTCTGTTCTATTCCATTTGTCTTAAAGTCTGTTTTATGTCAATACCACGCTGTTGTTTTTACTCTAGCTGGATAGCATAATTTGAGATCAGGTATAATAATGTCTCTAGCATTTCTTATATTGACTAGGATTGCTTTGGTTATTTTTATTTTTTCATATGAATTTTAGGACTCTATGAAGTGTGCCACTGATATTTTGATAGTGATTGTATTGAATCTGTATAATGCTTTTGGTAATATTGCCATTTTGACAATATTTATTCTGCCTAATCAAGAACGTGAATGTCTTTCCATCTTCTAAGGTCTTCTTCAATTTCTTTCTTCAGTGTTCTGTAATTTAGTTGTAGAGGCCTTTCACTTCCTTGGTCAGATTTATAGGTTGCCTTCTTTATCAAATGGTGCTGGGAATATGGTATCCATACGTAGAAGATTGAAACTCTATTCCTGTTAGGAGCAATTATGGTTCATAGCTAGCTCCCAGAAAACGCTCTGCAGATACAGGTCTCACACAAGGAACTTTTATTTTATGCAGATGATTCATGTCTGCTCAGGAAAAGGGAAGAAAGAAAGAGAGCACATGGCGCAAGGTTTCTCTCAGACATAGGAATTTCATGGGCTGAGAGGAACCAATCACGGAGGAGAATTCTTACAGACTGACTGATGGACCAATGACATATTAGAAAGTAACGTGGGAGGCAGGAAGGTTATGGCAGCATAAGCCGGAAATTCCTGTAAAGTGAAAGGCAGGAAGAACGCAGATTGACAGGTGGTGAGGGAAGCCAGATTCCTTACATTGCCCCATTTCCTTTTTTATAAAAAATTAAAAAATCTTGCTTTCCAGTTCTTTTTGAAGACTTCTCTCTCCTTCCTGCCTAGGTGACTGGGGTTGGTTTTGCAGGTGAGATGTAAAAAGTTAATTCTCCTCCCAGGCTTCCAAAGGCAGATGATTTTCATGGACTTCATTTTCTCAATATGATTGATCCCCTATTTGTACATTAACTTCCTGTCCCAAATTCTGACTTCATTTACCCCTCTAATACTAGGAATTCCTTCACTGCTGTAGGGAAAAGGAGTGATGACCAATCTGACTTCTTCGAGCTGGAAGTGAGCAGCATGGGGCAAGCAGTTTGGAGGGTCCTTTTTAGAAATCGAGTCAATTGAGGGGTTCATGATAGAAGTCCGTTTGCAGGGAGAGCAGGCTATAAAGGCATCTGGGGATGGGTGCTTCTATGGGAGAAGAACAAAAAGACATGAGTACTGAAATGAGATTGATACAATATAAATGTTGCAGGATCTGGAACATGCTAATGCGTATTATAAAGATGACAGAAGTCAATAATTCCTCACCAGGGGGTGGAAGAACTGAGAAGTTGTTCCCATAACAAGGCCTAGCAAAGGTTGGAGAGGACAGGCCTTTATTTGGGAGCTTTAACCTTGTCTAGGTTATCAGGAATGTGAACACAATATTTAGTGGAGATCTCTATACTTCTGTTACTAGCAAACATAGATTAAGCCTACCTGTGTCTGTAGCCTTAAGCTGACTAAAAACTTCTGACTCTGGCAGTTTCTCTTGATAGTTACTATTATTTTTAAATGCTCAAGAATGGCTATACTTTGGTTTTAACTGATTTGCTAGGGGTTTAAGATCAAGCTGGTCAAAGTGACCTGTTCCTGTCTGTTAAAGAGTTAGCTGAGTTTCCACAGGGGTCACTCATAGAGAACTTAAGAGCAACTTCTTATCTCCATTAGTGCCATTTGGTTAGGCAGGGTCTTCTTGATGACGTGGCTTTCCTTGAAAGCATCAGGGATGTCTCCCTTTTCCATGACCCTCCTCTGCAGCAGATGCACTGAGTGGCTTTTCCTCTAGCGGCCTCATCAATCTTCTTGGTTAGGAGGTTGTGTGACCCAGAGTTGCAAAGCTCCTTGGAGAAGTCCTCTTGTTCCCTGTGTTCAGGCTGACTTTGAGGGCAAGACCCATATATGAACTTTTCTTGATCTCTGTACTTAATCTCAATCTCTAAGTTTGATCTTAACCATCAAGCAAGACAGTCTCACCAGTGATAAAGTAAGAGTACTGGGCTTTAGCTTTAATGTCTATAACTTTATAGTTATTTACCCCCTTTTTATCTAATTGGGGTTTACATTATCTATTCTGTAGGTGGTGGCTTACTATTCCAAGTTAATTTATGGTGTTCACTCTTGAAGCAGTACTCCTTCAAAGTATTGATCAGGCAACTATTAGAGTTTACAAGGAAAATACAAATGGTATCAGCAACAGTAAAACATTCAGTTTGTGCAATAGCTATTTTGAATTTTGCCTAAGTTCCCATTTGAGATCACAGTAATCTTTACAACAAACATTAAACTTTTGAACACAACTTTAAATGAGTTAAAGTCAGGCTTATTTTGGAGCCTTTGCAATGTGTAGCAGGGTGGTGAGGCAGAGCCTTTTCTCAGGTAATGTGGGGCTTTTCTGTGAGGGGCAAAGGAGTATATAAACACAGATTTTGAAGATTAAGCTGAGATCAGATGGAGCTCTGTTCTCTGATGGAAATGTGGATCTAAAGAGTTATGTCAGCAATCTTTATATGTGTGCAATGTTAGGTTATATATACCCTATTGATGACAGGTGCTATAATAGAACATTAAATGATAGGTTTACCATTACAGACAAGTTTAATTTGGAGAACAGCAGCTTGATAAATTTTCTGCTTTAAAGGCTTGTATGCCTGGAAAATATGAACCCATTTAATATACAAAGAATAATGTTTTTAAGTATGTTACCCCATGGAATATAAATTAATCAGATGTCTCTAACAAACACATTTGAGTAATCCCATACATGTTCCTTATTGTAGAAAAACCAAGACATCAGACAAGTGTGCCAACAGTATTTGCCGTCTCTTTCCTGTTGAAGAAAAGACCTAGAAAAATTGATGTTAGATATTTTATAAACATTAATATTTTATTAGTGTGACCACCTAGAGACTTGTGAGTTAATTTTAAAGACATTTTACTTCTATTAGTTTGCCCAAATTAAATTGAACCTCATTAAATCACGTGAATTCAAAATACTTGGATCCATTTTTAAAATTTTAATTTTCATGTGTGCTTATACTTAACACAAAAGCAAAGGCCTTGTAATATTTATCTCCACTGCATTGTAATGGATGTTCAAAAATAACTCTAGAATTGGATAAAAAGAACTGATCAAAAATCATTAACCTAAGTCTGTAGGATCAAAAATGTGAGCTCAAAAAAACAGCATTTAAGAAAAACAAAGTCATGGAAGAAAAATGATAATGGTTATTAATTAAAGCATGAGAAAATGAGAAGGAGAGAAATGTTGAAAGGGAGAAAAGTATTGAGTTGTAACCCAGGAGAAATTTAAAATGGACACTTTTACACCTTTTTTTTCCCTTGGGTTTGAAACTGGTTTCCTACTGCACCTTCCTTCATTTACATTTCAATGTAACCCTTGACTGAGATCTGAATCTGAAAGGGGCTAATATGTTCTAGAAGAAGCCTTTTAATTTCTTGAGACTGCAGGGAGAGCTAAGTTGAAAATAAGGAATCAGCCGAGAGAACGAGTTCAGGTTTTACTCCCTCTGCACTAGCCACCTCCCATAAAGGAGCTAGAATGTGTGTACGAGACCGCGTGCGTGGTGGGGGGACCTGGGGGGCTGAATGGAGGAGCAGAAGGAGAAACAGAATGAGGCAAAGGAGAGGAATGAACAGGAGCTTCTGCAGTAGGAGATCTGTAAGGACATGACTCATCAGCTGGATTAAACTTAGAAGAGAAAGGATTAAAAGGGGGAGGAGAAGCAGTAAGAAAGAAAGGAAAAACACGAAGGGGAAAAGTTCCTTTCCATTCACCAGGTTACCCACATATGTATGTAATTATAAGTAGTACAACTAGACATATAATTTTACCTAGTATAAAGCTAGAATTTAGGGTGTCATAAATAGACCATTCTGACTTACTAGCTAAAGGACAATTTAGCTCTGATTCAGGGAATAGGTGAAGGGGTTTGAGATGATTTAATAAACATCTCAGGGGCGAGTTTGCTGTCCTGAATCCCATGGTAAACTGAGACCCGCCTGGCTAGTGATTTTGGCATCCCAAGAACCATGGTGCCAGGCAACGAGAGGTTAGAACAGAGGTTTGGTCGTCACCAAAGAAAAAACAGTGTTTAACCAGGCATAAGCTGAGAGAGTTTGAAGACCTGATCAGGATTTCAAGCGAGACGTAGTGGGAAATAAAATAACTTCAAACCCTGAGAAAGAATCTCAGCACCATAAAAATCAGGAGTCCATCCAGCAACTAGGACCAGCTATGGGGAACAAGAAGGTACCCCCACACCTCGGCAGTCAGGTGGTGGGAGCCACGGGGCAGCAGGCGGAAGCCACAACTGAGAAGCCACAGGGCGGCAGGAGGGAGTCATGGGCGGGTAGCGAAAGCCACGATCAGGGAGCTGCGGGGTGGCGGGAGGAAGCCGCGGGGTGGGTGGGCAAGAGCCGTGAGTTGTGGCGGAGGGAACTGCAGGGATGGCCATTTCTGAGATACGGGGGCGGGGGGGCACTGGGCCACAGCGGGAGCCGCGGGCAGCCGAGATGTGTTTAAGTGGTCAGGGCCTGCCTAAAGGGAACTCACCAATTCTGGAGTCCGATGTTGTATGAAGAAAACTGGGGTTTTCAAGATGGCAGACTAGAGGGTGGCTGCATTTCATGTTGCTCCAGGACTCAGGATTCAAAAGAGGAGATATTAAGAGACTTGGGACCAACTCAAAGCAGCTGGGTGAGTCTCTCCCATTGGGGAGGCGTCCCAGATGGGGCAGTAGTCCCAGAATGCAGGGAACTTTGAGAAGTAGAGCTGCCCGGCGAGACACCCCTCCCCCCACTGAAGCAGTGAACTCTGACAACTGGGAGCATCATAGAGGAGGCCGCTCAGCACAGTGCTTGGACTTGGAACAACCACTGGGGCTCCGGGCGGCTGCCCAGAGGAGGAGCGGTGAGGAGAGTTGTTTGGACTCAAAGCGACCACCCCTGAACACCAGGGCCTGCCTGGAGGAGGAGGAGAGGCGCAGCCACTTGGAACAGAGCTGTAGGCCGTTGCCAGAGGAGGAGCTGCGCAGTGAGCTGTTTGGACTCAAAGCCACCGTTCCTGAACGACAGGGCCTGCCCTGAGGAGGAGGAGGAATGCGGCGGGTCGCTTGGACTTGGAGTGACTGTGCCAGAGCTACAGGCGGTTCCCAGAGGAGAAGCTGCGCAGCGAGCTGTTTGGACTCAGAGCGACCGCTTCTGAACACCAGGGACTGGCCTGGAGGAGGAGGAGGAGTGTGGCGGGTCGCTTGGACTTGAGTGACTGCATTAGAGCTCCAGGAGGCTGCTCAGAGGAGGAGGCGAGTGGTGAGTTGTTTGGACTCAAAGCGACCACTCCTGACACCAGGGGGCTGCCTGGAGGAGGAGCGCGGCAGGTCATTTGTTCTTGAGCAGCCGCACCACAGCTCCGGGGGACTGCCCAGAGGAGGTGTGCAGCGGGTCACTTGCACTCACAGCGACTCAGAGCGACTGCTCCTGAATACCCAGGGGGCTGCCCAGAGGAGAAGGAGCAAAGGGGCGGGTCACTTGGACTCAGAACGACTGCCCAGGGCTGCGGGATGTTGGCAGGAGGAGTAGGTGCACAGTGAGTTGCTTGGTCTCCTAGTGACCTCTCCGGAACACCGGGAGGCTGTCTGGAGGAAGAGGCGTGCAGTGGGTTGCTGGGTTTCGGAGGGATGGTACGGGGCTCCAGGTGGCTGCTCAGAGGAGGGGCCACATAGCCAGGTGATTAAGTGCAGAGCACGGTCCCAGGTCCCAGGACCTAGGAGGCTTCTTGGTAGAAGAGCTGCACAGAGACACACTTAGCGGCAGAGCAAAGGCTACAATAATGCGGGCAGATTCTCTGAGGAGAGGCAGCCTAAGGAGACTCATCTGTGAAGGGAGAGGCTCACAGGCCCTGGAGGTAGGTCTGGGCCGCTGGGAACGTTGCAGAGGAAGACAGCCCACCCCAGGTGGTTATTGTGGATTGAGGGGAACCTCTAGGAGGGCAACTGACCAGCGAGACCCCCCCCCACTGGGTGAGTCTTCCCTGCCCGGTGAGGTTTTCCCACAAGGACGGTAAAACCACAAACACAGGCCCAAACAGGCCTTGCCTCAGCCTGCAGCCTAGTTCCCCTTTGGATGACCATTGGTCAACAAGTGGAGGCACATCTGCCCACTAGCAGGGAATATACGCCACCTGAAGACCACCACCCCTAGAGAGGCAGCTTCCTTGTGGAGCACCACATTATCAACTTCCTCCAAGACTTCAGCCTACTGAAGGCTAAGAGGACATATACTAGAAATCTTCAGGGACATTGTAAGTCAATAGAGAAAATCTGTAATATCTCAGCGGTCCACTGATACCTGAACAATATGAGAAAACAAGGTAAGAAAATGCCCCAAACATATCTAGATGTTACATCAATAAAACCCAATAACAGCATGGCAGAAGAAATGACAGAAAAGAAGTTCAGAATGTACATAATTAAAACAATCAGGGAAGCAAATGAGGACATGAAACAGCAAATGCAGACACTGAATGATCACACCAATCAACAGTTAAAAGAGCAAATACAGGAAGCAAAAGATCATTTCAATAAAGCGTTAGAGATATTGAAAAAAAAAAACAAACAGAAATCCTTGAAATGAAGGAAACAATAAACCAAATTAAGAACTCCATAGAAAGCATATCCAGTAGGATAGAACACCTGGAAGACAGAACCTCAAACATTGAAGACAAAATATTTAACCGTGAAAACAAAGTTGAACAAACAGAGAAGATGGTAAGAAATCAGGAACAGAATCTACAAGAACTATGGGATATCATGAAAAGGCCAAATTTAAGAATTATTGGGAATGAGGAAGGCTTAGAGAAACAAACCAAAGGAATGAACAATCTATTCAATGAAATAATATCAGAAATTTTCCCAAATCAGAAGAATGAAATGGAAAATCAAGTTCAAGAGGCTTATAGGACTCCAAATACACAAAATTACAACAGACCCACACCAAGGCACATTATAATGAAAATACCTAACATACAAAATAAAGACAGAATTTTAAAGGCTGTGAGAGAAAAGTACCAAATCACATTCAGGGGGAAACCAATATGGATATCAGCAGATTTTTCAATCCAGACCCTAAAAGCTAGAAGGGCCTGGAACAACATTTTTCAAGCCATGAAAGAAAATGGATACCAACCAAGAATCTTATACCCAGCAAAACTTACCTTCAAATTTGACGATGAAATAAAATCCTTCCATGATAAACAAAAGCTAAAAGAATTTACAAAGAGAAAGCCAGCATTACAGAACATTCTCAGCAAAATATTCCATGAGGAAGAGATGAAAAACAAAGAAGCAAATCAGCAAAGGGAGGAATTATCCTAAAGGAATTGTCAAAGAAAGGAGGAAACAAGCTGTGTCAAACAAATAAATAAATAAAATTTTAAAAATGAACCAAATGACCGGGAAACCAAATCATATCTCAATAATAACCTTGAGCGCTAATGGCCTGAATTCATCAATCAAAAGACATAGACTGGCAGATTGGATTAAAAAGAAAGATCCAAGAATATGTTGCCTGCAAGAGACTCACCTCATAGAAAAAGATACCCATAGACTAAAGGTGAAAGGATGGGGAAAAACATACCATGCACATGGACTCAGCAAAAAAGCTGGAGTATCCATCCTCATTTCAGATAATGTGGACTTCAAGCCAAAATTAGTCAGAAGGATAAAAAAGGACATTTCATACTGCTTAAGGAAAGCATAAATCAGCAAGATATAACAATCATAAACATCTATGCCCCAAACAGTGGCTCATCCATGTATGTCAAACAAACCCTTCTCAATTTCAGAAACCAAATAGACCATAACACAATAATACTAGGTGATTTTAACATGCCTCTCTCACCACTGGACAGATCTTCCAAACAAAAATTGAACAAAGAAACAATAGATTTCTATAACACAATCAAGAATTTAGACTTAATGGACATTTATAGAATATACCATCCAATCAAGAGCGAACACACTTTCTTCTCAACACCACATGGATCCTTCTCTAAAATAGACCATATATTATGCCACAAAGCTAATGGTAGAAAATACAAGAAGATAGAGAAACTACGTTTTTTTTTTTTTTTTTTTTTGCAGTACTGGGAATTGAACTCAGGGCCTTGCTCTTGTGAGGCAAGCACTCTACCAGCTGAGCTATCTCCCCAGCCCCACTACTTTTTATTCTATCAGATTATAATGGATTGAAGTTAGAAATAAATGAAAGAGTAAAAAACAGAAATTACTCCAACATCTGGAGATTAAACAATATGCTCTTATGTGATGAATGGATAACAGAAGATATTAGGAAGGAAATTAAAAAATTCTTAGAGGTAAATGAGAACAAAGAAACATCATATCAAAATCTCTGGGACACTATGAAAGCAGTACTTAGAGGAAAATTTATTTCATGGAGCGCATTTAATAAAAGAAGTAAAACTCAACAAATAAATGACCTAACACTAGGGCTCAAAGCCCGAGAAAAAGAAGAACACACCAGTACCAAAAGTAGTAGAAGACTGGAAATAGTTAAAATCATAGCTGAAATCAACGAAATTGAAACAAAAGAAACAATTGTTTATAATAAAAAAAAATAGATCTAAAAAAAAAAGAAATGAGCATGTAGATTTGAATATAAAAAAATTGACAAAATAATTAGTTGGTTCTATGAAAAAATAAACAAAATTGATAAACCTTTAGCCACACTAACAAAGAGAAGACGAGAGAAAACCCAAATCACTAAAATTCGGAATGAACAAGGAAATATCACAACAGACAGGATTGAAATACAAAACATAATTAGAAGCTATTTTGAAAATCTATACTCCAACAAAATAGAAAATTTCGAAGACATCAACAGGTTTCTAGAGACATATGAATTGCCTAAACTGAACGAGGAGGACATACACAATTCAAATAGACCAATTTCAAGTAACGAAATAGAAGAAGTCATCAAAACTCTACCAACAAAGAAAAGTCCGGGACCAGATGGGTTCTCAGCCGAGTTCTACAAAACTTTTAAAGAAGAGCTCATTCTCTTACTTCTCAAAGTATTCCATAAAATGAAAGAGGAGGTAACCCTCCCAAACTCATTCTATGAAGCCCATATCACACTGATACCTAAACCAGACAGAGACACATCAAGGAAAGAAAACTTCAGACCAATATCTTTAATGAACATTGATGCAAAAGTTCTCAATAAAATTTTAGTAAATTGCATACAAAAACATATTAAAAACATAGTGCACCATGATCAAGTGGGTTTCATCCCAGGGATGCAAGGTTGGTTCAACATCAGGAAGTCAATAAATGTCATTCACCATATCAATAGACTTAAAGTCAAGAATCTCATGATTATTTCAATAGATGCAGAAAATTCATTTGATAAAATACAGCACCCCCTCATGCTCAAAACACTAGAAAAAATTGGGGTAGTGGGATCATTCCTTAACATTGTAAAGGCCATCTATGCTAAGCCCATGGCTAATATCATTCTAAATGATGAAAAACTGAAAGCATTTCCCCTGAAAACTGGAACAAGGCAGGGATGCCCTCTTTCACCACTTCTATTCAATATTGTCCTTGAAAGTCTAGCCAGAGCAATTAGACAGACCAAAGAAATTAAAGGGATACGAATTGGAAAAGAAGAACTCAAACTATCCCTGTTCGCTGATGACATGATTATATATTTAGAGAAACCTGGAAATTCCACCAGAAAACTTTTAGAACTCATACGTGAATTAAGTAAAGTAGTGGGATATAAGATCAATGCACATAAATCTAATGCATTTTTATACATAACTGATGAATCTTTGGAAAGAAGAATTACGAAAACTACCCCATTCACAATAGCCTTGAAAAAAATAAAATACATTGGAATCAATCTCACAAAAGAAGTGAAAGATCTCTGCAATGAGAACTACATAACACTTAAGAAAGAAATTAAAGAACACATTAGAAGATGGAAAGATCTCCCATGTTCTTGGATAGGAAGAATTAATATTGTCAAAATGGCCATACTACCAAAAGTGCTATACAGATTCAATGCAATTCCAATTAAAATCCCAATGACATACCTTACAGAAATGGAGCAAGCAATTATGCAATTCATCTGGAAGAATAAGAAACCCAGAATAGCTAAAGCAATCCTCAATAGAAAGAGTGAAGCAGGGGGTATTGCAATACCAGATCTTCAACTCTACTACAAAGCAATATTACCAAAAAGGGCATGGTATTTGTGCCAAAATAGAAAGGTAGACCAATGGTACAGAATAGAGGACACGGACACAAACCCAAATAAATACAATTTTCTCATACTAGACAAAGGGGCCACAAATGTGCAATGGAGAAAAGATAGCCTCTTCAACAAATGGTGCTGGGAGAATGGGAAATTCGTAGGCAACAGAATGAAACTAAACCCCTATCTCTCACCATACACGAAACTAAACTCAAAATGGATTAAGGACCTCAATATCAGACCAGACACCCTGCAGATTATAGAAGAAAATGTAGGTCCAAATCTTCAACATGTCGGCTTAGGACCAGACTTCCTCAACAGGACTCCCATAGCACAAGAAATAAAAGCAAGAATCAATAACTGGGATAGATTCAAACTAAAAAGCTTTCTCTCCGCAAAGGAAACTATCAGCAATGTGAAGAAAGAGCCTACAGAGTGGGAGAAAATCATTGCCAATCATACTTCAGATAGAGCACTAATCTCCAGAATCTATAAAGAACTCAAAAAACTCTACACCAAGACTACAAATAATCCAATCAACAAATGGGCTAAGGAAATGAATAGACACTTCACAGAAGATGATCTACAAGCAATCAACAATCATATGGAAAAATGTTCAACATCTCTAGTAATAAGAGAAATGCAAATCAAAACCACCCTAAGATTCCATCTCACCCCAATTAGAATGGCGATTACCAAAAATACAAGTAACAACATGTGTTGGCGAGGATGTGGGGAGAAAGGTACACTCATACATTGCTGGTAAGGTTGCAAATTAGTGCAGCCACTCTGGAAAGCAGTGTGGAGATTCCTTAGAAAACTTGGAATGGAACCACCATTTGACCCAGCTATCCCACTCCTTGGCCTATACCCAAAGGACTTAAAATCAGCATACTACAGAGATACAGCCACATCAATGTTCATAGCTGCTCAATTCACCATAGCCAGATTGTGGAACCAACCTAGACGTCCTTCAATTGATGAATGGATAAAGAAACTGTGGTATATATATACAATGGAATGTAATTCAGCCATAAAGAATGATAAAATTATGGCATTTGCAGGCAAATGGATGAAACTGGAGAATATCATGCTAAGTGAGATTAGCCAATCTCAAAAGACCAAAGGATGAATGATATCACTAATAAGTGGATGATGATGACACATAATGGGGGGAGGGAGGGGTTAGTGTTAGGGTTAGAGTTAGGGTTATGGAGGGGGTCAGGAATGAAGGAAGGAAGGACTGTATAGAGGGAAAAGAGGGGTGGTAGGGTGGGGGGAAGGGGAAAAAACAGAATGAATCAAACAACATTACCCTATGTAAATTTATGATTACAGAAATGGCCTTTACACCATGTACAAACAGAGAAACAACATGTATCCCATTTGTTTACAATAAAAAAAAAAGAGAGGCAATGCTAAAAATAGAAAGAAAATCTGGGCATCCAGGTAAATGGAAGGTGAGCCTGTATCCGTGGGCACCGGGGCTATTGGATGGGATTCCTTTTGCTTAGTCAGCGGAAAAACTCATCCCCGAGTCTTCGGCACCAGATGTTAGGAGCAGTTATGGTTCGTTGCTAGCTCCCAGAAAAAAGCCCCGCAGATACAGTTCTCACACAAGGAACTTTTATTTTATGCAGATGATTCACGTCCGCTAGGGAAAAGGGAAGAAAGAAAGAGAGCACATGGCACAAGGTTTCTCTCAGACATAGGAATTTCATGGGTTGAGAGGAGCCAATCACGGAGGAGAATTCTTACAGACTGACTGATGGACCAATGACATATTAGAACGGTAACGTGGGAGGCAGGAAGATTACGGCAGCGTAAGATTGAAATTCCTAATGTGAGAGACCTGAAGAACTGCAGATTGACAGGTGGTGGGGGATGCCTGATTCCTTACATTTCCTATCTCTTGTCCCACAAACACAATCCATTCAAAGTGAACTAAAAATTTTTAAAAACCTGAGAATTGGACTAGAAACTTGCAACTGCTAGAAGAAAACGGACTCAACACTCCAACCTAGGATGCAAGCAATGACTTTCATAACAAGACCCCTGGTGTTCACAAATAAAACCAGGAACCAGGTGGGATGATATAAAACTAGAAATCTTCTGCACAACAAACGAAACAATGAAGAGCATGAAAAGAGAATCCACAAAGTAGGAGAAGATCTTCGCTACAAAAGAGAGAGATTTAATTTTGTATATCGTCGATGTTTACATTCTTTGCATTTGTGACATGATTTTGAAGGCTTATGGAAAATAATATTCCTACAAGACAGCTCCCCAAGAAAAAATGGAGGGACAGTGTGGCCAAGGAGGAGGGAGGGAAATGAGCCAAACATTAAACCTCTTCCAGTAGTCATTTCCCAGTAACAATGGGCCCTGAGAGGAGAGAGCAATCTTTCATCCCTTCCTGGGTTCATCCCCAGCATCTCCACCAAAAGAAAACATTTACCCCTTTCCAACCCCAGTGGATCTTGAAGGAAGGCGGCAAATACTGAGAAGCTGGGCCCTGGACTTTGACCCTCCCCCATTGCAGATGAGTCCTGGAAGGAGAAATGCAAATAGTGAAGCTCTAGGTAACAATGGGTCCCAGAGGAAGAAGATAAACAGGGAACTCCAAGTCGTGAGCTTTTCCCAGTGACAATGAGTTTTGAACTTTTCACAACTACCTTCCTAAGTTAAAATTGGTCTCCTGACTGTCCAAACTGAATGTCTCAGTCTCCAATGAAATGATGAAACCCAGACTCCTTCTGTTACCCAGTGGGATCATCTCCATGCCCAGAATATGGGCCCTCCTGAGCCTGATTGATTGACTTCACTGCAAAATAAAGGAAAGCTTGCTGATCTGAGGTTGGCTTCACATCTCCTGTCTGTGGGCTATGAGCTTACAGATTTACCTGTGCAATCCTTACTCAGTGTCCCCTTCCCTGGAAATCAACTCACACGACAGTGCTCAGACTCAGAGACACTAACCGCCTGCCCAATGTCACAGAAATAATACATGGAGCCAACAACATTCAAAATTAAATTGCCAGTCTCTGGAAATAGAACAATAAACTGTCTTATTGTTTCCAAACCACCAAGAAATTTAAGAAGACTTCCAGAGGTCATAACCACAGGACCACCTGAGTTACATGCTTAAACTCCCTCCAGATTTCTGAGAAGAAATGATACCAGGACCTGACATTTATTTCTCTGTTTGAGATCAAGTGGGCTCATTACAACACTGGAGGGAGATGTGAACAGCTTTCAAGGATAACCTGGACCTGAGGAAAGAGAAATATTTGAATGGAATTATTTTGTGCTTACTCTTTTCTTTTTCTTTTATTTTTTTAATCCCTGATTATTTTGCACAGCTATCCTACCTATAGTTCAGGCACCAGGTGCCGATCATGGATCTCCACCACTGTGATCTACCTGGGATCTCACAAAAGGAAAGAACAGGATACTGAAGAAATCTCCCCTGGTGTGAAAAGAGAGTGAAATGTTTGAGTGTGTTGTCAACAGCCCCAGCTGCCAGGCTCCTCCCGGCAGGAGTGCCCTGTGTCATTATCATGTAGATCGACTCAAGCCAGGCTTCACTCTGACCACCTTTTCCTTCCCTGTGTTACACAAAAGTGCTGGGCTGCTTCCTTCCTGTAAGTGGATAATAGGGTGGGAATGCACAACTTGGAGCAGACTGTGCACAGGAAATGAAACAGGCTACATAGAACCCAGAACTCAACTCCAAGCCTGGCACCTGGAAGCCCTCAGCACTGGTGCATGACATCAGGGCCACCATCATTATCCTCCCCCATCCCCACATCAGTGCTTTGGAGTACTTATGACACAGGTCCCACAGACCCTTCTCCTGCTCTTGTAGGTGTGATGTCCCTGGCAAGTAGAACCACTGTGGGCAGAAAGTGAAATTTTGAATAAGATTGTTGGAACTTCCATCACAACCAAGGACATAAAATTCACAGTCCAAATACCTGAAACTTTACTCTCTCTTTCTCCCATCTGATTGACCCAACTGTCATATTTTTTCCAATGATAACAAGTAATCCTTCTGTCAGTTCTTCCTCCATCCCTGTCTCCCTCAGCACTTACTCGGGTGTGCCCAGTGTCTGCTTGGTCATGACCATGGACAGCAGTTATGATGAATCTCCCCTTCCTGTTGGTAAGTAAGGCTCAACCTTGCTCCTTAAGACCCATCTGAACCTTGTGACAGACAGGAGCTGCCTTGTGCAGAGAAGCAGGGCAGGAGCAGACACAGGTGTGGTGCCACCTGACAGAAGACACCAGATGAAAGGCTGGCGGCATGGGCTGGGTATTTACTACATCAAGACCTTGGAGGCTCAGGGCACAGAGCCAATAATTACTCAAATTTGTCCTCAGCACACAAATCCCTAAGGGTCTCCTAACAATAATGGAGGAATAAAAATGGAAAATGAATGCCCTCAATAAGATCTGGGGTTCTCCTCCCCCCAGAGGAAATATCATGTAAGCTATTAATTTCTTTCATTTTTTCTAAGATCTATCTGCTTTTTATTTCCATATATTATTATGTTAGCACACGTAAAAAGTTACCATTTTAGCCATTTTTAAGAACAGTTTGGTGACATTAATTACATTAATTTGTTGTGCTGTGGATGTTTCATGTTCTAACATTGCACTGTTTTCCTGTTCACCTCCTTAAGGTGTTTTTAATTTTCCTGTTCCTCAGGCTGTGGATTTAGGGATTCAGCACTAGGGTCACACAGTGTACATCACTGAAGCCAACTCATATTTGAGGGCAAATGTGATACTGCTAAACTGAGGGGAAGTTCCTTGCATGATCCACAAAATAAACAAACAACTGAAAATTGAGACCCACAGGTGGTGAAGGCTTTTTATTTCCCACCTGATGCTGGGTTTCTAAGAATGAAGGAAACGATTTTATACCAAGGTGAAAGGATCCCTGAGGGAGGAAGAAATCCAAATATGACACCAATAAAGTTTCTCAGTGCATTATTAGTAAAAATGTCAGCACACACAAGATCAAGAGTTGAAAGTGTCACAGGAGAAATCAGTGATACCCTTTTCTTTGAAGTGTTTAAAGTGCAAGACAATCAGATTGAAGCTGGGAAACCAAAGGACTGGAAAAAAATAAAAGAAAGAAAAGATAACAGAATTGGGAAGACATGTTGGGGATAGTGGTGAGGGGTAATGCTGAAATGGTGACTGGGTAATAAGGCAGGGGTGACAGATGGCCACAGACTAGCGTAGGACATCACAGCAGAAGCATACCATCCATACTTCCAGAAACGACAGAGGTAGCTGTGTTAGACAGTCCACATAGGAGAGGCCTCTTGTGAAACTGGATGTCCACAATCATCTTGGGGACTCAGTGGAGATGAAGCAGATATCAGCACACATTGGAGAAAAAGAAGCACATGGGGGTGTGGAGGTGGGAGTCAGGGCTGACAGCCAGGATGATGAGCAGGTTCCCAAGCACAAAGAGAAGATACAATCCAAAGAGGTCATCCTACAGTCCTAGATCACCCTAGGGATCCATGAGATAGAATTCTGAAAAATAAGTTATATTTTTTAGCTCTGTATTGTTGGAAGAGCTATTGAAATTTAAAAAAAAAAAAATAGAGGTTTTTAAGCAGGGAAACATGTATATCAGCATTCAGGAATTATCTACATTTTAAACTGAAGCAATTCACTAGGAAAGTCCTCACATTTGAGGAACAAACACCTATTGCAATATTTCTCATCTGTGGAAAACCCATTTCTCTTAGATTTCCTGCTTCATTAATTTTGGAGTTATTCACCTGTTTCTAAACACATATATTAGAGACTGCTATCATCAGGATGTTGCATGTCCCCAGAACACCCCTGTGCTAATAGCTCAATCCCCAAGTTCATCATTGGAAGGACTTGGACCTTCAAGGGGTGGAATCTAGTGGGTGGTCTTTGGGTCATTCCACATGTGTTCTGGTAGGTGACAGCCCCTCCTCTCCCTCTCCTTTCCCCTTGGTAATTTAGTGAGCAGTTTGGCTCTTCTATGTGCTCCACCATCATATCCAGCCTCACTACAAACCCAACAATGGGACCAGGTGAACCTGGAACGAACGCTACCAGCTTGTGAGACAAAGCAAATGTTCCCTCTTTATAAGTCGATTCAGGCATTTGCTATAGTAATAGGAAGCTGGCTAATGCAGAGAAGTAAAAGTGTAAAATGTGTCCCAGCCCAAGTTTCATCTTCGCCACCCACAACTTTCTACTTCTTTTTGCCTTCTTCTACTTGTGAAAATCTCTGCAATGATTTTAGAATAATTAGAGGTCGTAGATAATACTAAAGGACATCACAGGACCCGAGAGTCTATGACACAGACTCAACAGAGAGCAATTGTATCTTCTCTCTAATTTTGAAGACATTCCTTAAAGGAGTAAGAGTATATCCACAGGACACTAAAACACAAAAACAACAAAAACAAAACTAAAAGTAAATAGCAGAAATATCAGTAGAGTGGAGGGAAGGGTATTAGGTCCAAGGCTTAGCACCTATGCAGCCATTTTAAATTCTTACCAAAAGTTGCTTTCTGCCCTAGAGGGGTACTTACAGAGAAAACAAGAGTTAAAATGTAACTTCCCCTTCCCGCCTCTCATTAGCCACCCCGCTGGAACATCCCTTGCTTGTCCCATCAGCACATCATAAGTTCTTTCCAGGCAGCTCATAGGAGTTCATGTGATTACACACAAGCCATCCAAACTGCTCCATAAAACACCCCAGAGCTGGGCTGGGGCTGTGGCTCAGTGATAGAGCAGTTGCCTAGCGTGTGTGAGGCACTGGGTTCGATTCTCAGCACCACAAATTAATTAAGTAATTAAATAAAGGTACATTGACAACTAGAAAAAACATTTAAAAAAAAATCCTAGAGCTAAGTTCTTCCTGCCTTTCTGGCTTTTTCTGAGTGACAGCCTTTGTCAGACCCTGACTGGCAAATAAACCTTTCTATGTGCGGATCTCCTCTCCTGGTGTCTCTGTTGTTCATCTGCATCGCATTTTCCTTTCAAAGGGAACCGGCTGAGGGCAGAGAGGAGGAAAAGGGACTGAATTAGGACAAATTTTATTCCATGCCTTTATGTCAAAATGAGTCCTAAGATTATGTGTAAGTAAAAAGAAACAATAAAAAGTGAAAAAGCACTGCAGACAGAAAAGTGCCAAGAGTGGTGGAGCCACACTAAGCGTGCCCAGTGTCTGTGAACCGAGGAGAAGCTTATTCAAGGATCAAAATAAGTTTTATTATTGAAGTTGACTCTATTCGCAGGATAGGATGAGTTCTGGGCAGTCAGAAATGAAAGGGCGTCTTCCTCGGTAAATACTTAAAGTGTGTTCATGGGGGAAAATAAGATGCACCACAACAGAAGCAGGGAAGAGGCAGCTTCAGATCACAGGATGATCATGTGGAACGGCATGAAGAGTAACCTAAGTATTGGAAGGTTATCAAAATTGTATTTTATTCATTTTATGCATTTTTCACATTTTATAAGGAGCATTGTTTCTCTGCATAAAGCTTATCGAGTGCACGTGGATCAACCAGAAATGAACTCATAGGGCAGTGAGTGTGGAAGGCACTGAAACCTGCCCCCCTGCACAGAAACTGCAAGCGGAGGCCACAGCACTAACACCTGAACAGCATCCTGCACATGCTTCCCCGAAGCAGACCTTGTGACCACAAGACTGTATTTGGGTCTCGCGGCAAAGTATGCATATCTATTTCAAGTGTTTTAACTGGTGCACAGCATCACCTGCAGGGAGTACATAATTTTCCAGTTGGTGATTTTAGAATTCTGCTTCAATATATATCCAATAAATTTAGAACAGTTCCTAAAAGTTTGTCTAAAAGGTAGCCAAGTCTCGTTTAAATGGTATATAATGCCTATTGTTCCTGAAGAAAACTGATTTACTTCAACATTTTAGGTCTTTCAGTGAATATCTACTTCAAACTCTTTTACAGATATGTCATTATGCAACAAAGGAACATCACTAAATTCTTCAGTTTATTTTGCAACATTATCTTCAAAATCCTATGTGTCTCCATTTTTGACTCAACTCCTAATAGTTAAGATAGGAAATCAGTCAAGGTTGGATGGATGAATAAAGAAGATTTGGTTCATATACTCAATAGACTATTATTCAGTTGTAAAAAGATGAATAATTTTGGCACATTATACATTCTTCGTCTTTTAGATTTGACTAGTCAATATCATATAAATGAAATTAATCACAGAAAGGAATATCCATGTATCTCACACATGGAAGAGGTGAAGATAAAAATGTGGATGTCAAAGAAGCAGAGAATAGCATAATTACTGTCAAGGCTGGGAAGCATAGGGGAGTAGGGGCATAGAGATAGGTTGCTTATTAAGTGTGAAAATATCTTTATAGAGAATTGTGAGTCATGGTGGTGCAAGTCTTTAATCCCAGCTACATAGGAGGCTAAGACAGGAGGATCACAAGTTCAAGGTCAGCCTCAACAACTTAATGAAACACTATCTCGGTAGAAAAAAGTAAAAAGGGATGGGAATGTAACTCATTGGCAGAGTTCCTCTGAGATTAATCCCAAGTATGAAAGGAAAGGAAAAAAGGAAGGAAGAAAAGAAGGGAGGGAGGGAGGGAGGGAGGAAGGAAGGAAGGAAAAAAGGAAGGAAGGACAGGAAAAGGAGAAGAAAGGAAGGAAAGAGAAAATTTAAAGGAAAGATATTAAATCTGGTGTCTATAGCACAGGTAGGGGACTATAGTTCAAAATAATTTATTGTGTACTTCAAAACAGCTGGAATAATGAATTTTCAACATTTCTTTTTTTTTTATTTTTTATTGTAAACAAATGGGATACATGTTGTTTCTCTGTTTGTACATGGCGTAAAGGCATACCATTTGTGTAATCATAAATTTACACAGAGTAATGTTGTTTGATTCATTCTGTTATTTTTTCCCTTCCGCCCACCACTCCCACCCCTCTTTACCCTCTATACAGTACTTCCTTCCTCCATACTTGCCCCCCTCCCTAACCCTAACTCTAACCCTAACACTAACCCTTCCCTACCCCCCATTATGTGTCATCCTCCACTTATTAGCGATATCATTTGTCCTTTGGCTTTTTGAGATTGGCTTATCTCACTTAGCATGATATTCTCCAATTACATCCATTTGCCTGCAAATGCCATAATTTTATCATTCTTTATGGAAGTAATATTCCATTGTATATATATACCACAGTTTCTTTATCCACTCATCAATTGAAGGGCATCTAGGTTGGTTCCACAGTCTGGCTATTGTGAATTGAGCAACTATGAACATTGATGTGGCTGTATCTCTGTAGTATGCTGATTTTAAGTCCTTTGGGTATAGGCCAAGGAGTGGGATAGCTGGGTCAAATGGAGGGTCCACTCCAAGTTTTCTAAGGAATCTCCACATTGCTTTCCAGAGTGGCTGCAAATGTATGAGTGTACCTTTCTCCCCACATCCTCGCCAACACCTGTTGTAGCTCGTATTCTTGATAATCGCCATTCAAATTGGGGTGAGATGGAATCTGAGGGTGGTTTTGATTTGCATTTCTCTTATTACTAGAGATGTTGAACATTTTTCCATATGTTTGTTGATTGCTTGTAGATCTTCTTCTGTGAAGTGTCTATTCATTTCCTTAGCCCATTTGTCAACTGGATTATTTGAATTCTTGGAGTACAGTTTTTTGAATTCTTTATAGATTCTGGAGATTAGTGCTCTATCTGATGTATGATTGGCAAAGATATTCTCTCACTCTGTAGGCTCTTTCTTCGCATTGCTGATAGTTTCCTTTGCTGAGAGAAAGCTTTTTAGTTTGAATCTATCCCAGTGGTTGATTCTAGCTTTTATTTCTTGTGCTATGGGAGTCCTGTTAAGGAAGTCTGATCCTAGACCAACAAGGTGAAGATTTGAACCTACTTTTTCTTCTATAAGATGCAGGGTCTCTGGTCTGATTCCAAGGTCCTTAATCCATTTTGAGTTTAGTTTCGTGCATGGTGAGAGATATGGGTTTAGTTTCATTCTGTTACATATGGATGTCCAATTCTCCCACCACCATTTGTTGAAGAGGCTACCTTTTCTCCATTGCATATTTTTGGCACCTTTGTCTAGTATGAGAAAATTGTATTTATTTGGGTTTGTGTCCGTGTCCTCTATTCTGTACCATTGATCTACCTTTCTATTTTGGTACCAATACCATGCCGTTTTTGTTACTATTGCTTTGTAGTAGAGTTGAGGATCTGGTATTGCAATACCCCTCTTTCAATCTTCCTGCTAAGGATTGCTTTAGCTATTCTGGGTTTCTTATTCTTCCAGATGAATTTCATAATTGTTTGCTCTATTTCTGTAAGGTACATCATTGGGATTTTAATTGGAATTGCATTGAATTTGTATAGCACTTTAGGTAGTATGGCTATTTTGACAATATGAATTCTTCCTATCCAAGAACATGGAATATCTTTCCATCTTCTAACGTGTTCTTTAATTTCTTTCTTTAGTGTACTGTAGTTCTCATTGTAGAGGTCTTTCACCTCTTTTGTGAGATTGATTCCCAAGTATTTTATTTTTTTCGAGGCTATTGTGAATGGTGTAGTTTTCCTAATTTCTCTTTCTGAAGATTCATCACTTATGTATAAAAATGCATTGGATTTATGGGCATTGATCTTGTAACCTGCTACTTTACTGAATTCACTTATGAGTTCTAAGAGTTTTCTGGTGGAATTTCCAGGTTCCTCTAAATATATAATCATGTCATCAGCGAACAGGGACAGTTTGAGTTCTTCTTTTCAAATTCGTATCCCTTTAATTTCTTTCGTCTGTCTAATTGCTCTGGCTAGAGTCTCAAGATCGATGTTGAATAGAAGTGGTGAAAGAGGTCATCCCTGCCTTGTTCCAGTTTTTAGGGGGAATGCTTTCAGTTTTTCACCATTTAGAATGATATTAGCCATGGGCTTAGCATAAATGGCCTTTACAATGTTAAGGAATGTTCCCAATATCCCTATTTTTTAGAGTGTTTTGAGCATGAAGGGGTGCTATATTTTATCAAATGCTTTTTCTGCATCTATTGAAATAATCATGTGATTCTTGACTTTAAGTCTATTGATATGGTGAATTACGTTTATTGATTTCCTGATGTTGAACCAACCTTGCATCCCTGGGATGAAACCCACTTGATCATGGTGCACTATGTTTTTAATATGTTTTTGTACGCGATTTGCTAAAATTTTGTTGAGAATTTTTGCGTCGATGTTCATTAAGGATATTGGTCTGAAATTTTCATTCCTTGATGAGTCTCTGTCTGGTTTAGGTATCAGTGTGATATTGGCTTCATAGAATGAGTTTGGGAGGGTTCCCTCCTCTTCCATTTTATGGAATACTTTGAGAAGTATTGGAATGAGCTCTTCTTTAAAGGTTTTGTAGAACTAGGCTGAGAACCCATCTGGTCCCGGACTTTTCTTTGTTGGTAGGCTTTTGATGACTTCTTCTATTTCAGTACTTGAAATTGGTCTATTTAAATTGTTTACGTCCTCCTCGTTCAGTTTAGGTAATTCATATGTCTCTAGAAACCTGTTGATGTCTTCGAAATTTTTTATTTTGTTGGAGTATAGATTTTCAAAATAGCTTCTAATTATGTTTTGTATTTCAATCCTGTCTGTTGTGATATTTCCTTGTTCATTCCAAATTTTAGTGATTTGGGTTTTCTCTCGTCTTCTCTTTGTTAGTGTGGCTAAAGGTTTATCAATTTTGTTTATTTTTTCGAAGAACCAACTATTTATTTTGTCAATTTTTTGTATTGTTTCTTTTGTTTCAATTTCATTGATTTCAGCTCTGAGTTTAACTATTTCCTGTCTTCTACTACTTTTGGTGCTGGTCTGTTCTTCTTTTTCTAGGGCTTTGAGCTGTAGTGTTAGGTGGTTTATTTGTTGAGTTTTGCTTCTTTTATTAAATGCGCTCCATGAAATAAATTTCCCTCTAAGTACTGCTTTCATAGTGTCCCAGAGATTTTGATATGATGTTTCTTTGTTCTCATTTACCTCTAAGAATTTTTTAATTTCCTTCCTAATATCTTCTGTTATCCATTCATCATATAATAGCATATTGTTTAATCTCCAGATGTTGGAATAGTTTCTGTGTTTTACTCTTTCATTTATTTCTAACTTCAATCCATTATGATCTGATAGAATACATGGTAGTGTCTCTATCTTCTTGTATTTGCTAACATTAGCTTTGAGGCATAATATATGGTCTATTTTAGAGAAGGATCCATGCGGTGCTGAGAAGAAAGTGTATTCGCTCCTGGTTGGATGGTATATTCTATAAATGTCCGTTAAGTCTAAATTATTGATTGTGTTATTGAGATCTAGGGTTTCTTTGTTCAATTTTTGTCTGGAAGATCTGTCCAGTGGTGAGAGAGGCGTGTTAAAATCACCTAGTATTATTCTGTTATGGTCTATTTGGTTTCTGAAATTGAGAAGGATTTGTTTGACATACATGGATGAGCCACTGTTTGGGGCATAGATGTTTATGATTGTTATATCTTGCTGATTTATGCTTCCCTTAAGCAGTATGAAATGACCTTCTTTATCCCTTCTGACTAATTTTGGCTTGAAGTCCACATTGTCTGAAATGAGGATGGATACTCCAGCTTTTTTGCTGAGTCCATGTGCATGGTATGTTTTTCCCCATCTTTTCACCTTTATTCTATGGGTATCTTTTTCTATGAGGTGAGTCTCTTGCAGGCAACATATTGTTGGATCTTTCTTTTTAATCCAATCTGCCAGTCTATGTCCTTTGATTGATGAATTCAGGCCATTAACATTCAGGGTTATTATAGAGATATGATTTGGTTTCCTGGTCATTTGGTTCATTTTTTATTTATTTGTTTGACACAACTTGTTTCCTCTTTATTTGACAATTCCTTTAGGATAATTCCTCCCTTTGCTGATTTGCTTCTTTGTTTTTCATCTCTTCCTCATGGAATATTTTGCTGAGAATGTTCTGTAATGCTGGCTTTCTTTTTGTAAATTCTTTTAGCTTTTGTTTATCATGGAAGGATTTTATTTCATCGTCAAATTTGAAGGTAAGTTTTGCTGGGTATAAGATTCTTGGTTGGCATCCATTTTCTTTCAGGGCTTGAAAAATGTTGTTCCAGGCCCTTCTAGCTTTTAGGGTCTGGATCGAAAAATCTGCTGATATCCGTATTGGTTTTCTCCTGAATGAAATTTGGTTCTTTTCTCTCACAGCCTTTATAATTCTGTCTTTATTTTGTATGTTAGGTATTTTC
This sequence comes from Sciurus vulgaris, assembly GCF_902686455.1. NCBI lineage: Eukaryota > Metazoa > Chordata > Mammalia > Rodentia > Sciuridae > Sciurus > Sciurus vulgaris. The sequence goes on from NC_136477.1 coordinate 9,277,134, forward strand.
ATTATAATGTGCCTTGGTGTGGGTCTGTTGTAATTTTGTGTATTTGGAGTCCTATAAGCCTCTTGAACTTGATTTTCCATTTCATTCTTCAGATTTGGGAAATTTTCTGATATTATTTCATTGAATAAATTGTTCATTCCTTTGGCTTGTTTCTCTAGGCCTTCCTCAATCCCAATAATTCTTAAATTTGGCCTTTTCATGATATCCCATAGTTCTTGTAGATTCTGTTCATGATTTCTTACCATCCTCTCTGTTTGTTCAACTTTGTTTTCAAGGTTAAATATTTTGTCTTCAATGTCTGAGGTTCTGTCTTCCAGGTGTTCTATCCTATTGGATATGCTTTCTATGGAGTTCTTAATTTGGTTTATTGTTTCCTTCATGTCAAGGATTTCTGTTTGGTTTTTTTTCAATATCTCTAACTCTTTATTGAAATGATCTTTTGATTCCTGTATTTGCTCTTTTATCTGTCGATTGGTGGGATCATTCAATGCTTGCATTTGCTCTTTCATCTCATCATTCAGTGCATGCATTTGCTCTTTCATCTCATCGTTTGCTTCTCTGATCATTTTAATTATGTACATTCTGAACTCCTTTTCTGTCATTTCTTCTGCCATGCTGTCATTGGGTTTTATTGATGTAACATCTAGATTTGTTTGCAGCATTTTCTTTCCTTGTTTTCTCATATTGTTCAGGTATCAGTGGACCGCTGAGATATTGCAGATTTCCTCTATTGACTTACAATGTCCCTGAAGATTTCTATATATATCCCCCCTTAGCCTTCAGTAGGCTGAAGTCTTGGAGGAAGTTGATAATGCGGTGCAACACAAGGAAGCTGCCTCTCTAGGAGTGGTGGCCTTCAGGTGGGGTATATTCCCTGCTAGTGGGCAGAGGTGCCTCCACTTGTTGACCAATGGTCATCCAAAGGGGACCTAGGCTGCAGGCTGAGGCAAGGCCTGTTTGGGCCTGAGTCTCTGGTTTTACCATCTTTGTGGGGAAACCTCACCCGGCAGGGAAGACTCACCCGGTGGGGAGGTCTCGCTGGTCAGTTTCCTCCTAGAGGTTCCCCTCAATTTACAGTTACCGCCTGGGCTGGGCTGCCTTCCTCTGCAAAGTTCCCAGGGGCCCGGCCCTACCTCCTGGGCCTGGGAGCCTCACCCTTCGCAGATAAATCTCCTTAGGCTGCCCCTCCTCAGAGAATCTGCCCGCAGGCCTGGAACCTTTGCTCCGCCCTAAGCCTGTCTCTGTGTGGCTTTTCCACCAAGAAGCCTCCTAGATCCTGGGACCCTGCTCTACACCTAATCGCCTGGCTATGCGGCCCCTCCTCTGAGCAGCCACCTGGGGCCCCATACAATCGCTCTGAGACCCAGAGACCCGCCACACGCCTTTCCACCAGACAGCCGCCCAGTATTCCGGGGCGGTCCCTAGAAGTCTAAGAAACTCACTGCGTGCCTCCACCTCCCACCAACCACCCGTTGCCCTGGGCAATCAATCACTCCGAGTCGAAGTGACCCTCCCCGTTCCTCCTCCTTCTCCAGATAACCCCCCAGGGGTTCAGGAGCGGTCGCTCTGAGTGGCTCTGAATCCACGTGACCCACTGTATGCGTCCTCTGGGCAGCCGCCCGGAGCTCTGGTGTGGCCACTCAAGACCAAGCGACCCACCACGCTTCTCCTCCAGGCAGCCCCCCTGTGTTCAGGAGCTGTCACTTTAAGTCCAAACAACTCATCACTCGCCTTGTCCTCTGAGCAGCCGCTTGGAGCGCTAATGCAGTCACTGCAAGTCCAAACGACCCGCTGTGCTCCTCCTCCTCCTCCTCCTAGTCCTCCGGGCAGGCCCCGGTGTTCAGAAGTGGTCTGAGTCCAAACAGCTCGCCACGCAGCCCCTCCTCTGGCAACCACCTGCAGCTCTGGTGCAGTCACTCCGAATCCAAGCGGCCGCGCTCCTCTTCCTCCTCTTCATCCTCAGGGCAGGCCCCGGTGTTCAGAAGCAGTCATTCTGAGTCCAAACAGCTCGCCGCAGAGCTTCTCCTCTGGCAACCGCCTGTAGCTCTGGTGCAGTCACTCCGAATCCACACGGCCACGTTCCTCCTCCTCCTCCTCAGGGCAGGCCCCGGTGTCCTGAGTCCACACAGCTCTCCTCGCCACTCCTCCCCTGGGCAGCTGCCGGAGCCCCAGTGGTTGCTCTGAGTCCCAGAGTGCCGAGCGGCCTCCTCTACGATGCTCCCAGTTGTCCGAGTTCACTGCTCCAGCGGAGGGAGGGGCGTCTTGCCCGCAGCTCTACTTCACAAAGTTTCCTGTGTTCCGGGACCACCGTCCCATCCGGACGCCTTCCCAATGGGTGAGAGTCACCCGGCTGCTTTGAGTTGGTCCCAAGTGTCTCAATATCTCCTCTTTTGAATCCTGAGTCCTGGAGCTACATGAAATGCAGCCACCCTCTAGGCCGCCATCTTGAAAAACCAAATATTTTCAACATTTCTAACACAAAGAAATAATGAATGTTTAAGGTGATAGGTACCAAATTTTTCTTGCTTGATAATCCATGTTGTATACATGTTTTGCAATGTCACAGCATACAACATAAATCTGCCAATTAAAAGTCATTACAAAAAGCTTTCAAAAGAGACATTCTCCATGACATGTACATCATAGTTACCTGAATTTGGCAGTTTGTGCATGTTCAATGTATTCATCAATTACCTGCACTTGTGGTGAAATACAAAAATGTGTTACTATAAAACATTCTCCCATTATTAAGGTAGTATGTAATCCATAATCATGATAGAGATTTTATTTTCTGTATGAGGAACAATAAGTCCATTTGGTTTCTCTGGAGAGAACAGGCCCCTGGTACTGGGATCAGGAGATCATTAGTGGGCCCTGATCTTTCTTCTCTTCACCTCTCTGTGTTCAAGTTCCCTACTGGAAATAGGGATTAAAAGCACCCACATCGAGGATATGGAGGTGTAATAATGAAGTGGTCATTTTAATGAAGAATTCATCATTGTGGGAATAGCCAGTTTACCCATGAACGCAGTCACAGTTTCTTGGTGCAGTTCCTGAGAGCATGGGATGACTTGAAATCCTCCAGTGACTCTGAGCCCGAGCAATAAGGTTTACCTGTCTTTTCTCTTTCCACCTCTACTTTTTACATTTATGAAATTTTTGTCCATGACTTTTGAATAATTCAATATTGCTGATTGTTTTTAAATGAGTCTCCTGTTTCCATGACATAGACAAATCATTATTTGATCTCATCTCTGGTCTGTGAGATTCCCCTGGAAGGAGAAGAGCACAGACATGAATGCCCCAGGGTGGGCAGCCACACCCCAGCTCGGTTCCTCTGAATCAAGGAAGAATTAACAGTATGGACCAGTATTTTAACCCTTGATGCCTGTCCTGTGCCAAGAAAGGTATAGGCTCCGGGAAACCAGAATGACAGATTTGGTAATTTCCCCCCAAAAATTCAGCATTTATTCACAGGAGAATACAACGTCCTACAGGGAACTGGGAAAGCCTTAATTAGAGGTCAGAGGATATATAAGTCAAAATACACTGATTAGCCTACTTCTTCATGGCAATAATAACGATATCTCCTATTTTCCCTTTTTTATGGGTCCATCACCTATCAATCACATAGGGAGTATCCAGTATCCTTTTAATCTACACTCAATGCATGCAGTTGTATCATGTGGAAATCCAGACAAATGACAATGCTAAGTCTTAGACATATTAACAAACTTCCAGACATCTCAGAAACAGGTGGAGATATAGGGACTCAAACTTATATGATTTCTCTCTGGATCTAATGCAGGAAACATTTTAGTTGTATCTCAACCATACAAAGATTTTAGAAGAAGTCCTGAGGTCTTTACCCCAGGGACATCCTGGGCAGACTATCTGACTATTTTCATGTTCTCGAGCACAAATAAAATCATCATCTGATTTTCTATCTCCTTTTGATTTTTTTTTTATACTGAAAACTAAAACAGGTTCTCTTCACCACTGAGCCAAATCCACAGTCTCCCTTTTCTTTTATTTATTTATTTTGTTTTATTTTGAGACAGGATCTCACTAAGTTGCTTAGTGCTCACTAAGTAGCTGAGGTTGGCCTTGAACTTATGATCCTCCTGCCTCAGCCTCCCAAGCCACTGGAATTACAGGTGTGATCCACCACCACAACCGGCTTCTGACTCCTCTTGATAATCAGTGCACAGTTTACAAAGAGGAGGATGCAGAGACCTGCTTAGGGATTCTGAACTAGAGAAAAAAGAGAGACTTGAATTGTCAGGAAGAATTATTATGCACCTACACCATCTGTGACCTCTGCCCACCACCCCTAGTCATCCTTTCCACAGCAGAGACAGCAAGTGCCAAGAACCATTCTCCCCTGAGAGCCACAGGAACCTCAGAAGGGAAAAAGCACAGTGAATAAGGGTGTCTTCCTAGGGTGACCTGGCAGAAAAACAGCTGGCTTCTTTGTCAAAAGTCAGCCTGCCAGCATTTTTCTGATATGATGCTGTTTCTCTAATCAAACAGCAAAATTCAAACATAGGGCTTCATGGTCTCTACCTAACTATGTAGTATGTTTAACAAAAAAAAATTGTTGCCCTTTCTTTTTCTGTATAACAATTACAATTTACTGATTGTACCTGAGGGAAAAATACAGATGAAGTGAAACAGACTCCACAGGACACATAGGTCAGAGGGCTAGCATTAGAAGCCCTTAATGACAGGCGTGGTGTTTGGACACAGGTGTCCCACTTCTGTGTCCGCTCCTTCATTATCCTTTTGGAGTGCTTAGGAGGTAGGTTGGAGGACACATCTTCTGTGATCACAAGTGAGATGTCCCCAGACAGGACAGTCAGCATGGAAGGAAAGCAGAAATTTGCATAGCATTACAGGGCTTGCCCCATGACCAGGCACAAAAACTTGACATTCCTCACAGCTTCAGTTTTGAGTATTTCCATCCTACCACCAGGCTTCCCAAAATGCTAGGTATGTCCTGAGGATGAGGAAACAACACCTGATGGTCCTTTTCCCATACATCCTGGCCCTCAGGTGGGGAGGTCTCGATGGTCAGTTCCCTCCTAGAGGTTCCCCTCATTTTACAGCTACCGCCTGGGCTGGGCTGCCTTCCTCTGCAAAGTTCCCAGGGGCCCGGCCCTACCTCCTGGGCCTGGGAGCCTCACCCTTTGCAGATAATTCTCCTTAGGGTGCCCCTCCTCAGAGAATCTGCCCGCAGGCCTGGAACCTTCGCTCCGCCCTAAGCCTGTCTCTGTGCGGCTCTTCCACCAAGAAGCCTCCTAGATCCTGGGACCCTGCTCTGCACCTAATCGCCTGGCTATGCGACCCCTCCTCTGAGCAGCCACCTGGGGCCCCGTACCATCGCTCTGAGACCCAGAGACCCGCCACACGCCTTTCCTCCAGACAGCCGCCCAGTATTCCGGTGCGGTCTCTAGGAGTCTAAGAAACTCACTGCATGCCTCCACCTTCCACCAACCACCCGTAGCCCTGGGCAATCAATCACTCTGAGTCGAAGTGACCCTCCCCGTTCCTCCTCCTTCTCCAGATAACCCTCCGGGGGTTCAGGAGCGGTTTCTCTGAGTGGATCTGAATCCACGTGACCCACTGCATGGGTCCTCTGGGCAACCGCCCGGAGCTCTGGTGCGGCCACTCAAGACCAAGTGACCCACCACGCTTCTCCTCCAGGCAGCCCCCTGTGTTCAGGAGCTGTCACTTTAAGTCCAAACAACTCACCACTCGCTTTCTCCTCTGAGCAGCCGCATGGAGTGCTAATGCAGTCACTGTGAGTCCAAACGACCCGCTGTGCTCCTCCTCCTCCTCCTCCTACTCCTCCGGGCAGGCCCCAGTGTTCAGAAGTGGTCTGAGTACAAACAGCTCGCCACACAGCACCTCCTCTGGCAACCGCCTGTAGCTCTGGTGCAGTCACTCTGAATCCACGCGACCACATTCCTCCTCCTCCTCCTCAGGGCAGGCCCCGGTGTTCTGAGTCCACAGAGCTCTCCTCGCCACTCCTCCCCTGGGCAGCCGCCAGAGCCCCAGTGGTTGCTTCGATTCCCAGCGCTGTGCTGAGCGGCCTCCCTTACGGCGCTCCCAGTTGTCTGAGTTCACTGCTCCAGCGGGGGGAGGGGTGTCTTGCTGGCAGCTCTACTTCACAAAGTTTCCTGCGTTCCGGGACCACCGTCCCATCCGTGACGCCTTCCCAACGGGTGAGAGTCACCCGACTGCTTTGAGTTGGTCCCAATTGTCTCAATATCTCCTCTTTTGAATCCTGAGTCCTGGAGCAACATGAAATGCAGCCACCCTCTAGGCTGCCATCTTGAAACCCACTGAGGCCTTCTTAAAGCAGGAGGTGGAACCATCTTTATTCACCTGCTGGCTGGCTGGAGGGGCAGGCTACAAGTCTGTACCCTTCAACCCCTTCCAAGGGTCAGAGTACACCTTTTATCCCATAAGCAAAGCATTTTAATACATTATTCATAAGTGGCTGTTGCCATGAGAATCAGAGAATGGTCACTAACATTTAAATAAATGTTAGGGTACTCTGCCCAAGAAAAATGGAACCCAGAGGGAGAACAATCTTACATTATATAAGAATTGTCATTTTGTGTTGCCAAACATGCTATGCTAGGCAACTGTTCAACTGTTGGTGGGTACAGAGGCAGAGTTTTCTCATGGGAGAAGCATTTCCTACATGACACGGAGTCTTAGGGTGAAATGGAGTCTGTTTGGTCCTTGCCCATAACAATATAATAAACTTGCAGGTTAAATGATGTCCTTCCATTAGGTCACGTTTAATCAGATAAAGCCTTTGAAGTAGAGGAATGTACTTCACAGACTTAAAATCACATGTTCACGTGAAATAGTACATTTCAGAAGAAGCATTGTGTTGTAGACTACTTAGATGAGCTTTAAGTACATTTTAGGCCATATTTTAAGGAAAACTGCTTATGGATTTGTTAATACTATTATGGAGGCATTGACAGGAAATAATAACCTCCAAATTCATGACAGTAACTGTGTTTGGAACACAGCTGTGCAAGAGAATGGAGTCATGCAGTGATACCCAAAGAACTCAGACTTCATTGATGATTATTCAGATCCATTTTAAGTGGAGACAAGTATTATCAAATGCTTTTATTTCAGTATAGGTAGTGTATATTATTGGTGATAATAAGAGATATTCATGGTTCCAGTTCTAAGAGCCAGGAAATATTTTAAGGTATTGTATCTCAAAGCTGTTATAAGAACATACCACCAAGAACTCTGATATAATTGCTTGACCTGAGGTCAGGGTATTTGAATAGTGAATGATTTTTATGGTGAATATATTAATAAGTGAGACAGAATTACTACTTGTACAATTTAGAGAATTTCAAAGAAGGTTTTGTAACACCCATATAAATTAGGTGAGTTTTAGTGCCATTTTGTAGGCTGAGAAAATTTGCCAGAAGCATTTTCATTATTTCCTGTACCATTCTCTTTTACCTTGTTTTCCAATTTGGTCACAGAGCTGTCAAATAATGAACCTGGGTTTCCTTCATGTGGCTGAAGTAAGAGAATTTGCAATATATGTATCAGGAAAGATTGACTAGAAAATATATGAAGGTTGGGACAAAACCTGAGCTTTGGGATTTTCTCTGGTGCTAAAATACATAAATGTGAATTTGATGGGTTAACATTAGAACAACAGTAGCAGAATTGGCAGGCCACAATGTAATACAGAATGAAGAAAAAGGGAGAAACAAATGCTTCTCTTGTACCAGATACTTTGTTGTTAGTGTATGGATTGGTATTGTATGTATTTATGCAAATAAACCAGTATAAAATTAAACTATTCAAAGGTATTTTATATCATTTATTATTTTTATGTCTTTGAGAGATAATGTGTACACTAATTTCACATTTCTTAAGTGATGATATTGATTAGGTGCATTTAATGAGAGTTATCAATCAATATTTGAAGTCCAACAAAGCCAAGGGTACTTGATTTAATTTCCATGATTGTTTCCACTTCCAGGCATGATTCATTGTTATGGAAACAACATATGCTAATAGTTGTTCAAACAATTTAAAAAAGAGATGAGAGAAATAAAATGGAAAGTGACAACTGAAATTTACCTCTAAAAGGTTAAATAATGAATCATAGTAAATGCTTATCATAGCATTAATAAGAAGAATTAAATAAAGTAACACTTTTGTACAAAAAAATGAGAAATGCCTCTGGTGTGTGTGTGTGTGTGTGTGTGTGAGTGTGTGTATATATATATATATATATATAGTTTTATTTTATTTTTATGTGGTACTGAGAATTGAACCCAGGGCCTCATGTATGCTAGACGCTTGCTCTATCACTGAGCCACAACCCCAGCCCGTCTGGGGTATACACTTTGTATCTGGTGAGTGGAGTCTCCCTTTCTGCATGCCAATCATCATGTAAACTGCTTTCCTCTACCACACTCTTCCACCTTGATGTTCTGTCTTATCTCCAGCCTGGAAAAATGGAGCTGGATGTCTATGGACTAAGACCTCTGAAACTATGAGCTGAGCCCCCAAATAAACTTTTCCTCCTCTAAAAAAATAATGAAATTTTTTTTTTGATTTCTAAAATTTTTATTAGTGTGTTGTAGTTGTACATAATATTAGGATTCATTTTGACATAATTATAGAAGATGGAATATAATTTGTTCCAATTCAATCTCCATTACTTCCCCTTTCTTTCCTTCCTCTCCCTGTTACCTGCCCACTGGTCTTTTCTCTATTTATGCTAGTTTTTAAAATTAATGTGTTATGGATATAGATAATGGTGAAATTCACTGTGGTGTATTCATATATGTACTAGAATAGTTTGTTCAATTTCACTCCAACGTTCTTCCCATTTCCCATCCCTCCTCTGTCCCCATCAAACATTTTACTCAACTCCACTGATATATGTTCTATTTTCATGGGATTCCAGCCCCACCTCTTTTCCTTATTTTGTTCTAGCTTCTACATAAGAGAGAAAATATTTGATTCTTGACTTTCTGAGTCTAGCTTATTTCACTTAGTTTGATGTTCTTGGGTCCATCCATTGACCAGCAAATGCCACAATTTCATTCTTCTTAGTGGATGAGTGAAACTCTATAGTGTATATATGCCACATTTTCTTTTCCATTCACCTGTAGAATCTTACATGATTTGAAAGGAAAAACTTAAATCCACAAAGGAAGAAAATCAGAAAACCAAAGACAGATGAAAACCCTAGATAGTGACAGGCACATAACAATATCTTCTGATTATGAATCATTAACCTTAATTCAGTTGTCAGAGTATGGAGGCCTCACACACTGTTTCTAATATAGGACAAAAGAATTTGTCCAAGGTCCACAAGACAATAAGGCATATTAGATTGCTTCTTAACTTCCTTTATTAAAGCATTGCTTTCATAATGAGGAAGGCTATTATTCTCTAACGTTTTCCAGAAAGAATAGACTTGATTTTACTGTGCTTATGTACTTGTTCTGTCTAGTGCTTCCGTACTTCTAACATTCTGCTTAATGTTCTTGTCAATGTCTCTAAAGTGCACATGGAAGGGGTGAATAACACATAAAGCAACAAGGAGAGTGTTCGAGAGAGCTAGATTTTTCACTATTGAGAGTTATGGTTGAAGTCTTATGGACTTCAAGTATAAATACATTACTTGTGAATACATGAATTCAAATGTATTAGGTACCTGTTAATGTGTTCCCTTTTCCTCAAGCTCTTTTCTTTTTTGAAAGGTGTCCAAGCAATACAGAAGCACAAAATATAACACACGTGTCTGAATTTCAACTTGTGAGCTTCTCAGAGGATCCAGACCTGCAGCCCATCCTTGTTGGACTGTTCCTGTCCATGTACCTGGTCACAGTGCTTGGGGACCTGCTCATCATCCTGGCTGTCAGCTCTGACTCCCACCTCCACACCCCCATGTACTTCTTCCTCTCCAACCTGTCCTTCACTGACATCTGTTTTATCTCCACCACAGTCCCAAAGATGATTGTGGACATCCAAACACACAGCAGAGTCATCTCCTATGAGGGCTGCCTGACACAGATGTCTATTTTTGCCATTTTTGCTTGTATGGATGATATGCTTTTGACTGTGATGGCCTATGACCGGTTTGTGGCCATCTGTCACCCACTACATTACTTAGTCATCATGAACCCTCGTCTCTGTGGCTTCTTAGTTCTTGTTTCTTTTTTGGTTAGCCTTTTTGACTCCCAACTGCATAATTTGATTGTCTTACAATTTACTAACTTCAAAGATGTAGAAATTTCTAATTTCTTCTGTGACCCTTCTCAACTCCTTAACCTTGCCTGTCCTGACACTTTCTCTAATAACATTCTCAAGTATTTTCTTGGTGTCGTATACGGCCTTTTTCCCATCTCTGGGATCCTTTTCTCTTACTATAAAATTGTTTCGTCCATTCTACGAATCCCATCCTCAGGTGGGAAGTACAAAGCCTTCTCCACCTGTGGGTCTCACCTCTCAGTTGTTTGCTTATTTTATGCAACAGCCTTTGGAGTGTACCTTGGATCGGCTGTTTCACATTCTCCCAGAAAAGTTGTGTTGGCTTCAGTGATGTACACTGTGGTCACTCCCATGTTGAATCCCTTCATCTACAGCCTGAGGAACAAGGACATTAAAGGTGCCCTGAGGAGGCTTCACAGCAGAACTGTCTAATCTCAGGAACTTTGGTGTCCAGCAGCTATGTATTTTGGAAAATGTAGTAAAGTTTAACATCTAGTCCTTTCAATCTTGTCTTCTTGATAACATCAATGACTTTAACTTCTCATCATCTCTCATATTAGAATGGTTTAACCAGTATTGATAAAGGAGGCCTGGGGAGTTTTCAAAATGGGAACAAAATTTCACTTTGGGATTGTGAAAAATTTCTAGAGATGGATGATGGTGATAGTTTGAGAACAATGTCAATGTGATTAATGCTGCTGTGCTGTGAACTTGAAAATGGCAAAAACTGTTTTGAGATTTAAAGTTATCATAATTTATTTTTCTTTTCTAATTTCTCTAACAAAACTTTCAAGGACATTATTGAATAGAAGTGGTGAAAGTGTACATTTTGTCTTGTTCCTGATTATAGGGAAGGAAATTAAAGAGATAAATAGAGTGAAAGAAGTCCATTTGTATCTTTGCTGATGACATGATCATAACCTTAGAAGATCCTACGAAGTGTACCAATGGACTTCTAGAGCTTATAAAAAATTGAGCAATTTTATAAGATACAAAATCAGTATACAAAAATCAGCAACTGCTAGGTGCTGTGGCACATGCCTGTAATCCCAGTGGCTCGGGAGGCTGAGGCAGGAGTGTTGTAAGTTCAAAGCTGGCCTCAGAAAATGTAAGGAGCTAACCAACTCTGTAAGACCCTGTCTTTAAATAAAATAGAAAATAGGGCTGGAGAGGTGGTTCAGTGGTCAAATGCCACTGAATTCAATCCCCCGTACCCTCACTAAAAATAATCAGTAGCCCTCTTTCATACCAATATGAATATGTTGAGAAATCAGGAAAATAATTCCATTCACAATAACCTAAAAAAAAAAAAAAAAAACTTTAGAGTTAATCTAACCAAAGAGATGAAAGACCTCCTCAAAGAAAAGTATGGAAAGCTGAAAAAAGTATAAAGATACCAAAAAATGGAAATTCCTCCCATGTTCAGGGATAGGCAAAATTAATGGCCATATCACCAAAAGCAATCTATAGATTCGGTGCAATACTCATGAAAATACTAATGGTATTCTTTGCAGAACTAGAAATAACCATCCTAAAATCTATGTGGAAGAACAAAAGACCCAAATTAGCTAGTGCAACTCAGACCCAGAATAACCAAAGCAGAGTAGAGTTGGAGGCATCACAATACTGAATGTATTGAAATTTTGAAGTTCTTCAGGATTGGGGTAACATGGGCCAATTTATCTAACTCTGAGCTTTTTGCATTGAGCCTCCAAGGTCATATGAATGTCAATTATCAGCCTGTGCCTGTAGCCCTTCAACTTGATCTCTGATCCATTGGTCTCCATGCCTGTGTTTCCTCCTCCCATGGTTGTCTGTATCAGGAAGCTCCTATTTGAGACTGAATTGATATCAGTCTGGGGGACTGTGCAGGCACTCATTGGGCACCAGATAGGAGAGGGACAATAGATTTGTGCTCTTTGGTTATGATCCAGCAGAGATGCAGCCTACACTGGTAAGTCCTGAGGTAGACATGGGATGGAGGGGGGTCCATTAGAAATGTTGTTTCCTCTTCCTCAGGCCAAACATCACAGTTTGGTTAGCCAAATTAGAGGACACCAACATGCTAAATTTCACAAGCCATCTCCAAAATACCACAGGACGAATGCCACAGTTAAAAATCACATGACTGAAGATGTGTGTGTCAAAATAAGATCCCTGCAATGCCATCCAAAACCAAGCAGCAGAGGTCATTCCTTGGGCTTTTATGACCCAATTAGCCATTTAACGTGTCACTTGTGGATGGCTTGCTTAAGAGAACTGGAAGGCAGAAAGGAAGTACTGAAGCCTGCATTGGGGTCGAAGAACAGAGAAAAGGGTGCCTAGGAAAAAATGATGATTTCAGGTGGGGAATATTGCTCCAGAACATAAGAAGGGTCGATGAAGAGTAGAAAAATGGGCCTAGAGAGAAGCTAGGTGGGGGTAGAAAGGAGAGGGTGCTATCCAGGCTTTGGATACTTTGGACACAGGCTTTGAGGGTTCTCTCCCTCTTAACTAAAAAATGGAGATGTGTATAAGGAGGTGAACGATATGTCAAAAAATCATGAAATAATCCCAGGAAGGTTGGGTTCCTCACAACTGTGAGATGTGACTCAGGTTGTATGGACCTCATGCCTGAATACTTTAATCATAAATATTTTTATGAAAAATATACACAGAGTGTTTGGGCCTGCATGTTTCCTTCTTGCCTCCCTCTTTTCTAGCTGGAATGTATAGAAGCAATATAGAGGCAGAGAATCCAACATGTGCCTCAAAATCACATCTCCTGGAACTCTCAGAGGACCCAGAACTACAGCCCACCCTCTTGGGGCTGTTCCTGTCCCTACTCATGGCCACATTGGTTGGGAACCTGCTCATCATTCTGGTCATCAAACATGACCTGCCACATCCTCGTTAATATATTTCTTCCTCTCCAAAATGTCTTTTCCTTGAATTTTAAAATCACCACCATCCAGAATCGGAGTCATAACTTGTATGCAGTGCTTGACACAGATGTCTCTTTTTATCATTATTGGGTACATGGCTGATCTGCTTCTGACCATGTGGCCTTTGACGGGTTTTTGGCCTTCTGTCATCCTGCATTACCCAGTCATCATGAACTTTGGCCTCTGTGGCTTATTAATTTTCATGTTTTTTGTTTGGCTTTTTGGATTATTAGCTTAAAATTTGATTGTCATATAATTTACTGACTTCAAGGGTGTGAAATTTTCTAGTTTCAACTACTTTATCTTACCTGTTGAACACCTTTCCTAATAACATTATAAAGTACCTTATTGGTCATATTTATGGCTCCCCTCCAACTCAAGGATCCTGTTCTCTTACTGTAAAATTATTTCCTCCATTCTGAGAATCCATCAACAGGTGGAGAGTATAAAGCCTGTCTACCTGTGAATCTCATCTGTCAATTGTTTGCTTATTTTTCAGAACATGCCTAGACGTGTACCTCAGACTAGCTGTATCACATTTTTTCTTGAAAGGTTGTGGTCGCCTCAGATACTCCTGTACCAAATCCCTTCATCTATGTTCTAAGGAGCAGGGGCATTAGAAGTGTCCTAGGGAGGCTCCACAGGACCTGTGGCATCCTGGAATGTATGCTGTAAAGTGTTGCAAAGGTAAACATCTAGTCCTCCTTGGTAACGTCATGTCAGCTATCATAGGCGATGGGGTAGCCCGGGTTGAGGAGGGTGTTTTGGGAGCTTTCAAAATTGGAACAAAGCTTCACATTGTGAACGTGAAATATTTCTGGGGAGGGTTGGTGGAGAAAGCGTCACTACAATGTCAATGTAATTAATGCCTAACGTGCACTTGTCAGGGACGAAACTGTATTTTTTTTTTCTCAAATGTTGATTTTATTGTAATAAAGTGGAAATAAAGGCAAATTCATCCCTAAAAAGAAATTAAATAAATTAATTATACACATGAGATTATTTTTCAGTAGTGGAAGGACTGCAAACATTTTTTGACATTTTTTTTCTCATCTTCTTCACCATTAATGTGAGGAAGTCCTTAGAGTGGACCAATTTAACTAATTGTGAGCTCTGTGCATTGAGTCTCCAAGGTCCTATAAAAGTCAACGTCAGCCTGTGCCTCTGGTCCCTCAGCCTGATGGCTCCAGTCTAGTGGGTGCCACCTGTGTCTCCTCCTTCCAAGGTTGTTTGCATCATGTTTGCATCATGTCAATCCTGAGGCCTGAGCAGGAGGTCCTTTGCTACCAAGCAGGGAGGAGTGTTGGAACCACAATCTTCCATCATGACCCACCAGAGACAGTGCAAATCAGCAAGTATGAGAAATGAAGGCTGGAGGAGGGACTGCCCAAAGCATTGTTTTCTTTTCTTGTAATGTAGCTTTTTAGTTGTCAATGGACCTTTATTTTATTTATTTACATGTGGTGCTGAGAATCAAATCCAGTGCCTCACACATGCCAGGCAAGCGCTCTACCACAGAGCCACAACCCCAGCCCCCCATTTTCTTATCATCAGGAAATTCATGATATCTGAGTGGCTGTGTCGGTGAAGAATAATGTACAGGACTGGGGTTGTGGCTCAGTAGTAGAATGCTTGCCTAGCACATATGAGGCATGGAGTTTTATTCTCAGCACCAAATAAACAGATAAAATAAAGGTACCAACTCATCTACAACTAAAAAAATTTTAAAAAGAATGATGTGAAGAATTTTAATTATGGATACTCTGAGTTTTTATTTGTGATTTTGTCAAATTTTTCCTCCCACAATATTCTGCCTTTCCATAGGCTATCATCCACCATTGCAAAAACAAAAAACAAAAAACAAAACACATCCCTTTCAACCGTGTCCTAAGCACTCCAGAAGGTGTGTGAAGGTGGTGATGAAGATGAGAAAAGTATCCACAGCATCATCAACCTTTATTGGAGGATTTTGAGGGCAAGGTGCTGAGCTGTGTGATCCACGTAGATTGTTTGACTTTATCTGCAAAGTCTTTCCCCAGGTTTAAGTGCCATGTTATTTTTACAAAAACAAAAAGAGCACAGCTGTTTATGTAACCTGTGCTAGGTGTTCAGGTAGGCAGAATAACTTAAGTCATGTCTGACTTAACTGTGGATTTGAGGCACAGGCTCTCTGGGCCCATCGATGCTGGCAGGTTGTGCCCCCCACAAGCCAACATTGTGTTCCTATTTCCTGTGCTTCAGGATGGGATTCTTATTTACCATGACTTCCCTTTTGGAATTTCTGGTAGATCGAGGGATACGACAATGTGTGATATCTGCTGCACAAATTCAGGTGGAATGGCTGAGATGACTGAGATCTAAGACAAAGAAGGCGCACAGTAATCCCACACAGACCTCCTCCCTCCCCACTCCAGCATGTCTTTGGAGCTGTCCATCCACATCCTCCCACTTTCTTATAAACAGTGTACTCAATGTGAAAAGGAGACCTGACGTCACATCTCCATTTCATTACTACTCAGGAAACTGGAAAGGCTTATTAATGTACTTGAGATATGCCTGCAGTACAGACCTCTAGATTATGCTTAAAATATTCTTAAGGTTGGAAAATAATGAAAAAAATTAGTGCATCAGACCCAGAGATTGACAATTTCATTTTGACCGCTCTTGGCTCCAACTTAGTATTTCTTGAACACAGGGCAGGTTGTTGGTATCTCTGAAAATCAACATTGTCATTTGAAAGCACCCAGAAACCACTCCAGAAGTGGGAACTCACACAGGAGATTTCATTAGGCAGACAGGCAGAGTGTCTGACTGCAGGGTGAGAGAGAGAGAGAGAGAGAGAGAGAGAGTAAGATGAGTGAGAGAGAGAGAAACAGCACAGCGGGGGTGTTATGCTTAAGTAGTGGAATTTCTCCGGCTAATAACAACAGACCAATGACCACAAGGAGGTTTGTGGGCCAACAATCTGGACCAATTACTGATGGGAATATTCGCAGGCTGAGGAGTGGACCGATGGCTGGCTAGGATGTTTGTGGACTGACGATCTGAGTTGTAAAATGGTGTTGTGGAGGCGGGCGCACAATATGGGCAGCAGCAAAATAGCAGATCTGGTACCAATATCCTTCAAGTAGATTTCTAGTCTATACAGTTGTTTTAAGTGCAGATCAAAGAGAAAATGGGTGTTCCCTATGTGATTAATATGTGATGAAAGCATAAAACAGGGGAAATATAAGTGAGCTGGTTATTATCAATATGGCAAGGTTAATATTCATATCTTTCAAATAAAATGTCTTTTGACCTGAAGTTACTGTCATCCTTTTCCTGTAATGTTGTATTTTAATTTTGTTCTTAAGTAGGTATGTGCTGCGAATTTGGAGAAGATTGTCTTACTTCTGACTCCCCAGAGACTTTACCATATTTGACCCAAAGGACATAAAAACAAAATAAAACAAAACAAATGTTAAACATTGACTAGAACCTTCCTTTTTTCACAGATCCTGGCCATAATCTCTGTGTGGTCAGCACACATGGGGCTTTCCTGCTATACTTTCAACCTTCTTGGGAAGGGGCATAGAAGAGGAGACGAGATTTAATAACTTGCTATTTTTGCCTTTGTCACAGACCCACAGGCCCTATACTTACACTTCACAGCATCTAAAGTGTTCATTTAGTTTTAAAGAAATGACAGAGATTTTCACAGGCATAAGAAAAGCAAACTAGGTACTAATGAGAGTGACAGGAAAACCTCATTTCTTGGCTGAGACACGTTTTAGACTTCCACATTATTCCATCACTCCAGTGCATCCTTTGACAATTGTATTTACCTGTAGATAGAGAGTCGGTAGCCAGAGAACAGACTGTTTTCTTTGTGATTTCTAGGAAAAAAAATCTCACCACAATCAACTCTTTATTAGGATGCACACGGGACTTAGGAACTGTCCATGGTGTGGTGATGAGTATTCTTCTGCCTGTTTCCATCAAGTAGCATGAGCACAGAGAGGTGGAAGATTTACACCCATTCTATGTATGTACAGGCCAAGAATGTGTACTTATCAACTCCTATTGCAGGGCATTTTCTCTTTTACTAGAGTTAAATATAGGTAATACTCCCAACACAATATGCATTTGAGTAGATACTTCAGATGGAGATGGGTGTTATCCTCATTTCCATCGAACAGTATGAGCACAGAGAAGTGAAGAATTTTTCACGTATTATGCACATAGTAGCAAATCAATGATATGGGAATAAAATGTTATTTTCC
Source organism: Sciurus vulgaris (assembly GCF_902686455.1). Lineage (NCBI taxonomy): Eukaryota > Metazoa > Chordata > Mammalia > Rodentia > Sciuridae > Sciurus > Sciurus vulgaris. The sequence continues at coordinate 9,294,607 of NC_136477.1, forward strand.
TCACCCCATTTCAGGCCAATTTCCCTCCTACTGGGTCTGAGTAGAAATATTATTCATAAAACTTGATGAATTCTCTCGCTGATTTATCATGGGAACAGTATTTCTAAACAGACTACTGAGCTATTTCAATAGTGAAACTTCAGAATAAAAGGATATAGTTGATATAGTTGATAATGGTTGGATAACAAATGTAGGTTTTTTAATAATAAAATTGAATATGAATCAATTTTTTAAAGTCAAACAGTATCTTCCATCTGCATATTTTATGGAAATTGTATGGAGAGGGGGGCAAGAATTTTTAAAGGTTTGCTATAATAATAAACTAACATATCAAATGATGTCCCTCCTTTACAATAAATACTGTGCATCAGTTAAAGCATTTCAAGTATCATGTCTTCAAAGACAAAGTTAAGTTCACAAGTTTATGCAATGTAATGAATTGTAAGGGCATAGGTTTTGTACCTTATGCTTTTTAGACACATTTTGGTAAGTTTCTACAAAAACTGTTTATAGATCCATCAATCTATAATATCATGGAAAATTTTGGCAAGAATATCCACTCACTAAATTCCTGATATTAGTTTACTTTGAGGCTCTTCCTGTCTAATCTCTATATTAAAGCATAGCTCAAGTTTAAGTGTTAATTTGTGTGGGGGGCAAGGTGTAAGTTTAGTTCAGCAACAGAATCTCTGCCCTGTGAACTTGTAGCATCCCTGCATCTGCAGCACTTCAGGGTACTCGGTTCATCTGTACCACACCTTTCAGAAAGCTTGTTGGAGTCTAAGTGATGTGCGCTGTGGGCACCACTGTGCTGAATCTCTTCTACTACAGTTGAGGAACAGGGACATTTAAACACCTCAGAGGAGTCTTCATAGTGGAACAGTCCAATCTCAGGACCCGAGGCACACCATAGGAAAGCAGGCTGGAAAATGCAGCAGAATCAACATCTAGTCATGGATATGCTGCCTCCTTGAGCACACTCTTTATCATTTCATTGGCTTCAATTCTTCATCATGTTTCACAGTAGAATAGTGGTCCTCAGGGTTTTCGTATGAGATGAATGGAGAGTTTTTGACAAGGGTACAAGTTTAAGTTTTGAGAGCTGGAACATTTCTGAAGACACATGATCATAATTACATAAATGGAATTAATGTTACTGAGTTGGGTGCATACTATAGTTAAAATGGTAATTTTTTGTTACATTACCACAATAAAAATGCTTTAAAGCATATAGAAATGGAAGAAGTGAGGAGTACACATGAACTTCCTCCTAAGTAGAATTAAGATCCTCTTATGTACATTCATTTTTTTCTTCTTACTCCATTAATGCTAGGGAGTTTTAGAGATAAGGATAACATGGGACAATGGGACAATGTGACTAATTATGACCTCTGTGCATTGAGCTTCCAAGATCATATAATGTTAATAATCAGTCAGTCCTTCAGTTTAACAGCTTCTGTCCTTTGAGCAACATTGATAGGTCTCCTCCTATGGTCATCTGCATCAGGAAGCTTCTTTCTGACATGATCTTCACATGAATCCTGCCAATGAGGCCTGAGCATTTATTGGACACCAGGTATGTTTGGGTCTTGGGATCTACAATTCATGGCCCTGCAGAGAAACAGTGTAATCTAGTAGTAGAGAGGAAGCCCTAGGATCTTGGAAGGACTATGGGAAGTATTAATTTTCTTATCATGAATGCAAACATCACAGTTTAGTAGCCAGCCGGGAGGAACAAAAATGCAAAATCTCAATGATGTGGACTGTGAATTTTATATGATGGTGAATCTTCTTGGTCTCTCAGAAGATCTGGACCTACAGTCCATTCTCTGTGGACTCTTTATGTGCATGCACCTGGTCACAGTGCTTGTGCTTGGGAACCTGCTCATCATCCTGGGTGTCAGCTCTGACTCCCACCTCCACACCCCCATGTACTTCTTCCTCTGCAACCTGTCCTGACATCTGTGCAATCTCTACCATGATCCCGAAGATGATTGTGGACATCCAAACTCACAGCAGAGTCATCTCCTCTGAGGGATGCCCGACACAGGTATCTGTTTTCATCATATTTGAATGATGATCTGCTGGATGATCTGCTTCTCTGAAGGCCTGTGACCAGTTTGTGGCCATCTGTCACCTCCTGCATTATCCAATCATTATGAGTCCTTGCCTCTGTGGCTTTTTTTGTTTTGGTTTCTATTCTGGTTAGCCTTTTTGATTCCCAGCTGCACAATTTGTTTGTCTTACAATTCACATACTTCAAAGATTCAAAATTTTCTAGTTTCTTTTGTGACCCTTCTGAGCTCCTTAATCTTACCTGTTCTGATACTTTCTCTAATAACATTGTCAAGTATGTTATTGGTGCCTTTTATGGTTTATTCCCCATCTCAGGAATTCTTTTTCCTTACTATAAAATTGTTTCCTCCATTCTGAGAATCCAGTCATCAGGTGGGAAGTGCGAAATCTTTTCCACCTGTGGGTCTCACCTGGCAGTTGTCTATTTTATGAAACAATCTTTGGATTGTACCTTGGATCGGTGGTATCTCATTCTCCCAGAAAAGGTAGTTTGACCTCAGTGATGTACACTGTGGTCACCCCCATGCTGAACCCCTTCATCTACAGCCTAAAGAATAGGCATATTTAGATTAGACAGCAGGACATCTAATATCAGCCCCTGTGTTGTCCAGTTGCAATGTGTGGTGGAAAATGCAGCAGCACTAAACATTTAGTCCCATGAGTCTCACCTCTGTGGTGATACTATTTGTAGTTTCATGGCTTTGATTTCTCATGATGGTTCATAGTAAATGGTGGTGGCCAGTGTTGTAGAGGGAAGCATGGAGTGTTTTTTTTTATTTTTAATGTTTTGTAAATTATTTTTTATTTTGTAACATATGACAGTAGAATGTGTGTTGACATATTATACTTACATAGAGGACAACTTACCTTTCTTCTGGATGTACATGATGTGGAATCCCATTGGTTGTGTATTCATATAAGAACACAAGAAAGTCTGATTCATTCTACTAACTTTCCTACTCTCATTCTCCCTCCTTTCCATTAATTCCCCTTTGTCTAACCTAAAGTACTTCTATATTTCCCTCCACCTCCCAATATTGTGTGTTAGCATCACATATCAGAGAGAACATTCAACCTTCGGTTCTTTGGGATTGTCTTATTTCACTTGGCATGATATCCTCCAGTTCCATTCATTTACCAGCAAATGCCATAGTTTCACTTCTTTTTATGTCTGAGTAATATTCCATTCATACATATTACACACACACACACACACACACACACACACATATATATATATCACATTTTTAAAATCCATTCATCTGTTGAAAGGCACCTAGACTGGTTCCATATTTTACCTATTGTGAATTGAGTTGCTGTAAACATTCATGTGGCACTATCACTATAGCATGCTAATTTTTCAGTTCTTTGGGATAATTGGGTCAAATAGCGGTTTCTTTCAAAGTTTCCTGAGGAATCTTGGAGCACTTTTTAAATGAAAAAAGGATTCATGTTGAAAAAATAAAATTAAAAAAAAGTTCTGGAGATGAATACTGATGATATTTTCACAACAATATTAATATAACACATGCCTCTGAACTGTGTACTTGACACAGGTGAAAATTATTAATTTTATTGAAATTTTGATTTCTTCCTAATAGAAATGGAAATAAAAAGCAAATAAAACTGAAAAGAAATTAATGACTAGTACATATGCACTTCTTTGTCAGTAGTGGAGGAGCTGAAAACATTTTTCACATTTGTTTTCTCCTCTTCTACCATCATTGATATGAAGTCCTTAGATTTTGTGATAACCTGGAAACATCTGACTGAATATGTTTTCTGAGACATGAGCCTCCAAGGTCACATAAATGTTCAGCCTCTGCTTCTAGCCCTTCCCCTCGAAGTTTCCCAGTTCAGTGGGCTCCATACCTGTGTCTCCTTCTTCCATGATCATTTTCATTAAGGACCTACTCTCTCAGACTGCATGGATGATCATCCTGAAGGTTACCATTGCACTAGAGAGGTGTGTTGGGTCTGCTGTCCTGGGTAATGACCTACCAGATACACAGTTCAAACCAGTAAATTCTGTGGGAGAAGAAGATTGGAGGAGGGAATGTCCTATGCATTGTCTCCTCCTCCTCAGGAAGAACATGATGTTTGGGTAGCCACACAGGAGACTGATAATGTGCAAAATTTTGGTTGTGGGGGTGATAACTAAAATCACAAACAAAACTTTTCTTTTCCTGCCAAAATAATTCTATTTCCCACAGTGTCCTCCACAAAGGGAGTAAATACCCCTTTTTCACTTGTCCTAAGCATTACAAAGGGTTGATGAAGGTGATGCTGAGGATGAGGAGAGTAATCATCAGTAACATCATGAATTGTTAATGGGAGATTCTGAGTGCTAGGTGTTGACCAGTGTTCCATGCGGATTATTTGAATTCATCTGCAAGGCTTTCTATGAGGTCTGCATGGCACATCATTTTATTGTATAAATATGGGCACAGTTTTTTGTGTGTAGCTCTCTCTAGGTTGTTAGGTAGAGTAACTGCAGCCACGTTTGACTTGCTCTGTGGAGGTGAGACACAGGGTGCATGGACAGGGCAGTACGGCAGCTGCCTCCTTCACACCAGCTGCACTTTTTCTTTCCTCTCAGTCTAGGATGGGACCCCTCATTCCCTGTGCATGTTAGTCCTGGGATATCTGATTGATTACAGAATACCACATGCGTGTTGCCTGCTGCACCATGGCTCAGAGGAGAGGAAAAGATCAAAGAAACAGTAGGGGACAATAGGTGGACACCCCCCACCATATCCCTGGAGCTGCCCACATCTCCTGAATTCTTACAATAAGTCCACTCAACCTGAAAAGGAGAACTGGAGCCAGGCCTGGATCATTACGACTCAGGAAACTGGAGAGTTCCCAGCATACCTGAGATGTGCCTGCAGTTGAGGACTCTGGACCTCTGCACACAGTGTTCCTAACATTGGGAAAGAATTAAAAGTAGTCATGCGTTAGACCAAGAGATTCACAGTTTAATTTCAGTGCTGACTGGCTTTACTTACCATTTCTTTAACATAGGGCAGGTTGTGAGTGTCATTGAGAACTAGCATTGTCATCTGAGGTGGATTCTACTGATACAGTTGTGTTGGATACAAATTAAACAGAAAATGATGTTCCCTATGAACGTGCATTGAGTGTATAAGAATGGGACAAATTCTAGCATCTTTGGAGTGTACCTTGGTTCAAGTGTGCCGTTTTCATCTAGAAAAGGTGTGCCGACTTCTGTGGTGTGTGCAGTGTCCACCTGTATGCAGAATCCTTCACTTCCACCAGAGGAACAGAATCAAGAGGCTGCCATTGAGGAGGCTGCTAGCAGAACATGCCATTCTCAGGAACTGCGGCACCCAAGGGGAATGCAGGGTGGAAAATACAACAGAATTAGATCTAGTCATGGAAATACCCCTCCCTGAGCACGAGCTTTTTATTTGGAAGACTCTCTCCACACCATGATTCACAGTAGAGTGGAGGTTGCTGGGTGTAGTTGTTCAGAGATGGGGGTTTGCTGAGGGTGAGGACGATGCCTACCTAGTGCACTCAGATATCAAAGATTGGGCTCTGAAGGCACAGATCTAATTTTACTTAGGATTGCACAGGACATATATAGGCACATTATCCAATCAGGTTAACATGCTTGTTAAAGCATAACAGAGTCAGCCTATCGGTGAACTACGTCGAGGTAGTGTAAAAAATCCAAGTATGCCTAAATAATTCTACCCAACAACAGGTCTGAGACAAAGGATTGGGGGGACGGTAAGCCCCTGCACACAGCATGAGGCAAGGCAGCACGGGCGAGCTCACATCACAGCTTTCTGGGATGCTTGACAGAGCAAGGCCTCCTCTCAGCTCCTAACTCAGCCTTAGCAGCTGCAAAGACCTTCAGTCCATGGCGAGTCTTTACCATTACCTCAGTTTCTCTGTCCAGACTGTTTGGCTTACTTAGACCATGGTGTCAGTGACTGCTGTCAGATAAGCTTGAGGAATGTTCCCTACAGCTGGGATGGTGAGTTTTTTCACATGGGCACAAAATTTAAATTTTATAAGATGAAAATATCTGGATTTGGATGATGGTGACTGTGGCACAACAATGGGAATGAAATTAATGTCCCTGAAGTGTGTAGTTAATGTGGTTCAAATGGTAATTTTTTTGTATTTATATTTTCCCCAATAAAATGAACCTTAATCATGATGTCTCTTTAAGAAATGCAGAAATAAAGAATAAAAATAGAATATGTAAGTTTCTTCCTAATTAGATTTAGGGCCATAAACTTATGTGGAAATTTATTTTCTTTTGTCTTCCCCATTAATGATAGGAAATCCTTGGAGATTTGTATTTCATGGACCAATTAGTCTAATTACAAGCTCTGTGTATTGATCTTCCAAGATCATATAATAGTTCACATTGATCCTGTGCCTGCTGCCCTTCAGTTGATTGTTCTTGTCCAATAAGCTGCAAGGTGGTGTCTCCTCCTCAGTGTGTCTGCATCAGGAAGCTCTTGAAGACACAATCTTGTCCTGTGGACACAGCCGAGACTTCACTGGGCTCCACACTTATTAGGGTCTTGGGATCAGCACCTCTTGGTCATGACCCAGCAGAGAAGCAGTGGAACCCTGTAAGTGTGGAGGGGACATGGATTTGGGAAGGATTGTTGGAAGTAGTGTTACCTCAGCAAGAGGACAAACACCACAGAGTAGCCAGATGGGAGGACACCAGCCTGCAGGTTCAACCTTGGGGTTGTGGGGTTCAGATTCTATATCAGGTGGGGAGCTCAGAAATCTTATTCACAATGTGCTCTCCACCCACACTGGTTCTAATTCATACAGAAATCTCACCCACAACAGCACAAAATGGTCCTTCAGAAGTGCTTCCTAAGCTGTGGGATGTACATTGGTGATAAGGATGAGGAGGAGGGTGACAGAAGCCGGGGCACCATGAACTAATGTGCAGGGCTTCCCAGGCTCAGGTGCTGAGCAATGTGTTCGATGTCATTTTATGTGCACCATCTCACTTTAGTCATAGGTGTCATAATATAATTATATTACAGAAAATGAAAAGTGCATTATACTTCTGTAACTTGTATTCATTTGTTGGATAGGAGTTAAGCCTTGTTTGCATTGGGCTGTCTGACTATGGACCCAGGGCATCAGATGAGAATCTTGGCAGGCTGTCCATCCCATCAGGAACCCAACAGCCATTCCTCTTCCTTGTCACTGAAGAAAGAGAGCCTTGCCCAGGGTTCTGTTCCTTGTGGGGTTCTTGCTGACCACAGGGCAGAGCAGTGGGGGTGCCTGTGCATGCATATGGAAGAACAGCCTCAGGACACAGGAGAGGTCTCAGCAGGAGAGGCTCATTTAGCACAGATCACCCTCTTGAGCTCCCCAAGTCCTCCTGGACCTCACCACATGCTCCTCCGTGCTTGAAAATGACCCTCTCAATCTCACAGTACACCTGAGGTCAGGTTTGATTTCATTCCCACTCATGAAACTGGAAAGATTTTTGAAATGTATCTGAGATTTACCCATTGTTAAAGTCTCTGGACTGGTACTGAAAGGTGGGAAAGAATAAAAATATTTACTTGGACTGTTTCAGAATCTCTCAGTCCCAGTTACGATCTCTGTAAAGCCGTCCCTGGTTTCACTGGTGTCTAGATTCAGCCTTGTCATCTGAATGACTTCTAGTTGATATAACTGCAGTGAGAAAGGATAAATACTTTGATCAATTATTAGAATAATATGGGGTATATCAATAAAATCAGGCAAAATAAAATCTGGATATTATTGTTACTGTTAATCATGACTAGGTCATGCTACTCAACTAATATGTCCAGTGACTCCAAGCGACCAGTTTTCCTTTGTTTGGATGGACAGTTTATTTTTGCCCTAACAGATACATGTGCTGTGTGTTTGGAAAGAATGTATCCTTTTCTTCTATTTCTTACTCCCTGGGGTCTCTGTTCTGCCTGGCCCAGGGAAGAAACCAGGGCAAGTCTGATGAGCATTGAACCATCCATCCTTCTTTCCTAAATCGGCAAAAATGTGTTTGGTTTAACAGACTTGTGGCCTCCCGTCTGTACATTCCTTCCTTCCAGCAGTGTCCATGGGAATAGAGACAAATTAAAAGTGTCTTTCTGTGTCTACGTTTTGGACATAGGGACCCTTTAATTTTATTTAATATCATCCACAATACACATATTTTCAGAAATCGTGGCAGAGATTTTCATGGGTTTGAGGAAAGGCAACAAGGCAGAGCTGAAGAGGCACTGAACCCTGCACCTTCCACTGAGGCACAGTCAGAGCTGCACTTCACTCCAGCCTCCACTGCCCTTGACCATGGCTTTCCTCCATAATGCTGATAGTTACCTAATCATGCAGTTTGTTTATTAAAATCACAGTGACCACATATTTATTGAGTTCCATATTTCCCTTTGATGCTGCACATGCTGTGGAGATGGTGTTATTTTCTGTTTCCATTTAGCAGTGAGCAGGGAGAGGAGGAGAGATTCACACTGTGCTCACCCTGGCAGGTGTGATGTGGGTGTGAAATGTGGCCTTCCTGACTCCGGCCCAGGACATCGTCTCTTGTGCTGGTACCAAAAGAAAATAGTATTTCCTTCACAAGATGAAATTTCTTCAGGATTCATCAAGGACAAAATATTATTTTTAGGGCAATGCTTCATTTTCATAATATGTATTAGGACTGAGAGGGTACCCTGATGATTCTGATTTGACTGTTTTTGTAGGGACATAAATGTTGGTCACTAATTTCAAATTTGAACATGCATTTTTTTTTAAATTGGAAATCAACCCCCTAGGAAGGACTGACATATTATGCAACATTCTTTTTTGAGTGACATGGAGATTGGCAGAAGGGTTTTGAAATGATTTCCATATTAATAAACTATCCAATTAAATGATGATGTCCTTTCTTCAGGTAACACTTTGCATCATAGAAAGACTTGGAAGAAGAAGAATATACTTCACAAAGGAATTAACACGTCAGGTTAACGTAAACTTATATATTTAATGGGCAATAGGTATTGTTTTGCAGAATACTTAGATGAGTACTTTTAGGTACTTTAAAGGCAAATTTGTAAAGGAAAACTGTATGGTAGATAATTCTGACATGAAAACACCAACAGAAAATGATACCTCCCTACTTCATGACAGTAGGTGTGTCTGCGAGACAGGCTTGCAGGAAAAAGGAATCAGGCAGAGATATGAGACTCAAATGACTTACATAATGATGCAGATGTCTGTCCAATGTTAGTCCTGACTCAGTGTTATAACAGTCATATATTTCTATATTTCTATATAGGTAATGGGTATTATGGACAATAAGAGTAGGTAATATTCATGGAGCATGTCCTACCTGCCAGGATATTATTAGACATTGGATTGCAAGTCTGATGTAAGAAAAGACTGCTGTGAACTTTGCATGTGGATATTCTGGTACAATTGGTGTTGTTCTGACATCACTGTGCATGGATATTCTAAAATATGGACAGGTAGACTTAATAATGGGAGAGAAGTACAAGATAGGCAACATGAGAGGTTTGTAAGAAAATTTTCCTGATGACAACCATAGGAGGTAGACAATTACTACCCTCATTCTACAAATGAAGTTTCCAAGAAGTTGTTACATTATTACTTAACATACTCTGATTTGTACAGTACCCAATTCAATTACAGCGAGAAATGAGAAGTAATGAACCCAAGTGTACTTTGTAGCCTAAATCAGAGAATTGAAATCAATGTGTGAGTAACAACTCACCAGAAATTCCGTGAAGAAGAAAAAAGCACTGAAATTAAACCAGAGGTTTGGGGCTTTCCTGGTGCTTAGATCATAAAAATTGAATTGACGAGTTGAGATCAAGAAACCATGACCTAGTTTGATCAGGCCAGATGGAGTACAGAGTCAAGAAAATGAAACAAGTGAAGAGGCATTTTATGTAAGAGACATTTTGCTGATATTATATGGGTGGATACAATAAACCTGCATAAAATTCAACTGTTCAAAGGAGAGTCTTACTGTCTATGATTTTAAAACCATCGACAGGCACAGCACACACTACTGCCCATTTGTGGTCAGTGCTACCATTGATTGTGTGCACTGACTCAATCTTATCTAAATTTGAAGTTCTTATTTTTATGTAACATAAATATGCTTATTATAAATAAAGTTAATTATAAAATTATATTTTTAGTTTACATAACTTTTAAAGAGAAAAGTTAAATCCACAAAAGAGGTAAATGAGAAGATCAAAGAAGAAAATGGGCACATACTGTGTTCTGGTTATGAATCCTCACCCTTGATCTGGTTGTAAGGAGAAGCAGTTCTTATCTGGTCTTAAACATCCTGTCAAAGGACTTTGTCCAAAGACCTTAGAGCTAAATGAGGTGTATCAAACTGCTTCTTAATTTCTCTTATAGGAAGTCCTTTACTTATTCCCCATATCCCCCTTAAACTCTAAGCTATATTTCATTGTGATCAGGAACTTCTTCTCTCCTCTGCTCCTGACTTCTAACATTGTTCAGCTCAATGTCCGTAAAGTGAGTATGGAAAGAGAAGTGAATGAGGGAGAAAGTAATATTGAAAGAGTGTGTGGAGACTGGCTGCTTGACTACTGAGCATTATTGTTGAAGATGTGTGGACCTAAAGTGTGAGCACCTTCCTTGTGCAAACTTGAACTTAAATGTTTCCAGAATGAAGGGTGGTTGTTTTATGCATTTTGTTTAACATCCTGTTGGTTTTCAGAAGCTGTCCAGGCAACATAGAAGCACAAAATCTAACACGTGTTTCTGAATTCCATCTCATGAGCCTCTCAGAGGATCCAGAATTGCAGCCCATCCTTCTCGGACTGTTCCTGTCCATGTACCTGGTCACAGTGCTTGGGAACCTGCTCATCATCCTGGCTGTCAGCTCTGACTCCCACCTCCACACCCCCATGTACTTCTTCCTCTCCAACCTGTCCTTGGCTGACATTGGTTTCATCTCCACCACAGTCCCAAACATGATTGTCAACATTCAAACTCACAATGAAGTCATCTCCTATATGGGATGCTTGACACAAATGTCTCTTTATACCATTTTTGTCTGTATGGATTATATGCTTCTGACTGTGATGGCCTATGACCGGTTTGTGGCCATCTGTCACCCGCTGCGTTATTCAGTCATTATGAACCCTCAACTCTGTGGCTTCTTAGTTTTGGTGTCATTTTTGCTGAGTCTTTTGGACTTCCAGTTGCACAATTTGATGATCTTAAAAATTACCAGCTTCAAGGATGTGGAGATTTCTAGTTTCTTCTGTGACCCTTCTCAACTTCTGAATCTTTCCTGTTCTGATACCTTCTCTAATATCATTGTCAAATACCTTCTTATTGTCCTATATGGCCTTTTTCCCATCTCAGGAATCCTTTTCTCTTACTATAAAATTATTTCTTCTATTCTAAGGATCCCAGGCTCAGGTGGGAAGTGCAAAGCCTTCTCCACCTGTGGGTCTCACCTGGCAGTTTTTTGCTTATTTTTAGGAACAGCCTTTGGAGTGTACTTTGGATCAGCTGTATCAAATTCTCCTAGAAAGGGTGCAGTGGCTTCACTGATGTACACTGTGGTCACCCCCATGCTGAACCCCTTCATCTACAGCCTGAGGAACAGGGACATTAAAAGTGCCCTGAGGAGGCTGCACCACAGGATAGTCTAATCTCAACCCCCATGGTGTCTGGTTGCAGTTCATGTTTGAAAATGCAGCAAAGATCAATATCTGGTCCTCTCAATATGCCCCTTATGCTAATTTCTCACCAAGTTTTATAGTAGAATGGTTGGGACTCATGTTGGGAAGGGATGTTTGGTTCTTTGCACATTGGGGATGAGGTTTCACTTTGGTTAGATAAAGAATGTTGGAGATAGGTAACAGTGATTGTTTCACAATTATGTCTACATTTAATACCACTAAGCTATGCAACAATGGTAACAATGTCAAGGTTTTTGTAATTTAAATGTACCATAATGAACGTGGACTTAAGAAACTAGTATTTGGTTCAAAGCATTAATTGATGTTAATTTTCAGACATTAGTATTATGAAGTTCTTCGAGTCTGTGATATGATCACCTTTTGGCCAGTCACGAATTGTATGCTTTGAGTCTCCAAAATCACACCACAGTCAATGAGCAGCTTTTCAGCTTGATGGGTCAGGTGGGCCCCCACACCTGTGTTTCTTTTTACCATGATTATGTGTATTAGGAAGCCCCTATTTTATCCTGCATGTCGTCAACTCTAAAGATGAGGTGGAAGGTGCCTGGGTACCAAGCATGGGGAATCCACACTCCTTAGTCCTGACTCACCTTAGCCCATGTGAATAGGTAACAGCTGTGGGAGGTGAAGGACGGAGGGAAAATGGACATGCGGTCTGGCTGCCCAGAGGGGAGAGCACTGCACAGTTTCAGTCCTGAGGACTGAGTCATGGCATGTAGATGACATACCCGGTGGTGGTGAGCACAGCCACAATGTCATGAAAGTTTTCCTTTCCTCACACATTGATCCTTCTGGCCACACACTGTCATCCACATGGAAGGAATGTGCTCCTTCACCTTGTCCTCAGCACTGAGAGATGTTTATGAAGGTGATGAGGAGGTGATGGACCAGAATGAAGATAGCCTCCAAACACATGATCTTTCAATGGGAGATCTCTGAGTGCCAGGCGCTGAACTGTGTGATGTGCGAAGGTTGTTTAAATTTGCCTGCAAAATCTTCACCAAGCTATAATAGCCATGTTATTTTGTTTGATATAATGGAAAAGATCATAGATTTTAGTAACTCGTGCTAGGGTTCAGGTCAAATAGTGAAGCTAAGCATGAAATGCACTGTGGCTTTGAGGCACTGAGCATCTTGGTAGGCCAGGCCTGGCAGGCCATCCCCTCCACAAGCATCCCTGTGTTTCACTTTGCTGTCTCTGCAGGGTGCAACCCCTTTTCCTATGAATTTTCTTTGGGATTTCTGGTAGATCCCAGGATAGAGAAAACAGTGGCCTCAATTGTACTTATGTAGGGAAGATTAGGCTGGACAGCTGAGGGATTCTCAGAAATCGGGTTTATTTAAGCTTCAGCAGTCCTGAGACTCTAATGCTGTTAAGTCTCTGGATCCTGGATCTGAAAATTATTTGAGATTTATACACCATTGGGGGCAGAGTTACATAATAATGGTTGGTTACATGACAGGTAATCTTGGTCCCATATTCTTAGGCTAGACAGAGTTTTCACAAGTTTTACCAAGGAAAACAAAAAGAGTAATTTTTGTACAAATCTCTCTTGAGACAGAGTATCACACCTTTTGTCTGCAAACCTGGCATTTACAAGAAAAAGGAAGCTTCAAACTAGAATTAGCCCTCAGTAGAACTCCAGTGAAATCCTTAACACTTTTTGTAAAACCTTGCTAAGAAGCTTCATTATGCTAGGGGTCCCTATATAAGTTTATATATTTCAGTTATGGTGGGGGGGGTCTCTTCTGGTTACTTCAACATCAATTCAGGAAGCACAGACCTCCCCATGTCTCCCACTCCAGGAGACCCTTGCAGCTGTCACATTCCCTTGCATGATGGTAATCAGCCCATCTGAAGAGGAGCAAAGCAGGAGTGGACTGCATTACCTCTCAGCAATTTGCAAAGGGTTAAGAATGTACTAGAGATGTATCTCCAGCCAGGACCTCTGGATTCAGCTTAAAATATTCTGATTGTTAGAAAACAGTGAAAAGATCAGTGCATCACAGCCACAGATTTGCAATTTAATTTTGGCTGCCGTTGGCTGAACTCATTCTTTCTGGAACAATGGGCAGGTTGTCAGCACTCTGCTACTCAGCAATGTCATCCAAGGTGATTTCTCGTTGATACAATGACGCTGAATCGAGATTAAACAGAAAACTTGTGCTACCTATGTGATTAATATGTGATGATGGAGTAATATACGAACAAAAATAACTTAGAGTAACTCAAGAACAATGGCAGAGATGTCCATGAGCCCTGGAAAAGCAAAGTAGGAGCAAAGAGAAGTGACAGGAGACCCTTAGCTTGGTCTGAGACATGGTTTTGATTTTCATATTGTTCCAATGCTGCAGAGTCCTTTGATAGTCATTCTGAGCGGTAGATCCACTATTCCCTTAAGGACTGAATGCTTAATTAAAGAAACTAATGACCAAATAAGTGTCACTGAAGTATATACTTATTATGATTCAAATAGTAGTTTTTGTTATATTTCAACTTCTTAAGAATGGGCCTTGAAAGCCGATGTATCTTTAAAAAAAATATGAGTGAAAGAAGCAAATTGAGTACACAATGTTCCTCCCAACTACATCTCAGGTCCAAATCTTAAGTGGACCTTCATTGTCTTTTTTTCACCTTCCTGCATTAATGTTGGGAAGTCCTTAGAGATGGGCATTGCACAGACCAATTAGTCTAATTGTGAGATATGTGTACTGAACTTCCAATGTCATATATTAGTCCAAGATCAGCCTGTGCCTGCACCTTTTCAGTGGATGGTTCTTGTCCAGTGAGCTGCATGGCTGTGTCTTCTGCTGTGGTTCTGCATCAGGAAGCTCCTGGCTGACAGCATGCTCTCAGGAATGTTGTGCACAGAGTCTGAGCCTTTGTTGGGCACCAGGTATGGGTGGGTCTTCGCATGTGCACTTCTTTGTCATGACCCAGCAGAGAAGCTTGTAACCCAGTTAGTGCAGAGGGACCACTTGTCTGTAGCAAGGATTACTGGAAGTATCATTTACTCATCTTGAGGACAAATGTCACTCTTTGAGTAGCCACATGGAAGGACACCAGCATGCGCAGTTTCTTGTATGGGTTTCTTGAAGTTTTGTTTTTTATTTAAGATGAGCGTATCAGATACGATTTAAAAAAATTTATCTCCATCCAAACTGGCTCCATATTCCATCTAAATCTCACCCATAACCATGCAAAATGGTTCAGTCCTTCAAAAGTGTTTCCTTACCTTTATGAAAGGCATATGGTGGTGGTGACAGGATGAGGAGGAGGACAGGACCTGAGGTGCAGGCCTTCCCAGGCTCAGGTGCTGAGCTACATCTTCTAGGACATTTGTTTCATTTCCTGTCCATCACCCCGCTCAGCTTAGTATGTCAAATTTATTATCCTTTACAGCAAAGATGAACATATATTTATGCAACTTGCTCTTGTGTACTAGGTAGGGTAGCGTGAAGCCTAGTTGCATTGGTCTGTCTGACCATGGACCCAGGGCATCACAGCAGAATCCTGGCCAGTTGTCTCATCAACAAGCAAACCAGCCATTTCTCTTCCCCATCCCTGCAGAAAGAGAGCCTTCCCATGGTGCTCTTTCCTGTAGGATACCGGGACCACAGGGCAGAGAAGAGGGGACACCTGCTGCATGCACTATGGAAGAACCGTCGCAGGCCACAAAGGAGGTCACAGTGGGGAGGCTGATGATCATTAGTAGAGATCACTCTCATGGATCCCTCCAGCACTTCCTGGAGCTCACCACATGCTCCTCATTGCTTGAAAACAGATCTCTAAACCTCGAAGCTGACCTGTGGTCAGGCGTTGTTTCCATTCCTACTCATGCAGCTAGAAACATTTAAAAAAGGTATCTGTGTTAAGATCTGTAGAGCTACACTAGGACTGTCTGGTGGGAATGAATAAAAATATTTAATGTCTCAATGTCAGAGTAAAAAGTGGTCGCAAGTGTCAGTAGTGTCTCTCGATTCAGCCTTGTCATCTGAGATGATTTTAGTTGATGACACTGCAGAGAGTAGGAATTAAATAGGTAATTGTTGCTCTTATGTGAATACTATGGGATATGTAAATAAAATCAGGGAAGAATGAAACCTGGATATTATTGTTACCATTAGTCATGATTAGGTTAATCACCATGACACTCATCTCATACATCGGGTGACCTGAGGTTCCATTTTTTATATTTATGGATGGGACATTTAATTTTTGATCCTCCTATCAGTAATGTTCATGGGAATAGACACGAGTTAAAACAGTGCTTTTCATCAGTTAGAAGAAAGGCAACCAGGCAGACGCTGAAGGGCCACTGAACACTGCAGCCTTCCACTGAGGCACAGAGTTTCTCTTCATTTCAGCCTCCAGTGCCCTTGACCATGGCTTTCCTCTGCATGTTGACAGTTACCTAAATGGAATTTTTATTAAATCACAGTCACTAAGTATTTATTGAGTTCCAAATTTCCCTTTGATGCTGCATACGTGTGGAAATGTTGCTATTTTCTGTTTCCATTAAGCAGTGAGCAGGGAGAAGAGGAGAGATTCACACACCGTGCTCACCCTGGCAGGTGTGATGTGGGTCTGAAATGTGGCCTCCCTGACTCCAGCCCAGGGCACCGTCTCTTCTGCTGGAACCAGAGGGAAAGAGTATTCCCTGCACAAGGCAAAATTTCTTCAGGAGTTATCAAGGACAAAACATTGTTTTTAGGGGGACGCTTCATGTTCATGACGTATATTAGGATTGAGAAGATATAGGAGATAATATTACTTGTATAGGGACATAATTGTAGGTCATTCACAGTGTCTTTGGACATTCATTTTTCATTTGAAATCAATTATTCCTGGCCAATATATTACAGAGGCATTTTTATGTGTGTGACATGTAGAGAGGGAAAAGGGTTTTGAAATGATTGACGAAATAAACTTTGTATTAAACAATGTACTTTCCTCAGGTAACACTTTGCCTCAGATAAAGACTTTGAAGAAAGGCATGTACTTCATTGACTGAATTAACCCTTTATGTTACTGTAAACTAGTACATTTCATGGGCAATCAGTACTGTATTGCAGAATGCTTGGATGAATATTTTTAGGTACTTTTAAGGCAATTTTATAAAGAAAACTGTATGGGTACATAATACTCACATGGAAACATCATCAGAAAATTATACCTTCCCACTTCATGACAGTGTGTGTGTCTGGAAGAGAGGTTTTTAGGAGAATGGAATCAGGCAGAGAGACTGTGACTCCAATTTCTTAGGTAATTGTTCAAATCTCTCTAGTCAATGTTAGTCCTGAGACAATCATTCTCAAATTCATGTATTATAGGACAATAGTACTAGGTAATATTCATAAATCATGTTCTAAGTGCCAGGATATTGTTAGACAGAGGGTTTCAGGTCTGGTTAGGAATGGGCCACTGACAAACACAAGAATGAGAAGTTATACTCCATTTATGTATGATTGCAAAGTGCAGTCCCCTATCATGTGTAACTAATTAAAACAAACAAAGGAAAAGAATGGACGACTGAGAACTTCAGATGTAGGGATGCTGACTAAATTGGTATTGTTCTGACATGCTATATATGAATATTCTAAAGTATGGACAGGTAGACATAATAGTGGGAGAGAAGTACAAATTATACACCTTTAAAATTTCTTTTTTAAAAATTTCCTGTATGAGCAATGTTTTATTTTCAGTCTGAAAGCTAGGATCTGCTTTTGATTTCAGTTTTGTTCCTAGGATTCATACTGATATGATGCTTTTGGAAAATATGATTCATTGTTTTTCTTTTTGTGAAAAGCATTTTCATTTTCTTTGTTCTTTTCTTTCCTCATTTCCACTTTTCTTCATGCTTTTGACTGATTTATTAGTAAATGTTAACTTGTTCCATTTCTTTCTATGACTGAATAATACTTTACCATCTTATATACATGAGGTATTTATCCCTGTATCTGCTGATGTTCATATGAGTAATTTCCATTTTTTGACTATTATGAATAGAGCTGCTATGGCAATTCATGCCTATGTGTTGATTTGAGTACATTCATGAACCTCATTATGTCATTTCCATGAATGGTCACCATGAATGACATTGGTCCCATGACATGTATCACACAATGACATTGTGGCCATCCTAGTTTGTTCCAGTGTGAGCTTTTATGTTCACACAATGATGAAGTCAGTTAGCAATGGGTTCCTTGCAACCTACGCCCATCATTGAACACTTACTATACTTGTTTCCAATTATCTGAATTATACCTGTAGGAGTAAGACTGGCCTTATGGCCATGGTACACTTAACTGTTTGGGGAACAGCCCGATGCACTTCATAATAGCTGGCACATTTTACACATGAAGATCCTGATAGCCTCACCACCTTGCCAATAGTTTGTCTCTTCAATTTCATAAAAGTTATAGCCTCCCATGGGTTGTGAGTTGGCTGAGATGTTTTTGATTTGCATTTCCCCATGACTTATGGAGCATCTTCTCATGTGCTGTAGGCAGTGTATAAATCTGTGAAGGAATGTCTTTTAAATTGACACTTATTATTTCGCAACTGGATTGATTGTACTTTTCTTCCTTTTTTTTAAATTTTATTTTGTTTTAGTTGTAGGTGGACACAATACCTTTATTTTATTTTATTTTTTTATTTGGTGTTGAGGATTGAACCCAGGGCCTCATGTATGCCAGGTGAGTGCTCTACCACTGAGCCACAACTGCAGCCCGTGTACTTTTATTTCAGATCTGTAAAATCCCTTATATATTCTGGATACAAGGCCCTTATCAGATAAGCATTTTCCAAATACTTCCTCCATTCTTTAGGATGTTTCTCTGGGTATTGTTTGTACAATTTATTACCTGTATTCAGCACAATCCTTTGCATGAAGTTGTTCATCCTAAGTGAAATTTTGTGTCCTTGAACAAACATCTCTCCCCTCCCCCACTCCAGAAACATGGATATTTTACTGTTTCCATGAGTTTGACTTTCTTCCTATTTCAGAGCTCTATTTTCCTCTTTCCACATATTTATTGGTGCATTATAGTTGTACATAATGTGGAGAATCATTGTTGCAAATGTGCACAGAACAATATAGTTTGGTCAATAACAGTCCCCAGCCCTTCTCCCCTCCCTTCCCACCTCCCACCCTCTGTTCCCTTTCCTCTACTGATTTTCATGAAATGCCAGTGAGTTTGACTTTTTAGATTCTACATGGTGTTTGTCTTTCCATCCCTGGCTCATTTGTCCTAACAGCACTTCACACAGGTTCATCCATGTGGCAGAAAATGAAGGAAGGTCCTTCTTTTCATGCTTCAGTAGTGTTCTTTTGTGTATATGGACCACATCTGTATCTGTAATTCTCACTGCGGACACTTAGGTTGATTCTGTATCTTGGCGATTGTAACTAATGCCTCCTAAAAATGGAAGTTCAGGTATCTCTTGAATATTCATTAGAGAGCTTTTGAATCTATATCTACTCCTGGAATTGCTGCAGCATAGGGTTGTTCTATTTTTAATTTATGATGGAACTTCATAGCATTTTCCATAATGGCTACACTAATTTACATTCCCAGTAAGAGAATTTAATAATCCCTTCTCCAAATCATCACTTTCACTTGTCATTTGTTTTTTTTTAATATTTTTTATTTGTTCTAATTTGTCATATATGACCATAGAATGCATTTACCTTTTGATAGATCATATACAAATGGAGTGTAATTTGTCATGTTTCTGATTATTCAACATTTGCTTTTTCAATGACAATCATTTCAATGGGTGTGAAGTGATATTGTGACTTATCGTTGCATTCCCCTGATGGTTAGTGATGTTGAAAATTAATTTTTTCACATACTTCATGTTCATTTGCATGTTGTGTTTGAAAAATGTCAATTCAGATTCTATGTACTTTTTCCTTAAATTAAATTTATTTTAGTGACATATAAAAATATAATGATTGTACATGTTAATAGTGTAATGTTATATTTCAATATGTATAATTACATATATTGTAGGTGAAGAGTAACTTTAAAAATTTATATTGGCACATAATAATTTTGCATATAGTGACATATAATTAAATATTATTAACCATCAATATATTACACATCATTGTGACATGTTCATACTTGCACATAATAAAATATGATCAAGTTAATTCCTCTGTACCTCCCTTCGCCCTTCCTTCCTCTATCGTCCAGATACATTTTCTCAACCCTCATGGTCTCCCTTCTATTTTCATGCTAGAGAGGAAAAGTGAACAATAAATTTCTAAGTCAGGTTAAGCACATCTGTCTGTTTAAAGATTTGTCATTTCTTCATGCTGAAGACTTTCACAATCCTTTCTTCTGGCTTTTAGAAATTTACAGTAGATTCTTGTTATCTACAGGCACTCTCCTGTGCAAGAGCACCCCAGAACTCTGGAGCCTACCCAGCTGTTACCTAATGTCCATTGATCATCTCTTCCCCATTCCTGCCTCCTGCCTACCTTGCCCAGTCTCTGGTCATCCTCGTGCTACTCCCAGTGTCCATGGGATCACCTTTTTTAGATCCCACCTATGGGTAAGACCATGTGATACTTGTCATTCTGAGCTGGCTTATTTCATTTAATGCACCACAGGGTTTCATCCTTGATGATCGCTGGAGAGTGTTCCCTGATGTGCATGGACCCGTTTCCTTAATCTTCTCATGTGGATGTGCAGTTTGGTTGTTTCCACATCTTGTGGCTGCAATACTCATGGGAGCGAAGATGTTTTTCACAATTCTGTTTTCATTTCCTTTCAATATACACCCAGAGTGGCATTGCTGGATCTTATCTCAGGAAGGACGGTCAAGAAAATCTATTGAGCAGATACTCAAACCTGGACATTGGAGCCTTCCCTGGTGCTAGCATTCTCAACTCTAAATAAAGGAATTATAATCAGAAAAACAATGAAGCACTATGAGCAGCAGCCTGTTACAGAATACTGCATAAAGAAGCAAAAAACAAAGACTTGTCTTTGCAACAGATGTTTAATTGAGTTATATAGTGTGGATACAAATTAATCTTTATAAAAGAAAAATTTCAAAAGTGTTTCCTAGCATGTCTTCACTTTTTTTAAGCATTGGCAAGTGCAGTGCACACTACTGTCAGGTTTGTGGTCAGTGATGTCATTCATTATATGCATATATAT
This sequence comes from Sciurus vulgaris, assembly GCF_902686455.1. NCBI lineage: Eukaryota > Metazoa > Chordata > Mammalia > Rodentia > Sciuridae > Sciurus > Sciurus vulgaris. The sequence goes on from NC_136477.1 coordinate 9,315,615, forward strand.
AATTATACATATATATATGTATATATTTGGTACTAAGGATTGAACTCAGAGGCACTGAACCACTGATACACATCCCCTGCCTCGTTTGGTATTTTGTCTAGACACCAGGTCTCACGAGTTTCCTTAGTGCCTCACCATTCCTGATGCTGGCTTTGATTTCAGGATCCTCTTGCCTCAGTCTCCTGAAATGCTGGGATTACAGGTGTGCACCACCATGCTCGACTTCATCCTGTACATTTAACCTAACCATATTGGTCAAAATTGAAATCTACCAAAGCCAAGGACAGTAGTTATGTTGTCAATGGCTCTGAAGAAAAGCAATATTTGACTAAGAAAATCAATATTTGACTAATATTCTCCTCTCTTCATGAAGGAGAGAGATGAGTAACATCAAAGAATGATGGATATCATAGAATGTAATGGGCACACAGCAATTCCTTCTGCTCATGAGCCATCAATGTTAACTAGTGCTCAAATAATACAGTGTATTTATGAATATTTTATGTCAAATAAATGTATTTCATTGTCTTGGTATAAAAGAAACTAAATATAACTGACTTAATTTCTTTTAATCAGAATAATTTTTCTTAAGGTGGGAAACATACTTTCAATTGTCCACTTTTTTAAATAAGTAGGCTATATTTTACTGTGAATATGGACTTGTTATCTCTAATGTTCTTGGTCTTGTAACACTGTTGGGTGTCTGTAAATTAGATACGTATAGTAGCAACTGAATCATACAGAAGCCAAAAATGAAAGAGTTTTAGGAATATCAAGATGGTATAAAATGAGAAATATTACTAAAGGTATATGGGTCTCAAGTATGAATGCTTGTGAATGTTTGAGTTCAAAATTGGGTGCCTGATTGTTTCATATTTCCAAACCTCTTGTCTTTTGCAAAAGGTTTTCAAGCAATATATAACCACAAAACCTGGGACATGTCTCAGAATTCCATCTCCTGGGATTCTCAGAGGATGGAGAAGGCCAATCTGTCCCCTCTGAAGTATTTCTGTTCATGTACCTGGTCATTCTTCTTGGGAACCAAGCAGGTTTCCATGCACTGTGAGCAGGTACATGGACAGGAACAGTCCAAAGAGGAGGGGCTGCAGGTCTGGATCTTCTGAGAGTCCCAGAAGATGGAATTCTGAGACATGTGGTACATTCTGTGGCTCTATATTGGATGAACACCTTTTGAGAATGAAAAGAAGATTGGAAAAAGTAAATAAGCAAACCAGCATGCAACACTGTCTATTATTTTGGAATAAAATAATTCACTAGTATAGTCCTTTCATGAGGGCCATATACCCTCAGCATTATTTCTGAAGTTGTGACAAACCCAAACATCTTAGAACTCTTTCATCATTGATTTTTGTGGTATTCACCTTTTTCTATACACAATACCCTTGGAGACACTCAACTAAAGTTATGTTTTAAAATCAAAAAACATTAGAGATAGATATGTAATTACAATAAAATGTTTAAGACAAAACAAAGATAAATATCCTTTCAACTTTAAGAAAAAGACCATTCTAATTATAAGAAAGTAAAAAGCAGGCCCTGTGGCTTCCATTTGTAATGCAGGACATTAAAAGTAGAAACTGAACATCTAGATCTTTAAATCCTGCCTCCTTGGTCACATTGCTTTTGTAGTTTAAAGACTTTAATTTCTCTCAGTGGTGGTATCCAGGGTTGGGATGGGAGGAATGGCAAGTTTTTGAAATGCATACCAACCTTTATATTGGAAAGAAGAAAAATTTATGAAAATGGTTGTTTGTGATGGTTATACAATTATGTGAATATAATTAATGTCATCAAAGTATGAACTTAATGATGGTTAAAAAGGTAACCATTTTTCTGGCTTTTATATTTTACCCACAGTGAAAATGGAAGTAAAAGAAAATAAACTATTTGAAGAGTGCACAGGATCTCTCTCCTGAATATAGGAAGAGCCTAGGAACTTTTGGTAGACATTAATATTCTCTTCTTCCCTCTCTACTAATATTAGGAAGTCCCTAGAGATTATGAAAGCATGGACCAATTTGAATAATTGTTAGGTCTATGCACAGAACCTCCAAGGTCATATGATAGTAAATAATGAGCCAGTGCCTCCAGCCATTCAGTGTGTGCCAAGTCCAGTGGACTCCATGCCTGTGTCTCCTCTCAATCGCTGTCTGCATGTGGAAGCTCCTATCTTACACTGTACTCATTCCAATACTGAGGAAAGGCTGAGGTATCACTGGGCACCAGGCAGAGCAGGGGTGTTGGATCTGCCGTTCTTCATCACAACCCAGCAGAGAAGCAGCATGACTCTGTAAGTGCTGAGGGAGGGGATGGGTAGTAGAAGGACAATGGGAAGCACTGTGCCCTCATCAAGTGGACAAGCATGATGGTTTGTGTAGCCAGATGGCCGAATACCAATGTTCAAATTTTCAACTATAAGATCTATGAAATTTGTGTTCTTGGTTTTAGTTGGGTGTTTCCCATGAATTTCATTCAACATTGTGCTTTCCTTCCACACTGGTCCTACTTCCCAGAGACATCTAACCCATGAGAGCAGCAAAGATTCTCTCTAAACTCCAAAATGCATGTGAAAGTGATGATAATGAGAAGGAAGTGACAGCAATCCCCACATCTTGAACCATTATGAGGGCTTCCTTAATGTGGGGCTTGGAGCTTTGTGGTCTATGTCTTATTTCATTTCATCTGTATGATTTTTCTCAATTTATAGGTTATTATAGTCCAGGAAAGGGAAGGAGCATTTTGTGTACCTTGCGCCAACTCGTTAGGAAGCAAAGAGTGAAGCCTGGTTGAACTGAGCTGGCTAACTATGGACACAGGGCATTTTGGTAGGAGAATCCTGAAAGGTTGTCTCCTTGGCCACACAACTGAACACTTTGCTCTACAGTCTCTCTGGGAATACTTGTTGCTCACTGTGTTCTTCTCTTTGGGGGCTTCAGGTAGACCCCAGGGCAGAGCAGTGGTTTTCACCTCCACATCAATGGTAGAAAGAGTGGCTAAGATTGCATGCTCAGGAGAGAGAAAGCAGGCATAGAGTCACAGCAGTTATCAGTCTTCCCCACGTCCTGGATACCCCTGTGGCTGTGCCCATTCTCCTCTGTTCTTGTAATTAGCTCACTCATTCTCAAAAGGAGGCACAAATTCAGGTCTTTATTTTGTTCCTTCTTGGACAATTGGAAGGAGTTTTAAAATATACCTTGGATGTGTTATAAATCCTGGATCTCTCCAAAACTTTCTGATTGTTGAAAAACAAAAAATTCACTGCATTCGATGCAGGGACTTACAATTTAATTGTGAATGGTCCCAGGTCCACTTATTCCTTCTGCGAATTAGGGCAGGTTGTTAGTATCTCTGAGATTCAGCATTGTCATCATACAGATCCCTTGGTGGTGCAACTGCTTTGTATAAGGAAAGTTATGTTTCCTATGTGATCAAAACATGACAAAAGCATTAAGTAAGATCAAAATAAATTTTATATTTATCATTAATAATAAGGTTAACTTCATACCATTCAACTACTGTATTCCATGACATGGAGATATAGTTTATGGAGTTCCTATATCTACAAGGGGTCATTTTATGTTTGTTCTTATGTAAGAATATCATATACCTTGGGAGAGGAATGACTAATAACTAACTCTTTCATTTCCAGTTGTGCAGAGACTATGCTTTTCTTGGGACAGAGGAGGCATTCCAAAAAGCTCTGTTAAATATTCAGTAGACCAGACATGGTTCACAAAAACTGGCCGTAATCAGTGTGGCTTCAGCATACTTGAAGATTCCCTATCTGCAATTTTGTACCTTTCAGAATGTCCCATAAACCAGAGGCAAATAGCTCATGTTCCTGTCTACGTTATGGACACATAACCCCTGCGATTCCAATCAGCAGATTCTACAACATCTTTGATAATTCAAAGACAATGGCAGAGATTTCGTAGTTTAAAAAAGAAAATGAGGCAGACAGAGAAGGGACAGGCAAACCTTGTGTTTGTGCTGAAATATTTTTGAAAGTTTCACATGATTCCAGGCTCTTAGTGCCCTTTTACATTTGCATTAATCAATAAACTCACTATTTGCACAACGATTGAATTATTTAATTGACATCATAAATAATTCATTTGTATTAATTTCTAGTCTTCCCTTAGGTGCCGCATGTGCTGTTGAGCTGGGTTTTATTCTCTCTATGCCTGATGTAGAATAAGCACACAGAGGTGCACAGATTTATACACATTCTGCTCACAGAAGCAGGTTAAATTCATGGGAATAAAATGTTCCTTAACCTCCTTCTGTCTCAATGTGCTGCCTCCTCTACTATATCAATGGAAATATTGTTCCCTATGCATGATGAAATTTGTTTATGACTTGTCATGGAAGAATTATTATCAGATAGACTGCAGGGATGTTTTTGGTAGTAAGAATAAGAAGATAAGAAGAGGATGCAGCCAGGGGTGAGGGTGTTGGTGCATGCCTGTAATCCCAGTGGCTCAGAAAGTTGGGGCAGGAATATAGCAAATTCATGGTCAGCCTCAGCAGGTCCTAGGCAACTTACTGAGACCCCCATCTCTAAATAAAAAACCAAAACTGCTGAGGATGTGGCTCAGTGGTACAATTCCTGGCACCAAAATAAATACATAAAAAATAAGAGGAAGCATACAATAATGATGAATTTTTAAAATTGGGACATCAAATATAAGTACTTAATAGTAAATTGATGATGAATCATTTGTTGGAAGTCAAACATCAATCCTCCATCCACATATGTGGAAATTCTTACCTGTGTGATATGGAGAGACGCACAAAAATTTAGAAAGAATTGTTGTAATAATAAGTGAAAATTAAACTTGAATTACCCTCAGGTAATGTTATGCACAATGAAAGCAATTCAATTAAGTGTGCATACTTGAAAAGGACTGGAAATCACAGGTCAATGTAAACCAGTGCATTACAGGGCCAATCAGTGTTTGTACTGTACAATATTTAGTTGATCTTCAAAGACTTTTTAGGTATATGTTTTAAGATACTGTTTATGGATACATAAGTCCATACTGACACTGGAATTCTGAAAGAAAGTTATAGCCACCAAATTCATGTCAGTAATTGCCTGGGGGGGGGGGTCAGGTGTGCAGGAGAGTGGAGTCATGCAGTGAGAGTAAGAACTCAAAGGTATTGGGTAATAATTACAATCTTAATAAAATATTGATTATGAGGCAAATATTATTGTTTGCATTTTTCAAATTAGTTTTCAGATTTATTGACAGTAATAACTAGCAACATCAGTGCATGATTTCTAAATGCCAGGAAATATTCAAAGTCACTGTTTCTCAACTTTGATATAAAAAAATCTACCAGAACTTCACTTGCAGGTTGCAAACAATCTGGATTTGCTCTGAGGCCAGAGTATCTGGGTAGTTTGATATATCCACAGGTCAACATATTGGTAAATATCTCAATTTATTTGATGCACAATTTAAGAGATTTTTAACATTTAAAAAATTATATAAAGGAGGCCATTATTGTCCCCAGATTACAGATGACCAAAACTTCTCGGGTGCTTTTTCACATTGTTTCCTGAAATTTCTCCTTTGCCTTGTTTCCTGATTAAATCATTAGTCAGCAAGAGCTGACAAAACAATGAGCCCAAGTTTCCTTCAGGGAGCTGATGTAAGAAAATGCACCCTTGTATCAGGAAAGATTGATTTAAAATCCATTAACTATCTGGATGCTGTGGAGCATGCCTCTAATCCTAGTGACTTGGAAGGTTGAGGCAGGAGGATGGTAAGTTTGAAACCAGCCTCAGAAATTTAGTGAGGTCTTGAGCAACTGAATGTGATCCTGTCAAAAATAAAAAATAAGAAAAGGGGCTGGGGATATGGCTCAGTGTTAAAGTGCCCCTTGTTTCAATGCCTGGGACCAAAACCAAAAACAAAAACAAAGAAAAAACATAACAACAAAAAAAATGAACTATTCCTAAGAAGGCTAAGACTTAAACTGGGACTTTTTTTGGTTCAAAAGTCTTTAGCTATAAATAAGAGACATATTCAGAAAAACAATGAAACAAATTACTAGACATTATAGAAAAGAAAAAAACTAAAAAGCAAAGAATTGTCTTCCATACTAGATAGTTTATTGAGGTTGAATGGATTTGGCAGAAGTAAACCTGGATAAAATTTAGGATATTCAGAAGTGTTTCTTAGGGTTCCATTGTTTTTAATCATTAACAGGTACAGTGTATACTAATGTCATATTTGTGGTCATTGATGTTACATAGCTAAAACATTTCAATAAACCATGTATTTCCATATGTGAAGACCACCAAAGCCAAGGTTAGAAGGTATATGTTAAAAATTTTTTCAAAGACGAATGAGATTTCCCTTCAAAAGGGGAGAATTCAGAACACCGAAGAATGATGAAAAACTCCTGGGAACTAACTGGAACCCATTTATTTTCTGAACTGTACACTTTAACTTGGTGTTTAGGTGATGCAGTCCTAGCTTTTATAGAGTGTTTACAAACACTCAAAGTCAAGGAAAATTGTACTATGCTCCTAGAATAATGTACACTTGACTGCTTCTCCATTTCCTTTAATTAGAATGACTTTTTTTTTTTTTTTTCTTAAAGGAGAAGAGATATTTCTTAGTCTCTATTTTGTTTTTCTTAAAAGAATGGGCTGTTGGACTGAGATTGTAGCTCAGTGGGAGACAGCTTGCTTAGCCATTGTGAGGCACTGTGTTAGTTCCTTAGAACCACATAAAAATAAATAAATAAGATAAAGGTATATGTAAAAAAGAACGGACTGTAATTTACTGTGATCATGGATTTGATACCTCCATATTCTTGGTCTTATAACATTGTTCAATTGAGGGCCTCTGAGGTAGGTGTGTATATAAAGAGGTGAAGAGCAAATAAAAATGAGAATTCAAAGACATTTGGGTTTGCGAAAAGTGAGCAATATTGCTTGATATTTATGGTACTGAAATGTGAATAATTTACTTGAATACTTTAATTCAAAAATATGCAGAGTGATGACTGCCTTTCATTTTTTTTTTCATTTTTCCAACCTTCTTTTCTTTTTCAAAAGTTGTTCAAGCAATGTGGAGCTACAAAATTTAACAGAAGTCTCAGAATTCCATCTCCTGGGACTCTCTGAGGATCCAGAACTGCAGCCCATCCTCTTTGGACTGTTCTTGTGCATGTACCTGGTCACAGTGCTTGGGAACCTGCTCATCGTCCTGGCTGTCAGCTCTGACTCCCACCTCCACACCCCCATGTACTTCTTTCTCTCTATTCTTTCTTTATCTGACATTGGTTTTATCTCCACCACAGTTCCAAAGATGATTGTGGGCATCCTAACTCATAGCAGAGTCATTTCCTATGGGGGCTGCCTGACACAGATGTCTATTTTCATTTTTTTTTGGATGTATGGATGATCTACTTCTTAGTGTGATGGCCTATGACCGGTATGTGGCCATCTGTCACCCCCTGCATTACTTAGTCATCATGAAACCTCGCTTCTGTAGCTCTTTACCATTGCTGTCTGTTTCAGTTAGCCTTTTGGAAGGCCTCCTGCATATTGTGATTGTGTTACAACTTACCTGCTTCAAGAATGTAGAAATTTTTAATTTCTTTTGTAACCTTTCTCAACTTCTCAACCTTTCTTGGTATGACACCTTTGCCAACAATATAGTTGTGTATTTGGATGCTTTTTTATTTGGCTTTTTTCTAATCTCAGGAATTCTATTCTCTTATTATAAGATTGTTTCCTCCATTCTGAGGATCCCGTCACCAGGTGGGAAGTACAAAGCCTTCTCCACCTGTGGGTCTCACCTGGCAGTGTTTGCTTATATTTTGGAACAGGCAGTGGAGCATATCTGGGTACATCAGTGTCATCTTCTCCCAGTAAGAGTGCAGTGGCCTCGGTGATGTACATGGTGGTTGCCCCTATGTTGAACCCCTTCATCTACAGCTTGAGGAACCGAGACATTAAAAACACTCTGCTTAGGCTCCACAGCAGGACAATCTAGTCTCAGAATTTATTGCCTCCATTTGGAATGGAGGCTGGAAAAGGCAGCAAAACTAATCACCAAGGTTGGTAAACCCTGCCTCCTTGGTCACACTACTTTTATAGTGTAATGGGTTTAATTTCTCATCAGATTTTATATTGGAATGATCATTGCCAAATTGTAGGGAGAAATGGGAAATTTTAAACTGGATACAATGTTTCCATCCAAGAAGATGAAGTTTCTAAAGATGAATGATAATGAGAGTAGTAAAATAACATGAATGTAGTTGATGACACTGAGTCTTGCACTTAAGAAGGGTCAAGATGGGAATTTTTTGCTATGTTTATTTGACCAGAACAAAGAATGGGAAAAAGAAAACTGATGGATCTTTATTAGAAATAAAAAATAAAGGAAGAACCTGACATGAATGATGTGAATAGTATAAAGGAGCTTCTTCCTGAATAAAGGGAAGTATGAAAACCTTTGTGAACCTTCATTTTCTCTTCTTCCTCCATAATATTAGGCAGTCCTTAGAGTTTGTGATAACATGGACCAAAGGTGACTAATTTTTTAAAATTCATTTTTATTGTAAACAAATGGGATACATGTTGTTTCTGTTTGTACATGGATTAACAGCACACCATTTGTGTAATCATACATTTACATAGGGTAATTATGTTTGATTCATTCTGTTATTGTTTCCTTCCCACCCACCTCTCCCACCCCTCTTTTCCCTGTACACAGACCCTCCTTCCTCCATTCTTGCCCCCTCACCCCCCATTATGTGTCATCAGTGCTTATAAGTGAGATCATTCATCCTTTGGATTTTTGAGATTGGCTTACCTCACTTACCATGATATTCTCCAATTTCATCCATTTGCCTGCAAATACCACAACTTTATTATTCTTTATAGTTGAGTAATATCCCATTGTGTGTGTGTGTGTATATCTATATCTATATCTATATCTATATCTATATCTATATCTATATCTATATCTATATCTATATATATATCACAGTTTCTTTATCCATTCATCAACTGAAGGACATCTAGGTTGGTTCCACAGTCTGGCTATTGTGAATTCAGCAGCTATGAACACGGATGTGGCTGTATCTCTCTAGTACGCTGATTTTAATTCCTTTGGGTATAGGCCGACGAGTAGGATAGATGGGTCAAATGGTGGGTCCATTCCTAGTTTTCTAAGGAATCTCCACACTGCTTTCCAGAGCGGCTGCACTAATTTGCAGCCCCACCAGCATCGTATGAGTGTACCTTTTCCCCCAAATCCTCACCAACACCTATTGTTGCTTGTATTCTTGATAATCGCCATTCTAATTGGGGTGAGATTGAATCTTAGGGAGGGTAGTTTTGATTTACATTTCTCTTATTACTAAAGATGCTGAACATTTTTTCATGTTTGTTGATTGCTTGTAGATCTTCTGTGAAGTGTCTGTTCATATCCTTAGACCATTTGTTGATTGGGTTACTTATATTTTTGGTGTTGAGTTTTTTGAGTTCTTTATGTATTCTGGAAATTAGTGCTCTATCTGAAGTATGAGTGGCAAAGATATTCTCCCACTCTGTAGGCTCTCTCTTCGCATTGCTGATAGTTTCCTTTGCTGAGAGAAAGCTATTTAGTTTGACTCTGTCCCAGGTATTGATTCTTGCTTTTATTTCTTGTGCTATGGGAGTCCTGTCAAGGAAGTCTGATCCTAAGCCAACAAGTTGAAGATTTGGACCTACTTTTTCTTCTGTAAGATGCAGGGTCTCTGGTCTGATTTCAAGGTCCTTGATCCATTGTGAGTTGATTTTTGTGCAGGGTGAGAGATAGGGGTTTAGTTTCATTCTGATGCATATGGATTTCCAGTTTTCCTAGCACCATTTGTTGAAGAGGCTATCTTTTCTCCATTGCATGTTTTTGGCACCTTTGTCTAGTATGAGAAAATTGTATTTATTTGGGTTTGTGTCTGTGTCCTCTATTCTGTACCATTGATCTATCTGTCTAATACGGTGCCAATACCATGCCATTTTTGTGACTATTGCTTATAGTTGAAGTTCTGGTATTGCGATAGCCCCTGTTTCATTCTTCCTGCTAAGGATTGCTTGAGCTATTCTGGGTTTCTTATTCTTCCAGATGAATTTCATGATTGCTTGCTCTATTTCTGTGAGGTACATCATTGGGATTTTAATTGGAATTACATTGAATCTGTATAACACTTTTGGTAGTATGGCCATTTTGACAATATTAATTCTGCCTATCTAAGAACATGGGAGATCTTTCCATCTTCTAAGGTCTTCCTCAATTTCTTTCTTCAATGTTTTGTAGTTTTCACTGTAGAGATCTTTTACCTCTTTGGTTAGATTCATTCACAGGTATTGTATTTTTTTTGAGGCTATTGCAAATGGAGTTGTTTTCCTCATTTCTCTTTCAGCTGTTTTGTCACTTGTGTAGAAAATGCTTTAGATTTATGTGTGTTGATTTTATAGCCTGCTATTTTGCTGAATTGATTGATGAGGTCTAGAAGTTTTCTGGAGGAGGTTTTTGGATCCTCTAAATATAGAATCATGTCATCAGCAAATAGTGACAGCTTAAGTACCTCTTTTCCTATTCATATCCCTTTAATTTCTTTAGTCTGTCTAATTGCTCTGGCTAGAGTTTCAAGGACAATGTAGAACAGAAGTGGTGAAAGAGGACGTCCCTGTCTTGTTCCCTTATTTAAAGAGAATGGTTTCAGTTTTTCTCCATTAAGAATGATGTTGGCCATGGGCTTAGCATAAATAGCCTTTACAGTTTTCAGCTATGTTCCTACTATCCCTATTTTTTCTACTGTTTTGAGCATGAAGGGGTGTTGTATTTTGTCAAACGCTTTTTCTGCATCAATTGAAATAACCATATGATTCTTATCCTTATGTCTATTGACATGATGGATTATGTTTATTGATTTATGGATGTTAAACCATCCTTGCATTCCAGGGATGAACCCCACTTCATCGTGGTGCATGATTTTCTTAATATGTTTTTGGATACGGTTTGCCAATATTTTGTTAAGGATCTTTGCATCTATATTCATCAAGGATATTGGTCTAAAATTTTCTTTCCTTGATGTGTCTTCTGGTTTCTTTCCTTGATGTGTTTTCTGGTTTGGGTATGAGGGTGATATTAGCTTCATAGAATGAGTTTGGTAGGGGACCCTCCTTTTCTATTTCCTGGAATACTTTGAGAAGTATTGGAATGAGTTCTTCTTGAAGATCTTGTAGAACTTGGCTGAGAATCCATCTGGTCCTGGGCTTTTCTTGAATGGTAGATTTTTAATGGCTTCTTCTACTTCATTGCTTGATATTGATCTGTTTAAATTGTGTATGTCCTCCTGGTTCAGTTTGGGAGGAGCATATGTCTCTAGAAATTTGTGAACGTCTTTGGTAGTTTCTATATTGTTGGAATACAGATTTTCAAAGTAGCTTCTCATTATGTTATGTATCTCAGTGGTGTCTGTGTGATATTTCCTTTTTCATCACTAATTTTTAGTAATTTGAGTTTTCTCTCTCCTTCTCTTTGTTAGTGTGGCTAAGGGTTTATCGATTACATTTACTTTCTCAAAGAACCAACTTTTTGTTTTGTCAATATTTTGAATAGTTTCTTTTGTTTCAATTTCATTGATTTCAGCTGTGACTTTAATTATTTCCTGTCTTCTACTACTTTCGCTGTTATTCTGTTCTTCTTTTTCCAGGGCTTTGAGCTGTAATGTTAGGTCATTTAATTGTTGACTTTTCATTCTTTTCTGGAATGCCCTCCATGCAATGAATTTTTCTCTTAGTACCACTTTCATAGTGTCCCAGAGATTTTGATATGTTGTATCGTCATTCTCATTGACCTTTAAGAAATTTTTTATCTCCTCCCTGATGTTTTCTGTTATCCATGTAATTTCTGTTTTTTATTTTGTCATTGATTTCTACTCTCGGTCCATTATGATCTGATAGAACACAAGGCAGTATTTCTATTTTTTTTGCATTTCTTAAGGGCTGCTTTGTGTCATAACGTATGGTCTATTTTTGAGAAGGTTTCATGTGCTCCTGAGAAGAAAGTGAATCCACTCGTTGATGGATGGAATATTCTATATATGTCTATTAAGTCTAGGATATTGATTGTGTTATTGAGTTCTATGGTTTTATTGGTTGGTTTTTGTTTGGAAGAGCTATCTAGTGGTGACAGCGTTGGGTTAAAGTCACCCAGAATTATTGTGTTGTGGTCTATGTGATTCCTGGAATTGAGAAGGATTTGTTTGATGTACAGGGATGCACCGTTTGGGGCATGAATATTTACTATCGTTATGTCTTCCTGATGTATGGTTCCCTTAAGCAGTATGAAATGCCCTTCTTTATCCCTTCTTACTAACTTTGGCTTGAAGTCCACTTTATCTGATATAAGGATGGAAACCCCGACTTTTTTTACTGAGTCCATGTGCGTGGTAGGTTTTTTCCCATCCTTTCACCTTTAGTCTGTGGATGTCTTTTTCTGTGAGATGAGCATATTGTTGGGTCTTTCTTTTTAATCCATTCTGCCAGTCTATGTCTTTTGATTGAGGAGTTTAGGCCATTAACGTTCAGGGTTATTATTGAGATATGATTTGTATTCCCAGTCGTTTGGCTTATTTATGGTTTTTAAGTTGGCTTGGTTTCTCCTTTGAGTGTTTTTTCTCTAAGGCAGTTCCTCCCTTTGCTGACCTCCATTGTTGTTTTTCATTTCCTCCTCATGGAATATTTTGTTGAGAACATTCTGTAGTGCAGGCTTTCTATTTGTAAATTCTTTTAACTTTTGTTTATCATGGAAGGATTTTATTTCATCTTCAAATCTGAAGGTTAGTTTTGCTGGGTATAGGATTCTTGGTTGGCAACCATGTTCTTTCAGAGCTTGAAATATGTTGGTCCAGACCCTTCTAGCTTTTAGAGTCTGGGTTGAGAAGTTGGCTGCTATCTGTGTTGCTCTCCCCCTATATGTAATCTGATGCCTTTCTCTTGTGGCCTTCAAAATCCTATCTTTATTTTGAATGTTAGGCATTTTCATTATAATGTGCCTTGGTGTGGACCTGTTGTGATTTTGTGCATTTGGTGTTCTGTAAGCCTCTTGTATTTGATTTTCCATTTCATTCTTCAGGTTTGCAAAATTTCCTGATATTATTTCATTGAATAGGTTGTTCATTCCTTTGGTTTGTATCTCTGTGCCTTCCTCAATCCCAATAATTCTTAAGTTTGGTCTTTTCATGATGTCCCACAGTTCTTGGAGATTCTGTTCATGATTTTTACCATCTTCTCTGTTTGGGCAACTTTATTTTCAAGATTAAATATTTTGTTTTCATTGTCTGAGGTTCTGTCTTCCAAGTGGTCTAGTTGTTTGGTGATGCTTTCCATTGAGTTTTTTATTTGGTTTATTGTTTCTTCATTTTAAGGATTTCCATTTGTTTTTTTTTTTTTTGAGAATCTCTATCTCTTTGTTGTAATGATATTTTGCTTCCTGCAGTTGCTCTTTCAACTTATTGGTATTATCATTCATTGCCTGCATTTGGTCTCTTATCTCATCCTTTGCTTCATGAATCATCTTAATCATGTATAATCTGAAGTCCTTTTCTGACATTTCTTCTAACATACTGCCACTGGGTTCTATTAATATAGAATCTAGATTTGTTTGGATCATTTTCTTCCCTTGTTTTTTCATTTTGTTCATGTATCTTCCCCTCTAGCAGTGCAGTTCTGGGGTATTGCAGATTTCCCCCTATAGGTTTATAGTGGCCCTATAGGTTTCCAAAACCCTTTCTTTAAGGTGAGATCAATATTGGCAGTGCCCAATTCAGACACTATGCAATCCTAGACCAAATAGCCCCTATGAGGACAATAACAAAATTGTCATAATAAACAGAATGAGTTCAAATACTATCTTAAGTAAAACAAACAGATTTGCAATAAGGTCTGCAGTTTCTAATGGAGGACAAAGAGGATGCAGAGGGATGTAGAATGTGGCTGTTAATGGGATAAGAAGAGTATACAGAAGTTCTAGATAATAGAAAGTGTGAGAAAGTATTAGAGTGTAATCAAAAGAAATTGGATGTTAGCATGCAAAAAAGGGAGAAAGAGACTCTGAGGGAACAGGTAAACAAAAGGAAAAGAGAGCAAGAAAAGTAAAGAAATAAAAACAAAATTTTTCAATAAGGAGAAAAAAGAAAATCTACAGTGTAGCTGTCATATAGTAATGAAACCTCCTAGAGTTCTGTAGCCTGATGCACAGAGGTACCTGACAATGAGCTTCAAGCCTCCAGCATGCGTCTCAGGATGGAATTAGCCCCACCTAAAGATCGGAGCTCCAGCTTCCAGGATTATCCAAGAAGGCGGCTCTGGCTTTAAAATGTGTTGGCAAATGGGTGCTGCAGCTCAGGGTGTGGCTATGGTCAGCAGGAGGTCCTGGAGGTGGAATGTGGTTGGTCAGGCAGGGGTCCTGGAGGTTGGGTGTATTTGGTGTGGTTGTGGGATCCTGGAGGCCGGGTGCAATCATTCAGTCTGTGGTCCCAGTGATAGGGCACAGTCAGTTGGTCTGGGGGTCCTGGTGGCAGGGAGCAGTCAGTCGATGTGAGGGCCCCAGAGGCAGGGAGTGATCAGTCGGGCTGAGAGATCCTGGAAATGGGGCTCATTCAGTCCAGCCAGGGGTCCTACGGGGCCTGGCTGTTGTCTCAAAATGGCAGCAGCCACGTTTAATCAAACCTGCAGGTACTGTCACAGGGAACTTCCAGGCAACAGCAGGCAGCTGGTGCTCCACTGGCAGTCGGCGATCAGTTTGCTGACTGTTGTGGGATGATCGGGAGGTGAACCTCTTGCGTTGGGTGATGGATAGGTGTAAGGCAGGCAATGGACAGGTGAGAGGCTGGCAAATGGCAGATGATAGGCACCTGACAGTGAGCAATCTGCACTTAAAAAAGGCCTCGATATGTTGGCAGACTGGAGGTGATCACAGCAGACAAATGGGGTAAACAGCAGGGGATCGATAAGCATCAAAAACTGCCTTACCAAGAAATAGATATCCTCTGCTTGAAACCGGAGTTAAGGAGCAACAAGGAATGCAGCCTCCCTCCAGTCCGCCATCTTGGATCTGCTCAAATTTGACAAATTACGACCTGTGTGCAGTGAGCCTCCGAAGTCATAAAATAATCAATATTCATCTTGTAACTCCAGCCTTCGCTTGTGACTCCAAAACAGTGGGCTCCATACCTGTGTTTTCTTCTTCCATAGTTTTCTATGCTGGGAAGCTTCTATCTGACACTATTCCCATGAGTTCCGAGGACAGAGCATTGATCCTGCACCCTCAGATGGAGAATCGATAACCATACCAGAGTGCACTGCAAAGCTCCACCTTTGAATATGTTACCAAGTCTTGCTTTTATTACTGACTTGTAAACTGGAAAGAGTTTTAAAATGTAACTCATTACATGCACCGTGGTTAGACTTCTGCACCTCTGATAAATGGAAAGAGCTTTATAATGTTGAAAACTTTCTGATGATTTGGGAACAGGGAAAAAGTGTAGTGCACCAGATCCTGGTATAGTATGGCCCATGTGTTGAAGGCTTGGTCTGGTCTGAGTGCCTTAATGGGAGACGGTGGAACTTTTAGGAGGTGGTGCCTATTGGAAGAAAGTCGTGTTACTGGTGTCATGCTGCTGAAGAGGACATAGGGATGTTGGTGACTTTCTCTCTCTTTGCTTCCCACCTTGAAGTGGGAAGCCACTCCCCACGCACTCCTGCCATGACGCACTGTGCTGCCCCAGGCCCAGATCAATGGAGCTCCTGGGAATGGACTGAAACTCTGAAACCATGAGCCAAAATAAACCTTTCAGCTTTATAAATTTTTATCTTGGGTATTTTGTTTGTGGTTGAAAGCTGACTCACATAGGCCCTGAGAGCAATCCGTTTAATTTTGAATCCTCTCAGTTCCACTTATTATTTGCATGATAGAGGGAAGGTGGTTGGTGTCCTCCATACTCAGCATCGGCATCTGGGTTGATTTCTAGGTGATACACCAGCACCAGTAGGATTAAGTAAAGTGGCACCCCTATATGATGAATGTAGAAGGGAAAATAAAATTTAGATATGATTATTAAATCATGATAAGGTAACCTTCAAACCAAGAGCAGCACTAAGCTGCATCTCCCTGAGTCTCACATGCAGAGACATGAACAGTTTTGGGGACCTGGGGATGGGTACCCCAGACCCCACTGCAAGGCTGACACTGATGCAGGTCAAAGCTCTAGTCTGTATCAGGGTCACACAGACCTCTGCCTAATGCTGGGGAAGGTCTAGGGCTCCATCTGGGGCTCTGGTCTCTACACAGAGCCATTGTTCTCTACCCAGTGTGGCGCCTCACAGGTCAAAGGCCTGTGCTGGCTTTCATGCCCAAGTCCCCTGCAGGGGGCCCTTGCTCACTGGTCTTAATCAGTGATGCCTGAGGTTGGGAGAGGGATTTGGAGGCAGTCTCTGCTGAAGGGCTAGCATAGTTTCAGTAGGTGGGCCCATGGTTTGTATGACAGTGGGGGGTCTGACTACAACTCCCCCTCCCTACCTTCTTCAATGCATCTTTTCTTTTTCTGACGCTGTTAAGCAAGAGCTAGTGTCCCCAGCTCTTGTGAAACTGCTTTGGTGCATATACAGCTATTCAATTCACTGTACCTGTGAGGAGACAATCTCTGGAGGATCCTGGCCACCATTGTGGCCTGCGCCTCCGGAAGACCTGTTCTTCTCTCTACCCTAATTCCCTGGGCACACTAGTGCTTCTTGATCCCTGGCCGGTAGCACTGGAGGCTCTGTCCTCCAGTGGCCTCCGTGGCAGCCCCACTCCAAGACCCAGCTCCCCAGGCCCCTGACCCTTACGCCCGCCCTGTCAGCTCAGGACAGAGGCAGAAGTGCGTCTCTGGCTCGCGCTCAGGGCCGTCACCTCCCGGGCCGCTCCTCAGTCCTCCTCAGGCTGTGCCCGCCTGTCCCCACCTGGTTCGAAAGGGAGGTGGGGCGCATCCCGGGCTGGTCCAGCGGCCCGGTTCTCCCCCAGCCGCGGGTCCCCGAGCCCCGTCGGCTCCGCCCACCGAGGGTCGGTCCCGGTGACCACAGCGGGGAACCCGCACTGGGCCCACGGTCGCGGCTCCTGCGGGTTGGAGCTGGCGCGCCCCGTCGCGTTCCCATCTCCACCGCAGAGGCCTCGGGGCGTCGGGCCAGGTCTCCGCTGCTCTGCGGATCTGGGCTGAGCGGGGGCCCGCCAGCCCCTGGTCGCCCGCCCCTGGTCGCCCGCGGAGAGCGCGGGTCTGACAGCCCCACCGCCGGCCTGCTCCGCGGGTCGCATTCAGGTACAGGAGCCACTGATTTTTAAATGTGCCAACCCGCCTTGTGGCAGGTGCATTTCCTCCTTGATAAAGTGACGCCTTTGAGCCGCGTGTCTGTGGGCGCTTTAACTCACGGGAAAGTGCGCACCTGCCAGCTTCCACTTTTCCTCTCCGTTCCTCCTACTTCCCTCTTCAGTTGCTTTGCTGCGCTGGTGAGGCTTTGGAGTTCAGTGGAGAGTGGCGTTCAGGGTACATCCTGGCCTCCTTCTGATATCGGAGAACTGATCTGCCTTTTCACTATTAATAGGACGTTTGCTGTACACGCTTGTATTTTAGTCCTAATGAGACTTTTCCCTTCTAGTCCTCTAGTAGGCTAAATTATCACCACCCATGGGTATTGACACAGTCAATGTATTTTGTCTAAGGGAATGAGCCAAATCATCTTTTTCTATTTATGTCGTGAATGAATCAGATTGGATTTTTAAGCATCCTTTATTCCCAGGATGAAATGAATTTGGTTTATGATTTATACTTAATTGTTCATTTCTCAAGTGTACTGATATTTTTATATTATTTGTACTTTGTGTATGAGATCTTGCTTCAGGTTGTACTCTTTTATTTCTAGCATAAATTCATAGGTACGAATGTCTTGAAAGAGGAAGGTCTCATCTGACGTGTTATTTTCATGTTTTCTTCTTTATCCGTGCTTATGGCTAGAGTTTGGATTCAATGTTTTGAGTTAAAATATTATGTTGTGTTCACTTGGGTATGTCTATGGACTACTTCCCAGAAACATGTCTCTTTCCAGTTCCAGGTTGGAGTTGTCCTAAAAAAGAGGTTGCATGCGGTTTGAAAAGCTTAAGGGAAGGATCCCTAGTTTCTGTTTTTCAGGGCGATGAGACAGATGTATGAGGATCTGGCTGCTTCCAGTTTCCAGCTTATTTTCAGGAATATTAAACCAGTTGATCCAAAATGAACAGTAAGTGCTTGACTTCAGTCTCCTCAGAGGCAGCAGCTCATAGAGGAGTTTCCATAAACTCCTCTAATGATCCCAGTAGGATGTGTAGTTGGGGTTCAGGTTCCTGGTGTCTTGAACTAAGAACTCAGCAAGCCATGAAGAAGTAGCAGGCAGAGCACAGATGTAATAACGCTATGGAAGTATAGTGAAAGCAACACTCCAGCTAGGCAGTGGCTTAAGACCCTGTGGCTGGGCAAGGCTTATCTTGCATGCTGTGCCTCAGTCCCCTCTGCTCTCAGACCTGATTAAAGACCTCGACCTGTTCGTTCCCATTGGTTACTTTATTTTTGCCTAATTAGAATATGGAACCTGTGGTGGGACTTGCCATGGTGATAAACCCTCAATGGAGGAAACTGTCATGGTAGCAGGACTTAATGTAAACAGGGACATGATGACTCATGCCCCTGTCTTGTATTCCAACAGGCATTTTTCTTTTATCCTGCTGCTACCATCTTGATGTCCCTAAACTCCCTGTATTATGGAAGATGTGTAGTTATAAAGGAAGAAGGGAATCCAGTCAGAAAAGTGTGAGAGACTACTGTTCTTTTGTCTTTGAGTCAAGGCATAGTGCACTTTTTAGTATTGTTGTGTGTGTGTGTGTGTATTCATAGATTCATTCAACCAAAATAGCTAAGGTTTATTGAATGATTACTCTGTATCAGACACTATTTGAAGCACTATTGCTATGATTCATTTCATGTTCACAAAACACCACAAGGGAATGCTGTCATTATCTACATTTTATTAAAAATGAGGCAGAGAAACTAAGGAGCTTGCCCAATGTCACACAGCTAGTAATTTCCCAAACCTGCTTGGATTTATAATTCTGTCTTTTAATAATCACAATATTATGCAAGAGTAATTTGTGGAAACAGTGTCTTGTATGATTCATGGAAAATCCTTATACTCTGACTTAAAGTACAATTTGGAAAAGTAACTTGTAGTAGCCAACATTTGTTACATATTTGTTTTAGTCAGCTTTTTTGCTGCTGTGACTAAATGATCTGAGAAGCACAATTATAGAGGATAAACCTTTGAGGGCTCACAGTTTCAGAAGTCTTAGTCCATAGAAGGCTGGCTCCATTCCTCTTGGCTCAAGGTGAGGCAGAACATTATGGTGGAAGAGCATAGCAGAGGGAAGCAGCTTGCATCATCAGGATGGAGAGAGAGAGAGAAAGAGTCTCCATTCCCCAGATACAAAATATATACCCCCAAACCACACCCAATTCCCACCTCCTCCAGCCATACCCATACCCCACCACTTCAATTAATCCCATCATAGATTAATTCACTGATTGGGTTAAGACTGTTATAACCCAATCATTTCTCCTCTGAACCTTCCTACTTTGGGAAAACATCTCACATGTGAGCTTTTGGGGGACACCTCACATCCAAACCATAACAATATTTATGCACCAGGCACTTACATATCATTGTATATATTTTTCATTTCATTTAGTCCTCACCAAAAACACTGAAAGATGAGGACTACTATTCCCTTTGTGTGTGTGTGTGTGTGTGTGTGTGTGTGTGTGTGTGTGTGTGTGATGCTGGGGGATTGACTCCAGGGACTTATGCATGCAAGGTGAGCACTCTACCAATTGAGCTGTATCCAAGGTGAGCACTCTACCAACTGAGCTGTATCCACAGCCCCACATTTTTAAAAACAGAAACGGACTCAGGGAATGAATAGAAAACATATCCCTATAAAGGTGGAGCCAGAATGGGTGACCATCTATTTGATTCAGGCGTATCTGCCTTTCACCCCTTAGCTATGTTTCCATCAAGATCAGCAAGATCTGAGAGACTACTCTGCTAACCAGTATAGTCCTGGTAATTGATTCTGGAAAAGATTTCCCTAAGAGGGCAAGAGACCATTCCAGTCACCAGCTAAGGCATCTCCCAGTGGTCTCTTGCAGCTCTAATTGACATTGGGGAGAATGACCAAGTCCCATCTATTCTGGGACACTGGCTGGACTGTGTGTCTGTATTTTTACAAGGTTAAATCACAGTCACTGACATGTTAATTCATCAAGGTCATGTTCCCTGGAGAGAGCTGTCAGTTGATCACCAGACTTTCCTACAGGGGTAACCATTTCTGAGGCTTCAAAACACTATCACCTGGGTTGATTATTACTACTTGATTAATACAGTTTGTGGGGAGGACTGGAAGGAAATATCCCTGACTGTCCACGGTGACTGCCTCTGAATGGTAGGGCCGGGGCTGGTGTGGGAAAGGAGCACAGCGTGATGAAAGGGAATGTGCTTTGGCATCAAACCTGGACTCAATCCTGTGTCAACAAGTTGTGGCGCCTTTGTTAAGTCGACACCTCTGACCCTCAGATATTCCTAACAACAGATGGTGATTAATTGCACTTAACTTCTGAGTAGGGCTACCAAATTTAACTGGACAAACAGAATTTAACTGGACAAAAAGATGTCCAGTTAAATTAGAACTTCAGGCAAATACTTCATGTATTCAGAACATTACTAAGAAATTATTTATTGTTTATCCAAAATTCAATTATTTAAACAGAGATATTAGGGTTATCTGACAAAGGTTTAAAAGAAGGCATTCTATAAATGCTTCAACAGACAACTATCAACATGCTTGAATCCAATGGTAAAATAAAACGTCGCAAACCAAAATTCAATTTTAAATAGGCGTCTTGTGTTTTATCTGGAAACTGTATTTCTCAGGCCACCAAAAGGCTTAGACATAAAGTGACAAAACTTGCTGCTTCTATGGCAAGCTCTTATGAACTTTGATATAGTTATGAACAAGCTCTTGTAACTTTGATATAGTTACATTTACAAACAAGAATCCCAGGAATTTAAAACTAATTTGGTATTATAATGTTTATGATTCTGGGCCACATCAGCTGTGACCCCTGGCATTTCACCTAATTTCTTAATTTATTTAATATTCAATCAGCAAAGTATGATCGGTGCACTAAATCCAGCTTGCCACCTCTTTTTATAAATAAAATTCTATTAAAGCAGTCCTTCTCATTTGGGTACCTGCTGTCTCTGTTTCCTTTTGTACCATAATGATGGAGTTGAGTGGTTGCAAAAGAGAACATAGCCTACCAGGCCAACAATATTTACTATAAAGCTCTTTATAAAAAAAAAGCTTGGTGACCCCTTCCCAACGTCATTGAATTAATAAATGTATTATTTATAGGATTATAGTAAGAAAGAAATCCATTCTATGTGAAGTGCTTGGACAGTGTCTGGTGTTTAGGAAAACATCAATAAGTGAAAGAGTCATCATACGTGTTACAATCTAGATTTAACTGTCCTCCAAAGGCCATGTGCTAAAGCTTGGTCCCTACCCCTTGGTGCTGTTGGGAAGGGCCGTTTAGGAGGCGGGGCCTAGTGGAAGTGCGGTAGTTCACTGGGGGCCCTGGAAGGGAGTGTGACTGGTCACAACCCCTCCTCTCTTTACTTCCTAGCCCACACTTCCCACATGCATCCATCATGATGTTTTGTCTAGCCGTGCGCCCAAAAGCAATGGAGTCGAGTGGCCACGGACTGAACCGCTGAAACTATAGGCCAACATGAACTTTTTCATCCTTAGAAGTTGTTTATCTTGGCCTTTTTGTCACAGCATTGGAAAGCTTACTAAAACAATATTAATAGGTCAAAGAAGAAAATCATACAAAGGTTTTAGAGATGCTAAAATGGCATTTGGCAAACTAAAACCTATTCCAGATTGAAATTTTTGATGGAATGGAAAAAGTATATTTTAAATCAACAGCCAGCATCAGGTTTACTAGTAGAACCCTAGAATAATTTTCATCATAGTAAGCATTTATGTTTCTAGAAGAGGTAGCTTGTGCATTTGGACAGAAATAAAGTAAGGGCAACAAGCCCCACAATGATGAATATATCAGATAATACAATTCTACTAAAAAAAAAGGCTAGAAAAATTCTTAGAATAAAGAACAGTGCTAGGTAACATAAATCCTTTAATCATTTGTAATAGGTCAACAAATTAATTATCAATAAATGAAGCCAATGATGACATTCAAATCAGCAATATAAATTGTCAAGGGATGACCCCCAATAAGACATGAGAAGGGCTTCTGCTAACAGAAGCATGAAGCTTTTCTTGAAGACATAAATATGTTTAAATACAGAAATGTTTGCAGGTTCTAGAAGGAAAAGTGTAGGTTAAGAGGCTAATATTTCTAATATTTTGTAATCATCAGTGCAAATGCAGTGAACCAAAATCACAACTGAATTCTTAACAGAAAATAATTTAATCATTATGGGGAGAGTCTTCTTTTTGGATACATGACCAGAGGAGGTCAAATGAACTTCCCCTGGGAAAGAGCAGGGCCCAGGAATCACTGAGCTAGACCAAGGACACTGACTTTCTCCTGTGGTTTCCACAAGATTGTGGTGTCTTCAGGGAATGCAGCATAGGGACCAGTTTGCCTAATAATGATCTCTGAGCATTGCATTCTCAATGTTGCACAACTGAAACCACCAACCTGTCTCCAGCCCCCTGACTGCTGGTCCCCATCCAGAGGGCTCCACACCTGTGTGCCTTCCCAGAGTTGTAACTTTCATCAGGGGGCTCCTGCCTGAGGTTGCTTTCCTGCCTTCCTGAGCAGAGCCCTGGCTTCCATTGCTTTTGGGGCAGGAGAAAAGCAGTGGATCAGCATCCTTGGTCATGCCCCAGCACAGAGGCAGCCCCATCCAGTGAGTGCTATGGGAGAGGCTGGATGCAGCAGGGACTGCTGGACAGTGTTTCCTGAGTCAGGACAAATGGGCAGTTGGGGATCATTAAACGGGAGGACTATGGAATGCACAGTTTGAGCTTGCAGGTCTATAAAGTTTTATGTTCTTGGTTCTGATGAGGATATGGGAACTCTCCTTCAGGGTTTCACTTTCCACCCACGCTGGTCCAGCTCCTGTAGGTGTATTCCCATGACAGCAGGAAATAGTTCTTCCTAATCTATCCCCTGAGCACCCAGCGTGGTCATGATGATGGTAAGGAGAGGATGAGGACGGCATGTTCACCAGCACCCACTGAAGGCTCCCTCAGTGCCAGACCCAGAGCTGAGGTTCTATGTAACTCGCTTCATTTCATCTGCATAGTCACCTCCCCAAAAGAGGAACGCACACTATCATCATTTTACAGGTGCAGAAAGGAGCACAGCATTTAAAACTTGCACTAGATCTTAGGATCAAATTAGGCTAAATACAGGTTTGAACCTAGGCATCCATGCTCCAGACACAAAGCACGTGGCAAGTCTTCTCTCCTGACATCCCACCAGCCTTCACTTCCCAGGTCACTCCAGGCAGAGACACCTGCTCACTGCACTCTTCCCAGTGGGAGGGGCTTCTGACTGACCTCTGCAGAGACCAGTGGGTCTGCTTGCTGCATCAGCTCTAGGAAGAGTGGCTGGGCTCAAGGCAGGCATCACAGAAAGGTCAGATCTCTCTTGTCCTTGCTCCTAGATTTTGTTCGCCTGTCAGTTCCACCTTCATTGCCATAATTCAGCTCCTCTCCATCTCTAAGGAGATATGAAATCAGGGTGTTGTGTTGCATGTCTAGTCAGGAAACTGAAATTAGTTAAAATATGTATTTTAGATGGGCTTTTGGTTAAGACCTCTGTACCTGTGTTAAAGTTGATGAAGTGTTAGAGAAACAGCAAACAAGTTTAGGACATAGACTTCTGAGGCCAATAGTTTAATCCCGTGTCCTCTACTTATTTCTTGTGTGATCTGGAGCAAGCCTTTACTGTCTCTGAATCTGAGTATGTCAGTCAATCTCTTGGATTCCACTGCATTGTTATAAGGTTGAAACAGAACATGGAAACTACTTTGGTCATTAAACGTGATGGGGCATATAGAAAGGGCAAGATGCATTTCTGATATTATCCTTGGCAGGATACCTTCATACCATTTCATGAGAGTATCCTGTGATCTTAAGCTAGAGGATTCCTAGGATTCAAGAAAGAACATTTTATTTGTGCCTTGATACAAGCAGGCCCTGAACATTTGAAGAGAAATGACTGAATCTCACTCATTTCTGATTCCCTGGAGTCTGCAGAGTAAGCAACCAAAACCAAAACAAGAAAATCTATTTAAAAATGACTGGGCTTTTCCTTCATTCTCAGGAACACAGCATATGCAATATTTTCCTGCCTCACTTCTGTCAGGATGTCCTTCCTGTAGGATGAGAAAAGAAGATACATTAGGGTTTATTGTTTTATGGAAAGGGATTTCTATCAACCCATTATCTTCCTATTAGAAACTCTCTATATTTTAGCTTTTAAAAGTTGCAGAGATTTTTCAAATAATAAAACAAATCATCAGGAAAGAGAAAAAGATAAATCTTACTTCACATACTGAGATATCTTTTAGGACTTCACATCATTCCGTGCTCAAATTATCTGGGACAAAAAAAAAAAAAAAAAAAAAAAAAGAAATGTGTTTATCTTTCTGCCATATAATCAAGTAAAAGGACATCAAAACTGTATTGGATTGGATTGTATTTCATTAGTACAGGTAGAATAAATCCCAATAATAATTCAAATTCTGATTATAAAATGATGGACAAATGTTTGAGTTCCACTTCCTTTAGGTGCCTACCTCTCTAGAGATGAGTTTTATTCTCCCCATTACCAGATCAGAAAAGCTAGCAGAGAGAGTGGAGAGCTTTACACATACTTCACAGTGAGTGTTAGAAGATGTGGGACTCAGACCTGGGTCTACTGATTCTACTCTTAGGACTCTGTCCCTTTTGTAGAATTCATTTTTCCCCTGTCTAACCTGCTTTGTCACAGATGGGCAAACCATGGCAGAACCATTGATTCTTTCTCTTGGTATTCATCAAGTTCATTTGTGGACTCAGGGAAGAATCCAGTGGTGTACAGGGGCATTTACAACATGAGTATTGTGGATTATATGCTTTCCTATGAACCACAATGCATTTTGCAGCTAAGTGAACACCTTAGATATGGAAATGTTATTCCCAATATAAGATGAGAATTTTTTTTGCATGGAGCTATAAAAGATTGATTATTATAGGATAGACTTCAGGAATATTTCTCATTCAATAACTTAATAAGAGAATACAGTTGATAGTAACTATTTTTTTCTATTTTGAAAACAAATGTGTACAATAAGTAGCAAAACTGAACAATGCACTGGGTTTTACAACTCACACAACTATCCTCTGTGCACATACCACACACAAACTCTCACTTGTGTGATAAGAGAGAAGCATAAGACTTTTCATAGGATTATTGTAATTAGAAACAAGTCCAATCTTCAGGTAATATGCATTAGTAAAAGTTATATCTACATGTGTATATTTTACAGAAAGACTTCAACTCAATGTTGTAGTAAATAAGAATGTGTTAGGTGCAATATATATAGTGACATAATAGTTACATAAATTTTCAAGAAAACTTGTATATACATAAATCAATTCTAACATTATGGAATCACAGACATAAAATACATTTACCAAATTCAGAACTTATTGCATTTGGGGGACAGATGTACAGAGCAACTGAATTATTCATGGATACAAGAAAACACAAATTTTATTGGAAATATCTCAAATCTCCATAAAATAGTAATTCTTAAGCAAATATTAAATGTTTATATTTTTAATATGGTAGAGGGTATCAATGATAGTTATAACAGAAAATATTAATGAAGCATTTTCTAGTGCATGGCAATATTCTAAGACATTGATTCTTGACCCTGGCCCACCAAGAACTGTACACGTGAAGATCATGATTTAATTGGTTCTAAGCTATGACAGAGCATCAGTGTATTTTAAATACCCACAGATAAATAAAATGTTCAATGATCTAAGTACTTTACGTGTTTCATTTCATCTAATTTCTTAAGCACACCACTGTAAGGTAAGTTCAACTATAATCCATTTTACAATGTGGAAATTCCCCAGGTGTTTGTTACATTGACATGTTTCTGCTTTTTTCTTTTGTATTTTCCCCCAAATTAAATCATACTCTGAAACACAAGAGAAATGAGGATCACAGTTGCTCTCAGGGAACTGGTGAAGGAGAATTGAAATTCCTATATCAGGAAAAATTGAAATGAACAGCTGTTAACTATGCATAGGAAAGTTGGATGTCAGGCTGGATTTGGGGAAGCATGGCCCTAAATTCCTCAATTGTCAGCAAGAGGGTTGAATTTGAAGAGGACTCAACACTTGTAAATGTTTAGGAATAGTAATTCATGTAAGTTTGAACCTGATCATCTGATCACTCCATACTATGTACACATATCTTAATATTACTCTATAATCCCAAAATATGTGACTACAATTTGTCAATGAAATAAAAGATATATATATTTAAGTACTTTGACCAAGATATCACAAAATGAGTATTTATTTCCATAAAGGAACAAAGTCAAGAAACAAAAAATGATGGAAATCTGTGAAGATAATTGGTACAAAAATGCTTTCTGATTCTGAACCTTTGGCTTTAATTTAGAATTCAGATACTGTAATTTTAACAATTATAGATGTTATCAATATTCTGTATCAGAGGAATTTTTTTTTTGCATTGGATTTAAACACAATAAGACTGCTTCTTACATTTTTAAAAATTAGAAAGAACTTTTTAAGGGTCATAGAAAATTTTTCCATATTTTCTTAAGATACTATTTTAATGTGATCAAGATTTATCTCTACTGTTTTGTTTTTGCTTTTCAAACAATTTAGTCAAGTATCTCAAAAATAATTGTGTATAGAAAGAGGTGAATAACACAAAAATCAATGATCAAAGAGTTCTAAGATGGTTGGGTTTGTCACAACTAAGAAATATTGCTGAGTATATATGGTCCTCAAACGTGAGGACTTTACTAGTGAATTGCTTTAATTGAAAGTCATGCAGTGCTTGTTGCTTATTTGCTTATGTGCTTTTTCCAACATTTTTCTCATTTTCAAAAGGTGTCCAAGTAATACAGAGCCACAAAATCTAACACATTTCTCAGAATTCTATCTCATGGAACTGTCAGAGGACCCAGACCTGCAGCCCATCCTCCTTGGACTGTTCCTGTCCATGTACCTGGTCACAGTGCTTGGGAACCTGCTCATCATCCTGGCTGTCAGCTCTGACTCCCACCTGCACACCCCTATGTACTTCTTTCTCTCCACTCTGTCTTTGACTGATATTGGTTTTATCTCCACCACAGTCCCAAAGATGATTGTGGACATCCTAACTCATAGAAGAGTCATCTCCTATGTGGGCTGCCTGACACAGATGTCTCTTTTTCTCATTTTTGGAAGTGTGGATGATCTGCTTCTGGCTGTGATGGCCTATGACCGGTATGTGGCCATCTGTCACCCCCTGCATTATCCAGTCATTATGAACCCTTGCCTCTGTGGCTTCTTAGTTGTGATGTCTTTTTTGCTTAGTCTTTTGGAATCCCAACTGCACAATTTGATTGTTTTACAATTTACTCACATCAAGGATGTGGAAATTTCTAATTTCTTTTGTGACCCCTCTCAGCTCCTTAATCTTGACTGTTCTGAAACTTTTACCAAAAACATAGTCCTGTGTTTTGCTGGTGCTGTATTTGGTTTTCTTCCTATCTCTGGGATTCTCTTCTCTTACTGTAAAATTGTTTCCTCCATTCTGAGAGTCCCATCATCAGATGGGAAGTACAAAGCCTTCTCCACCTGTGGGTCCCACCTGTCAGTTGTTTGCTTATTTTATGGGACTGGCCTTGGGGTGTACCTCAGTTCAGGTGTCTCAGTTTCTCCCAGAAAGGGTGCAGTGGCCTCAGTAGTATACACTGTGGTCACCCCCATGCTCAACCCTTTCATATACAGCCTGAGAAACAGGGACATCAAGAGGGGTATGTGGCGGGCCCTCAGAAAAGCCATTTAATCTCAGGCCCTGTGCCATCCATTTGCAGTGTGAATTGGAAAAGGCAGCAAAACCAAGCTTCTACTCCTGCAAATCTCACCTCTTTCATCTCATCATTTTGTGCCTCTCATGGGTTTCATCTTCTTTATATTTCATATTTAAGTAATGCTTTTATGATCCATCTTTAGTGAGACTGTGTTCTCTATCCTTTGTACATCTTACTCCCTGCATTCCTGTATCCAGTCATATCTACAAAACCTTCTGGAAGTTCTTTTTAATGATACAGGCATGTCAGAAAAATGAACAATGTTTTTATACACTTAAAATCTATGTCCTTTCTAGAACTCATTTGTACTTTTCATGCAATGTTTACTTACAAAATTGACTTATGCAGGTTATCTCTAAGGATGCATATTGCTAGTCCTCAAGCTTGCCTTGGTGAAGTCACCTAGGGTGCTTTAGGAATACTGATACCTGGGTCTCACCACCAGGAATTCTGATTTATTGAATTTGTATGTGGTCTGAGCATTTGTAGTTTTAGGGTACCCCAGATTTCTGCTGATAATTTTAGGAGTTTCCTTGTATGGAATGAGTTACTTTTCTCTTGTTGCTTTCAGGAGTCTCTCTCCACTTGTGATTTTTGACTGTAAGATATCTCAGTGCAGGTGCCTTTGGATTTGTCATAGTTGGAGTTTATTGAGCTTTTAAATGTTTTTGTTGATGCCTTATAAGTAAACCTAATGGTGGGGTTCATTGTGATGTATTTATACATGCATATAATATACATAATTTTTTCCATTTTATTCCCAAGTACTTCCATCTCTCCCTTCCTCACCCCTATCCCTTCCTCTATCTCATTGGTCTCCCTTCTATTTATTTATTTACAGGTGTATTATAATTCTACATAAAAGTGAGATTCATTATGAGACAGTCATACATGCACATAGCATAATTTGGCCAATTCCATTCCCCAGTAACTCCCTTTCCCTCCCCCACTCCCATTCTGTTCCTCTCTTTTCTTTTCTTTCTTCTGTTTTCTTGGTATCCCTTTTTAATTTTCTTTTTCTCTCTAGCTTCTGCAGATGAAAGAAATCATTCAACTCTTGTCTTTTTCAATCTGATCTATTCCACTTATTATGAGGTTCTCTAGTTCCATTCATTTACCAGCAAATGAAAAAATTTCATTCTTCTTTTCAAACTACACTGAGACTGTGATTGAACTGTTTGAATGTGTATGTTTACTTTTTCAAATTCGGGCACTTTCACTTTTCAATTTTCAAATTGGATCTCTGTCTCTCTACCTCTTTCCCATGTGGAACTTCCATAATGCTTAGTTGGTTGGCTTGATGGTGTCCCATAAGTCCCTGAGGCTCCCTTCTTTCTTCTTCATTTTTTTTCTTTTGATTCTAGGATTCAATAATTTTAAGTGTCGAGGTCATGCCCCTGACCCGAATTGAGGACTATGCAGGAAAGTGGAGGGACGTGATCTGGGTTTTAGGCACTTAGATCCCAAAGATCTGCTAGAAATTGAATTGGACAAGCAGCTAAAATGCTCCCAAGGGTGTCCACCTGGTTTTCGTGCCCTTGTGACTTTCTCTAACGGGATGTGGAATAAACTCAATGACCTTCCTCCAGGAATGAAAATGTGGAAGAAGTGATAGGAAATCGCATCACCTCTGGCAACAGAGTGAAAAAAAAATCTGGCTTTTAACTGTGGAAAAACAGAGAGGTTCCTCAAAAACTAAAAAATGGCACTACCATATGATCTAGGAATCCACTACTGGGTATATACACAAAGAAAATCAGTCTGTGAAAGGGACATCTGCTCTCTCATGTTTACTGTAGCACTATTCACAATAGTCAAGAAATGGAAACAATATATGTGTCCATCAATAAGCAAATAGATTAAAATATATGGATATATGGGACATGAAGACAATGGAACACTTCTGAGTTATAAAAAGGATGAAATCATATCATTTTTCACAACATGAATGGAACCAGGGAGAGAGAGGAGTGAGGGATAGCATAAAGTTGATTAATATGTACTAAGAGTTGAATAATAAGAGCTAGAGGTTATGTGGTTCTGTTACACAGTAGGGTGACTACAGATAATGATTATGCATTGTATGTATTTACACATATAGATCTCATATATTTTTTAAAAGCTAGAAAAAGGATGTTGAATGATTTTGCCATAAAGAAGTACACCAGTTAAAAAATAATAGAAGGAAGATCATTAGAATAGAGAAAGGTGGTCAGAGGTAGGTACATGGGGAGTAAAAGGAGTAGTACTGGGGATTGAAATGGAACAACTTGTTATATATATTTATGAATATGTCGAAATGTATGCTAAAATTATGTAAAACTATAATGCACTAATAAAAACATTAAAAAAGAAATGACAAATGCTTGAAGAATTAGATACGCTTACCTTGATTTGAACATTACACAATGTATATTTGCATCAAAACACCACAAAGTATCCCATAATTATAGACAATTTTATGTATCAGTTAAAAATTTAAAAACAATAAAAATATTTTTAAAATAAATTTATCTTTGAAAATGAATCTAGCTTTCTCTCTACTTCTCCTCAAGTGTTTAGGTAAATGTACGTCACCATATAAGTATGTAAGAATCAATAGTTTTGTAAGATGTTGTGGTTTAGTTATGTGGTGTCTTCCAAAAGCTCATATGTGAGACTCTGTGAGAATGTTCAGAAGCAGAATGATTGAACTACAAGAGGTGTAGCTAACTGAATGTTAGTGGTAAGCAGCTAGGGTGTGGTTGGAGGATGCATTTGGATGTATATTTTGTCCTTGAAGAGCAGAGTTCTCTCTGCTTCCTGAGCTTCTTTCCTCCACCACACTCTTCTACCCTGATGTTCTGCTTCTCCTCATGCTCAGAGCGATGGGCTGGCTGTCTATGGACTGAGAGCTCTGAAACTATAAGCCAAATAAACTTTTCCTCCTCTAAATGTCTTAGCTGGGCCTTTTGGTCACAGGGATGAAAAAGTAGACTAAAACATAAGATATCAATGCAATTCAACTGGAGAGAAAAAACTTAGAATTGAACACACATTTAAATTAGTTTAAAATGCATACATCTCCAATGCAAAATGCCAATCCAAGAAAGGACTAAGGAAATGAAAATGAGATGTTCTCCTTAGAGACAAATACTCAAAAACAGAAATAGTATTGGTTTTTTTTTTGTATAGAATATCTAATTCTACCTAGACATGATAGTAATATAATGGATTTCTAGATATCAAAATCCCACACTGAATTGTTAAATTGAATTAAAGCCTGAATTTTATGTACATATTGTACAACTTGGAAGTCAGAAGCAGGTACAGGTGAGTTTCCTCTTGCAAAGTTTTCAAGTACATGTTCTTTTCTCCTTTTCCCCTTCTATTGATATTAAGTCCTCAGAGACAGGGATAACATGGGTCAGTTGACTAATTAGGAGCTATGTGCATTGAGCCTCCAAGGTCACAACAATTTAAAGAATTAGTGGGTGCTTTCAGACCTTTCCTTTGCCAGTTCCAGTACAGTGACTACATCCTAGTGTCAACTTCCCTCCTGGTCACTGGATCAGAAGACCCAGCCTGAGTTTGTCTTCTTCAGAGTCCTCAGAATAGACCCTGAGACTTTACTGCCCATCAGATAGAATCATAGCAGTGGATCCACACTGTTTGGTAGGGCCCCAAGAGAGACAGCAAAGCCCAGTATGTGCCGAGGGAGATGGTGGAAGGAGGAACTGTCAGGACATTACTTCCTCACAATCAGGACAAATGACAATTGGCAAAGTGTATGGATTCAGCTTGAAATGACCACAGCCTTCTTGAGTTGTAACCAGCATAATTGCCCCTGAATAATCCTAGCTGGGATTTCCCACATAGTTTGAAAGCAAACTGTAAATAGATAAAATCAGTACAGTCACCTGTAGGGTTTTAATATTGAACACTGGCTCCAGAGATGCACCTGACCCTTTGAATGTACATTAAGATAAACCAGGTACATTCCAGTCAAGATAAAGTCAATTTTGTCCTAACCCATAAATATGCACCTCTTTCCGACCCCACATGTGGAGATTCAACTTGTCTTTCTGCCACTCAGGACCACACTTCTGTCAGTGAGTCCCCTAATAAATTTCATTCTGTGAAATCCTATATCTCTTTCTTTGGTTTCACCATACTTTGGGGTCCTTCCTAATACGTTAGGATCAGGCTTTTCTGGAACAGATTGATGGGAGAATATAAAAAAATTTACCTCAGAGAACAAAATTTATAATTTGGTTCTGGAATGGTCTGGAATTTTTGTTCAGAGTTCTGCTGTCCTCTCACACTGGTCCTAGCTCCTATAGGCATCTCTCTAAGCTGTCCCTTAAGAAATCCAAAATTGTCATGCAAGAGATGATGAGATTGATGAGAAGAAGTGTATTACTTGGGGCTCTCTAGAGGAACAATACCAACAGGATATGTATGATTATAAAAAGGGGATTTATTAGATCAGAAGCTGGATAGCTCTGCAATGGCCATCTGCAGGCTGGAGAACTGGATTCCTTTAGTAGCTGCTTAGTCCCGAAGCTGGGGCCTCAGAACAAGAGGGATCAAGGATGCAGCCCCAGTCTGAGATAGAAGGCCTAGAAACTCTGAGCTGCCAGTCAGAGTCTGCTTTGGAAGAGTGATGGAGCTAGAGTTTGATGTCCTCAGGCAATTGCAGGAGCATTCAAAGCACTCTCTCAAGAAGAATCAAGCTTTTTAAGGAAGTCAGATCCTAAGCTAACATGGTGAAGATTTGGGCCTACTTCTTCTTCTATTAGGCACAGGCTCTCTGTTCTAGTGCTTAAGTCTTTGATCCACTTTGAGTTGAGTTTCACGCAGGATAAAAGATAGGGGTTTAATTTCATTTTGTGACATATGGATTTCCAATTTTCCCAGTGCCATTTGTTGAATAGTCTATCTTTTCTCCAGTGAATGTTTTTGGCACCATTGTCTAGCATAAGATAACTGTTTTTATGTGGGTTTTCCTGTGTCTTCTATTCTGTATCATTGGTCTACCTGTCTATTTTGGTGCCAATACCATGCCACTTTTGTTACTAAGGCTCTGTAGTGTAGTTTAAGATCTGGTGTTGTGATGCCTCCTACTTCACTCTTCTTGCTAAGTGTTGCTTTGGCTATTCTGGGTCTCTTATTTTTCTAAATTAATTTCATGATTGCTTTTTCCAGTTCTATGAAGAATGTCTTTTGAGTTTGCATCTGCTTCCTCATTCTTCCATATTTCTTTTCATCCAGGCCCCTGTCTTATTGAGCTTGCTGCCTGCATTAAGGGTGGGTCCTCTCAGTTCATTGTCCTCCATGCACAGCATCCTCACTGACACATCCAGAAGCCTTTTAATCTTAGGCATCTCTTAATCCAATCAAGTTGGCAATTCAAATGAATCATCACAAAGAAGACAAGAGCAACCGTGACACCGTGAGCCTTTATGAAGGACCTCCTAATTGCCAAGCTCTCAGCTTTGTATTCTGTGTAGCCTGTTTCATTTCATCTTCATAGTCTCCAAGTTGTTATTGATCACATTATTATTATTTTAGAGAAGATAAAAGGAGCATAGGAATTTTATACAATGTGCACTACATTTTCAGGTAGGGGGGAGGAAATCAGATTCAAATTGAGAAGTCTGACTCCAGACATAAGGCACTGGCCAGTTTCTTCCCTGGACAACCCAACCAGTCATTTCACTTCCTTGTCACTCCAGGAATAGTTCCCTTTGCTCCCTGTGCTCTTGTCCTGTTCTTGGTGTTCATGGTCGATCACAGTGGAGAGCAGAGGGTGACACGTGTTTCATTGACTCTGAAGAATGGTTGAGGTCAAAGGTAGAGGTCACAGGCAGAGGTCACAGAAAGCATATGCACATGACAAGCCATGGCAGGATTCTTTCTTGTCCCTCTCCACATCACTTCAGTCACCCACTTCTTCATCCACTCTTGCAGTCGTTCCACTGAGTCACAACGGAGACCATTAAGTCATGGTCTTGGGTTCCATTCCTACTCAGGAAACTGGAGTTAAAAGATGGACCTCAGATCAAACTGTGGTTAAAGTCTTCTAGAACACTGATGTAATTTTCAAGAGATCAAGAAACAAATAAGAATGAAATTATGGCATTTGTTAGTAAATGAATGGAGTTAGAGAACATCATGCTAAGTGAAATAGGTCAAACCCAAAAAACCAAAGGCCAAATGTTTTCTCTGATATGGGGATGCTAATTCACAATGGCAAGTGAATAGGGAAGAATAGAGTTATTTTAGATTAGGTAGAGGAGAGTGAAGGGTGGGGAAGGGTCATGGGGGTAGGAAGGATAGTAGAGTGAAACAAACATTATTATCTCATGTACACATATAACTGCATGACCAATGTGATACTACAATATGTATAATCAGAAAAATGAGATCATACTCCATTTATGTATAATCTATCAAAATGTGTAAATGTATTCTACTATCATATACAACAAATTTAAAAAATTAAGAAAAGAAATGTGAATAGATATCAGACTGAAATCTAATATTTGCTCCACTGTTTTCTGTGTGACAAAGAGCAAATTCTTAATATCTGTGAGACTCTGCATTGTCATTGAATTAATATCTAGTTGATACAACTGCACTGAGTAAGGCTTGCACAGGTAATGAATGATACATCCTCTGTGCCAAGGAAGGTGTAGGCTCTGGGAAATCCAAAATGAATGATTCAGTCACTCCTCTCCAAATATTCAGAATTTCCTTACATAAGAACAAAAATGTCCTATTAGGGAACTAGGAAAGCCATAACACAAGATCCCAGGTTATTTAGGTCAAACAGTATAGTGATAACTCTTATCCTATTTTAAGGATGTGGACATCTCTAATTTATTCTGTGATCTTTCTCAATTCTTCAGACTTGCCTTTCTCAAACCTTTATCAAAAGCATAGTCACATATTTTGTTGGTGCTATATACGGCTTTCCTCCTTTTCCCGGTATAATTTTCTCATACAAAGTTGTTTTTACTGTTTTGAGAATCCCAACACCAGGTGGGAGGTATGAAGTCTTCACCTGTGGGTCTCACCTGTCAGTTGCTTGCTTACATTATGAAGCAGAAATTGGAGTGTCTCTTGCTTCAGCTGTATCACATTTTCCAAAAATGGTCCAAGTGGCCTCGGTGATATACACTGTGGTCACCCCCAGGCTGCATCCCTTCATCCATAGTCTGAGAAACAGGGACATGAGAAGTCCCTGAGAAGCCTCCCCAGCAGAACTGCTAATCTCTGGACCTGGGGCTTCCTTTTAGAAAATTGGTTGGGAAAGGCAACAAATCTATCTATACCTGTAAATCCTGCCTCCTTGGTCTTATTATTTTTGTAGTTTAATGTTTTTAACCTCTATCATCTTACATAGTAGGGAGATGGTTTCCAGGGTTGGTGGGAGGAAGGAATGGGAACTTTATAAAAATAGGCACTGTTTCAATTTGAGAAAATGAAAAATTTCTGGAGATGGATAATAGCGATGGTTTCACAACAATGTAAATGAAGTTACTGCCACCAGGGAGTGTATTTTTAAATAATTTAAATGGTAAATGTTTGTTATGTGTATCTTAGCACAGGACAAATAGAATAAATAAAAAAAAAAAAAAAACAGATACAAATGAAGTGACGATTGCACATGAGCATCCTCCAGAGTACACGAAGGTTTAAAAACTTTGGTGGGCATTCTTTTCTCTTACACTTCTTTCTCCATTAACATTTATTAATCCATAGAGGTTGGGATAACACAGACCAATTTGTCTAATTATGAGCACTGTGCATTGAGGCTTCAAGGGCATATAATGGTAAACATTCACCTTGTGTCTCCAGCCTTCAGCATGATGATTCTAGTCCAGTGGCTCTATGCCTGTGTCTGCTCTCCCATGATTTCCTGCACCAGGAAGTTCCCGTCACTATATTCATATCAATCCTGAAGACAGAGTCTGAAACGTCACTGGCTCCAGGCAGAGGAGGAGTGTTGGATCCATAGTTCTTGGTCACGATGCAGCAGACACAGAGTGTAATCAAGTAAGTGCCGAGGGAGTCAGGGATGGAGGAAGGACTGGCTATGGGAGCATTGTTCCTTTACTATTGAGACAAATACAACAATTGCATTTGGCAGCAGGGAGGATGAGTATATGAAAAAATCAGGTATGTTAACTTTAAATTCAATGTCAGTTGTGGTGAAGGTGCCAAAATTCTCATCCAAAGTAATGCTTTCTGCCCACACCAGTTCTCCTTCTTTAGACATCTCATGAATATTAGCTAAAACTGGTCCTTGTAAATGGTTTCGGGAGCACTCCAAATCCTTTATGATGCAGACAATGATGTGGAGGAGGGTGACAGTAGCCATAACATCACACACTCCTATTTGGAGCTTCCAAAGTGATAACCCTGATCTATGCATCCTATGCACTTTGCTTCATTTCATAAACATAATTATCTCCAGATACAGACTCCTACATTGTTAATCTGATGAGGACTTATGTCATTCTTGCCAATAGAATCCTGGTAAGTTGCGCTGTTGACAACTCAACCTGATGTCCATTTCCTTTTCACTCCAGGAGAGACCTCTTACTTCCTGGGTGTTCCAGCTAGATCACAGTGGAGAGCTGTGATTGGCACCTGCTGCCTGAGTTGTAGGTAGGATAGCTTTGGTCGCAGGCAGTGTTCACAAAGCAGTGACTTGTAATTCAGCACAGACCTCTCTCTCCCTCACCCCAAGACATGCATGCAGCTCTCTACATCTTCCATCATTCTTACAATCTGCCACTCAATCTCAAAAGGAGGAATAAAGTTGGCTCCTGGCATTCCTAGTCAGGTATCTGGAGACCTTAAAATGCACTTCAGATATATCTGTGGTTAATGCCTCTGGGCTTCTTCTTAAAACTGATGGTTGAGAAACAAACATTTCAGTGTCCCAGGTCCAGAGACTGGCAATATAATTTTGAATTCTGTGGGCTTCACTTTTCCTTCTTTCCTTCCTCCCTTCCCTTTTCCCTCCTGCTTGCATGCATGCTCTCTCTCTCTCACTCTCTCTCTGTTTCTTTGGATTATTATTGGGGATTGAACCTAGGGCCTCATGCTTGCTAGGCAAGTGCTCCACCAATGAGCTATATCCCCAATCCTCCATTTATTATTTCTGATATGTAGGGCAAATGTTTAGTATCTCTGACACTCAGTATGGTCATCTGAGTTGGATTATAGTTGATAGAACTTCACCAAGCAAAGATTAGACAGATAAAACATGCTCTCTATGTGATTAATATAGAATGGATAAATTGATATAAAAATAAGTGCAGGGGAGGTCCTAGATGGCGGACTTGAGGGAGGCTGTGTTCCTTGTTGCTCCTTAACTCCGGTTTCAAGCAGAGGATATTTGTTTCTTGGTGAGGCAGTTTTTGATGCTTATGGATCCCCTGCTGTTTACCCCATTTGTCTGCTGTGACCACCTGCAGGCTGCCAGCATATCGATGCCTTTTTTGAGAGCAGATTGCTCACTGTCAGGCGCCTATTATCCACTATTTGCCTGCCTCTCCCCTGTCCATCGCCTGTCTTACACATATCCATCACCCAACACACGAGGTTCACCTCCCGATCGTCTGACTACAGTCAGCAAACTGATCGCCAACCACCAGTGGAGCACCAGTGCCTGCTGTTGCCTGGAAGTTCATTGTTACAGTACATGCAGGTTTGATTAAACGTGGCTGCCGCCATTTTGAGACAACAGCCAGGTCCCGTAGGACCCCTGGCCAGACTGACTGAGCCCCATCTCCAGGATCCCTCAGCCTGACCGATCACTCCCTGCCTCTGGGGCCCTCACATCGACTGATTGATCCCTGCCACCAGGACCCCCAGACCAACTGACTGTGCCCTATCACCGGGACCCCAGACCGAATGATTGCACCCAGCCTCCAGGATCCCACAACCACACCAAATACACCTGACATCCAGGACCCCTGCCTGACCAACCGCATCCTGCCTCCAGGACCTCCTGCTGACCATGGCCACACCCTGAGCTGCAGCTCTCCACTTGCCAACATATTTCGAAGCCAGAATGGCCATCTTAGATAATCCTGGAAGCCAGAGCTCTGATCTTTGGGTGGGACAAACCCCATCCTGAGACACCTGCTGAAGACTTGAAGCTCATTGTCAGGTACCTCTCATGCATCAGAGGGGAAGATACATGGACAACATAAAAAAAACAAGGGAAGAAAATGATCCAAACAAATCTAGATTCCATAATAATAGAATCCAATGACAGTATGTTAGAAGAAATGTCAGAAAAGGACTTCAGATTATACATGATTAAGATGATTCATGAAGCAAAGGATGAGATAAGAGAGCAAATACAGGCAATGAATGATAATACCAATAAGCTGACAGAGCACCTGCAGGCAGCAAAAGATCATTTCAACAAAGAGATAGAGATTCTCAAAAAATAAAAAAAAACAAATGGAAATCCTTGAAATGAAGGAAACAATAAATCAAATAAAAAACTCAATGGAAAGCATCACCGAACGACTGGACCACTTGGAAGACAGACCCTCAGACAATGAAAACAAAATATTTAATCTTGAAAATAAAGTTGCCCAAACAGAGAAGATGGTAAAAATCATGAACAGAATCTCCAAGAACTGTGGGACATCATGAAAAGACCAAACTTAAGAATTATTGGGATTGAGGAAGGCACAGAGATACAAACCAAAGGAATGAACAACCTATTCAATGAAGTAATATCAGGAAATTTTGCAAACCTGAAGAATGAAATGGAAAATCAAATACAAGAGGCTTACAGAACACCAAATGAACAAAATCACAACAGGTCCACACCAAGGCACATTATAATGAAAATGCCTAACATTCAAAATGAAGATAGGATTTTGAAGGCCCCAAAAGAAAAGCATCAGATTACATATAGGAGGAGACCAATATGGATAACAGCCAACTTCTCAACCCAGACTCTAAAAGCTAGAAGGGTCTGGACCAACATATTTCAAGCTCTGAAAGAACATGGTTGCCAACCAAGAATCCTATACCCAGCAAAACTAACCTTCAGATTTGAAGATGAAATAAAATCTTTCCTTGATAAACAAAAGTTAAAAGAATTTACAAATAGAAAGCCTGTGCTACAGAATGTTCTCAACAAAATATTCCATGAGGAAGAAATGAAAAACAACAATGGAGGTCAGCAAAGGGAGGAACTGCCTTAGAGAAAAAACACTCAAAGGAGAAACCAAGCCAACTTAAAAACCATAAATAAGCCCAAATGACTGGGAATACAAATCATATCTCAATAATAACCCTGAACGTTAATGGCCTAAACTCCTCAATCAAAAGACATAGACTGGCAGAATGGATTAAAAAGAAATACCCAATAATATGCTGCCTGCAAGAGACTCATCTCATTAGAAAAAGACATCCACAGACTAAAGATGAAAGGATGGGAAAAAACCTACCATGCACATGGACTCAGTAAAAAAGCAGGGGTTTCTGTCCTTATATCAGATAAAGTGGACTTCAAGCCAAAGTTAGTCAGAAGGGATAAAGAATGACATTTCATACTGCTTAAGGGAACCATAAATCAGGAAGACATAACAATCGTGAATATTTATGCCCCAAACAATGGTGCATCCCTGT
This sequence comes from Sciurus vulgaris, assembly GCF_902686455.1. Classification (NCBI taxonomy): domain Eukaryota; kingdom Metazoa; phylum Chordata; class Mammalia; order Rodentia; family Sciuridae; genus Sciurus; species Sciurus vulgaris. The sequence continues at coordinate 9,355,573 of NC_136477.1, forward strand.
ACATCAAACAAATCCTTCTCAATACCAGGAATCACATAGACCACAACACAATAATTCTGGGTGACTTAACACACCGTTGTTACCACTAGATAGATCTTCCAAACAAAAACCAACCAATAAAGCCACAGAACTCAATAACACAATCAATATCCTAGACTCAATGGACACATATAGAGTATTCCATCCATCAATGAGCGGATTCACTTTCTTCTCAGCAGTACATTGAACCTTTTCAAAAATAGACCATATATTATGCTACAAAGCAGCCCTTAGGAAATGAAAAAAAAAAAAAAAAAATAGAGATACTGCCTTGTGTTCTATCAGATCATAATGGACTGAGACTAGAAATCAATGACAAAATAAAAAAACGGAAATTACTCCAACACCTGGAGGCTAAATAATATGCTATTGAATGAAATATGGATAACAGAAAACATCAGGGAGGAGATAAAAAAATTCTTAGAGGTCAATGAGAATGACGATACAACATATCAAAATCTCTGGGACACTATGAAAGCAGTACTAAGAGGAAAATTCATTGCATGGAGTGCATTCCAGAAAAGAATGAAAAGTCAACAATTAAATGACCTAACATTACAGCTAAAAGCCCTAGAAAAAGAAGAAGAGAATAACAGCAAAATAGTAGAAGACAGGAAATAATTAAAATCAGAGCTGAAATCAATGAAATTGAAACAAAAGAAACAATTCAAAAAATCGACAAGACAAAAAGTTAGTTCTTTGAAAAACTAAATAAAATAAACAAACCTTAGCCATACTACCAAAGAGAAGGAGAGAGAAAGCTCAAATTACTAAAATTTGTGATGAAAAAGGAAATGTGACAGACACCTCTGAGATACAGAACATAATGAGAAGCTACTGTGAACAACTGTATTTGAACAAAATAGAAACTACTGAAGACATTGACAAATTTCTAGAGATATATGCTCCTCCTAAACTGAACCAGGAGGACATACACAATTTAAACAGATCAATATCAAGCAATGGAATAGAAGAAGCCATTAAAAATCTACCATTCAAGAAAAGCCCAGGACCAGATGGATTCTCAGCTGAGTTCTACAAGACCTTCAAAGAAGAACTCATTCCAATACTTCTCAAAGTATTCAGGAAATAGAAAGGGAGGGTACCCTACCAAACTCATTCTATGAAGCTAATATCACCCTCATACCCAAACCAGGAAAACACACATCAAGGAAAGAAAATTTTAGATCAATATCCTTGATGAACATAGATGCAAAGATCCTTAACAAAATATTGGCAAACCATATCCAAAAACATATTAAGAAAATTGTGCCCCACAATCAAGTGGGATCATCCCTGGAATGCAAGGATGGTTTAACATCCATAAATCAATAAACATAATCCATCATGTCAATAGACATAAGGATAAGAATCATATGGTTATTTCAATTGATGCAGAAAAAGCGTTCGACAAAATACAACACCCCTTCATGCCCCAAACAGTAGAAAAAATAGGGATAGTAGGAACATAGCTGAAAACTGTAAAGGCTATTTATGCTAAGCCCATGGCCAACATCATTCTTAATGGAGAAAAACTGAAACCATTCTCTTTAAATAAGGGAACAAGACAGGGACGTCCTCTTTCACCACTTCTGTTCTACATTGTCCTCGAAACTCTAGCCAGAGCAATTAGACAGACTAAAGAAATTAAAGGGATATGAATAGGAAAAGAGGTACTTAAGCTGTCACTATTTGCTGATGACATGATTCTATATTTAGAGGATCCAAAAACCTCCTCCAGAAAACTTCTAGACCTCATCAATCAATTCAGCAAAATAGCAGGCTATAAAATCAACACGCATAAATCTAAAGCATTTTTATACACAAGCGACGAATCATCTGAAAGGGAAATAAGGAACACAACTCCATTTGCAATAGCCTCAAAAAAATAAAATAAAATACTTGGGAATCAATCTAACCAAAGAGGTAAAAGATCTCTACAATGAAAACTACAAAACATTGAAGAAAGAAATTAAGGAAGACCTTAGAAGATGGAAAGATCTCCCATGTTCTTGGATAGGCATAATTAATATTGTCAAAATGGCCATACTACCAAAAGTGTTATACAGATTCAATGTAATTCCAATTAAAATCCCAATGATGTACCTCACAGAAATAGAGCAAGCAATCATGAAATTCATCTGGAGGAATAAGAAATCCAGAATAGCTCAAGCAATCCTTAGCAGGAAGAATGAAACAGGGGCTACCACAATACCAGAACTTCAACTATACTACAAAGCAATAGTAACAAAAACATCATGGTATTGGCACCAAAATAGACAGGGAGATCAATGGTACAGAATAGAGGACATGGACACAAACCCAAATTAATACAATTTTCTCATACTAGACAAAGGTGCCAAAAATATGCAATGGAGAAAAGATAGCCTCTTCAACAAATGGTGCTGGGAAAACTGGAAATCCATGTGCAACAGAATGAAAATAAACCCCTATCTCTCACCCTGCATAAAAATCAACTCACAATGGATCAAGGACCTTGAAATCAGGCCAGAGACCCTGCATCTTATAGAAGAAAAAGGAGGTTCAAATCTTCACCTTGTTGGCTTAGGATCAGACTTCCTTGACAGGACTCCCATAGCACAAGAAATAAAAGAAAGAATCAGTAACTGGAACACATTCAAACTAAATAGCTTTCTCTCAGCAAAGGAAACTATCAGCAATGTGAAGAGAGAGCCTACAGAGTGGGAGAATATCTTTGCCACTCATACTTCAGATAGAGCACTAATTTCCAGAATATATAAAGAACTCATAAAACTCTACACCAAGAATACAAATAACCCAATAAACAAATGGGCTAAGGATATGAACAGACACTTCACAGAAGAAGATCTACAAGCAATCAACAAACATGTGAAAAATGTTCACCATCTTTAGTAATAAGAGAAATGCAAATCAAAACTACTCTAAGATTTCATCTCACCCCAATTAGAATGGCAATTATCAAGAATACAAGCAACAATAGGTGTTGGCAAGGATGTGGAGAAAAAGGTACACTCATACATTGCTGGTGGGGCTGCAAATTAGTGCAACCACTCTGGAAAGCAGTGTGGAGATTCCTTAGAAAACTTGGAATGGACCCTCCATTTGACCCAGCTATCCCACTCCTCGGCCTATACCCAAAGGACTTAAAATCAGCATACTACAGATATACAGCCACATCAATGTTCATAGCTGCCCAATTCACAATAGCCAGACTGTGGAACCAACCTAGATGCCCTTCAATTGAATCGATAAAGAAACTGTGGTATATATATACAATGGAATATTACTCAGCTATAAAGAATAATAAAATTATGGCATTTGCAGGCAAATGGATGAAATTGGAGAATATCATGCTAAGTGAGATAAGCCAATCTGAAAAAACCAAAGGACGAATGATCTTGGTTATAAGCAGATGATGACATATAATGGGGGGTGGGAAGTGTGCAAGAATGGAGGAAGGAGGGACCGTATGGAGGAAAAAGTGGGGTGGTGTCACCTCCCACAGCAACAACCCCACGGATATTTGTTACCGCCTGCGGAAACAATTGCGCAGGTATTTATTGGAGGTGGACTGGAAATAAACTACTTCTATTCCTGTGCTGCTTCCTTGCTTGCTTGCTTATTCTCTAGCTTATAGAGGAAAAGTGGCTTACTTGATTTTAGAGGAAGAGAGGGTCTGAGAGGAATTTAAGCTTTGCTTATAGAGGAAGTTTTAGAGAAAGACAGGCTTCTATGCTTATCAGAGATCTGTTTCTTCCTAGAGTTCTGCTGTTTCTTCTTAGAGGTGCGTCCTGCATCCTGTGAACTAAAGGTGCATGCTAGAGGTGCGTGCTAAAGGTGCTATCTGAGGTGCTTCTTAGTGATGCATCCTGCGCACTGCGATCTGTGATCTGCAACCTATAGGTGTGTTCTCAGTTCTCCGTCCAGTGATCTGCCATCTGCCTTCTGCCTGCTGCCTCCTGCTTGCTGCTTACTGCTGTTGCTTTCTGCTTGCTGCTGCTTCCTCTTGCCTTCCACCTACTCCCTGCTTATATTCCCTCCAGGAGGTGGAGGGCAGGGCCACACCAGTTAAGCAAAGATCAGAGAAAGAGCCAGCTGCCTAATCACGGCAAGGTCAAAATGAGCAGGCCTGAGCAGGAGCACTTGGGAACACCTGTGTACGTGTCATGTGCGTGGACTCATTTGAACACAACCAATGATAAATCACCTGGGTGTGCTTATGTTAATCAATCTCCTCACCACCAATGTGATCAAAACAACCTCTGGCTGGCTGACTGCCAGGCACCATCTTGGCATAGTCTGTGTGGTATAGCCCCCAACAGGGTGGGAGGGGGAATTGGAGTGAAGGAAACAATAACAGAATGAATCAAACATCATTACCCTATGTAAATGTATGATTACGCAAATGGTATGCTATTACTCCATGTACAAACAGAAACAACATGTATCCCATTTGTTTATAATAAAAATAAATTTAAAAAATAAGTGCAAAATAAAATTTAGATGATATTATTAATAATGATGATTTTAACCTTCAAACCATTTAACAAAAATATCCTGTGATCTGAAGCTACTCTTTTTCTCTACCTGCAATAGAGCATTTTATTTTTGTCATTATGTTAGTATATGCTATGTATCTGGTGTGAAATGACTAACTCTCATTTCTGATTTCTCAGCACCTATTCCTTGTTCACTGAAGAGGAATCATCACAAAACAAAATCACTGATAAATATTCAATAGATAACTATTTTGTTCACAGAAAATGGCCATAATCAAAGTCAATTCAATACAAGTGACTTTTCTGTCCATACTTTCATCACTTTCAAGAATGTCCTATAAAACTGGGGAGAAGGTAAAATAGCTTTTGTTTGTGTCCATGTCATGGACATGAGCGTTCTATAATTCCGATTATCAGCATCTGCAATATTTGTTTTTTCACAGACTGTGGTATAGATTTTCATGGGTACATCATGACAAAAAGATTCAGATAGAGAAGGAGGAGGAGGATTCTTACTGCTTGGTGTTAAACACTGTTTAGGGTTTCCAGTCATCCCAGGAACGAGTACCCTTTAACAATTACATTTATCAATAAATTCATATTTTCATAATAATTGAGTTCTTTAGTTCTTTAAACACAATGGCCAAATATTTATTAGGTTCTAAACTTCCCTAATATGTCAGATATGTACTCGAGATAAGTGTTATTCTTTCCATTTCTGTTAAGTAGTATAAGCTCAGAGAGGTGGAAAGATTGATACATATTCTGCAGATTGTAGCAGGTCAATGGTGTGAAATCAAGATGTTCATTTCCTGTCTCCCAGTGCAGGATACTCTACTGTAGTCAATGGAAACTATATTCCTGAAGGAGATGAAATTTATTAGTACAATACCATGGAAACATTATTAGGGCCACTACAGGGATATTTTTGATGATTTTTTTTTTGCAGTGCCACTGATTGAACCCAGGGCCTTGTGCTTGACAGGCAAGCACTTTACCAACTGAGCTACATCCTCAGCCTGATGATGTATCTTAATAGAGGATATATTGATAATAACTAATATTTTATTGGAACAAAACAGGTGATAATAGTAAAACTGTACTTGTCTCAATTACTGGAAATCAATCATTATCCAATACATGCATATTGCATAGAAATTCTCACTTGTGTGATAGAGAAAAAGAATTTTGAAAGGACTGTCATAATGATGAAAAAATTAATTGATATTTCCTCCTCAGGTAATTTTGAATGTTATTTAAAGCATTTGAAGTAGCTATATGCACTTCATAGAAAGACAAATATTTAGTGAAAACTAGCACATTTCAGGAGAAATGGGTTTAGATCCTTTGGGCAGTTTTCTCAAATGCTGTTCATGGATACATAAATCAATATGACATGGAGACAGTGACAGGAAAATACACTAACCAAACTCCTGTTACTAGTTACTTTTGGGGGACAGGAGGGTAGAAGAATGTAATAATGAAAAACTGAAATTTTATAGGTAACCATCAAAATCTGTGTCAAATATGATTTTTGAATGTAGTATGAATACAGAATAGAGATTTATTCATGCCACAATGAAACCCAGTATTCTGCACATTTAATATGTGCCAATAAAACATTTAAATATTATTTTTGAGCCATGTATCATTAATGTGTATATTTTAGTATGGGTGGTGATTATTTTTATTAATAAAAATTACTACCATAGAGCTTCTATGAAGTGCCAAGCAGTGCACACAGGCAGTGGTTCTCAACTCTAATGTAGAAATGGTCATGAGAAACTTCACATGCAGGTAGTACGATTGCATTGATTTTGACCTGTGGTCACTGTAGCTGGATATTTTAAAAAGTTAACCAATAAATGTGTTGACAAATGAAACTGAGAAATACTAATATATGCAATTCAAAACATTTTTAAAACACTTTCATGTAAGTAATTTTCACCTCCATTATGCAAATGAGGAAACTGCCCAGGTGTGTCCTATACTTTTCTTTTACAGTTTTTTCCAATTAAAACAGAGTGTGAATTGACAAATTAATTAACTTGACTTGTCTTTGGATAGCTGAAATGAATTGCAATTCATTTGTCAGGAAGGATTGATGTGAAAATCTAACTAAACATAAGAAGTTGGGGACTCAAACCTAGGGTTTGAGACTCTTCCTGATGCTGAAGTGCTATGATGTAAGAAGGATTATGATCAACAAAACAATTAAGCAGATTGCATGGCCCTATAGGAGAGAATTTATATATTAAATGATTTTTAGAAGATAACTATTTTTGATCAAGTATATCCTTGAAGGAGAGAAGTCAGAAAAATCAAAGAAGAGTGGATTTATTTGCTAGCAGATAATTGGCAAGTTATTTTTGATTATAAACAGCTGATTTTTATTTAGTGTGCACATTGATTTCTAGCACTTAGTTTGTTGATAAATATTCTAAGTTAATTGAACTTACACCATTTTTATCAAATAAAATGAGATGTATTCCACAGTCTAAATTTCTTTCAATAAGACTATTTTTTCCTACAAAGGGAAGAATATATCTTATTCACTATTTTATCTTAAACAAGTAGGTTACTATTTAACCGTGACCATGAACTTGTGTGTAATGTGCTTGGTCTTCAAACGTTACTCAGTTGAGTGTCTCTAAAGTAGTTGTGAACAGGAGGTAAATAACACAGATGCAAAGAATGAAAGAGTTCTAGGAAAACTGGATATATCATAGTCAGAAATGTCTCTCAAAGTCATGGAACACAAGTGTGGAAGCTTTACTTAGGAATACTTGAATTTAAAATATATACAGAATTCTCAATGGCTCTTTAATTCTGTCTGCCACTATCTTTTCTTTCTCAAAAGGTATCCAAACAATAAAGAACCACAAAATGTAACACAGCCCTCAGAATTCCATCTCCTACAAGTCTCAGAGGATCCAGACCTGCAGCCCATCCTCTTTGGACTGTTGCTGTCCATGTACCTGGTCACAGTGCTTGGGAACCTGCTCATCATCCTGGCTGTCAGCTCTGACTCCCACCTCCACACCCCATGTACTTCTTCCTCTCTAACCTGTCATTGACTGACATTTGTTTCATCTCCACCATAGTCCCAAAGATGATTGTGGACATCCAGGCTCACAGTAGAGTCATCTCCGATGTGGGCTGCCTGACACAGATGTCTCTTTTTATCATTTTTGAATGCATGGATGATATGCTTTTGACTGTGATGGCTTATGACCGTTTTGTGGCCATCTGTCACCCTCTGCATTACTCAGTCATCTTGAACACTCGCCTCTGTGTCTCCTTAGTGTTGATGTCATTCTTAGTTAGCCTTTTGAACTCACTGTTGTGTAGGACCCCCCAAAAGGAAGACCCTTACTTGAGTCTCAGGATGGCGCACTCCAGGAAACACGAAAGACCGGCTTGATGCAAAAGCACGAGGCACTTTAATAACGGAGCTCCGGGCCAACACATATCTCACGCAGGAGATAGAGGAGTTGACCACGAGGCTCAGAAATCAGGGGTTTATATAGGAAAAGTTAGGGAGTTTGGCACGGGTACACATAATTGGCTGATTCAAACATAAGCGGGCACATGACTACATTGATTACATCAGCAAGTAGTACGTGCAAATTGACATTCCAGCAATGTGGTAGGGCAGTTTATTTTGGTTAGCAGGCGGTCAAGTTAACCTTAAAGAAAAGGGAAGAAGGGGGAAAGTGGGTGACACCAGATGGTCCACAGCCTTGTGGAGATTGTTTATCCTCCATGGCCAGTTAGTTTTTGATGATTTGGCAGTCTTATTTTAGGCTTGTTTAGGTATGTTCAGGCCTCAAGCCTGTCCCTCTTTGTTTCTTTTTCTAAGTTCATTTGCTAGACTACAGATTCTGTGCTTTAACTATGGGCACTTAAATTTTAACTCCTTCAGTTGCACAATTTGATTGTCTTACAATTTCCCCACTTCAAGGATGTGGAAATTGCTAATTTCTTCTGTGACCCTTCTCAGCTTCTTAATCTTTCCTGTTCTGATGCTTTTACCAATAATATAGTCATGTGTTTTGTGGTTACCATACTGGTCTTCTTCCCATCTCAGGGATCTTTTTCTCTTATTATAAAATTATTTCCTCCATTCTGAGAATCCCATCTTCCAGTGGGAAGTCCAAAGTCTTCTCCACCTGTGGGTCCCACCTGGCAGTTGTTTATTTTATGGAACAGGCTTAGGAGTGTACCTTGGATCAGCTGTGTCAACTTCTCCCAGAAAGGGTGTGGTGGCCTCAGTGATGTACACAGTGGTCACTCCTATGCTGAATCCCTTCATCTACACCCTGAGGAACAAGGACATTAGAAGCACCCTGAGGAAACTCCACAGCAGCAGTTTAATCTCATGACCTGTGGTTTCCATCTTGGAATATAGTTTGTAAATACAGCCAAAGTAAACATGTAAATCATGTCTTCTGTGTCACATTAGATTTGTACTTTGTGTACTTTAATTATCATCATGTTTCATAGTAGAATGGAGGTGGTGTTATTTGGGAGAAGGAGAAATGGGAGGATTTTAAAATGGATATAATGTTTCCATTTAGGAGGATGAAAAACTTCTTGGGATGGACATCACTGATGACTGGACATTGATTTAAATGTAATTAATGTCTAAATTTTGCACTCTTTACTCTGTGTCCTCTTGGTTGTAATATTATTTTTGGTTAGCCTTTTGGACTCCCAGGTGCAAAAATTGATTGCCTTACAATTTATTACTTTAAGGAGGTGGAAAATTCCAACTTCTATCACCTTCTCCATTTATCAATACTGCCTGTTCTGATACTTTCACTAATAACATAGTCATTTATATTCTTGGTGCAATATTATGTACTTCCTGTCTCAAAGATCCTTTTTATTTTACTATAAAATTCTCCTTTTCTTCATTGAGAGAACCCTATCATCAGGTGAAAAGTATGAAGCCTTTCCACCTGTGGGTCTTACCTGGCATTTTTTCTTACTTTATGAGACAATCTTGGGGGTATGCATTGGTTCAATTGTTTCACATTCTCCCAGAAACTGTGCAGAGGCTTCAGTGATGTACACTATGCTGAATCCCTTCATCTACAGCCTGAGGAACAGGGACATGAGGAGGCTCCACAGCAGAACACTCTACCTTCAGGTCCTGTGGCATGTACTAGGACTGTAATTTGGAAAAGGCAGTCAAACCAAGCTCACAGACCTGCAGTCACAAAATGCTAACTTGCAGTTTGAGTGCTTAATTCCTCTTCTTATTGTCGGACACTGATGGGAGATAGAGGATTAGGGACTTTTAAAAATGCGCACAAAATTTCAGTTTGGGAATAGGAAAATTTTGTAGAAATGCATGGTGGTGATTATTGAACAATAATGTGAACATAATCAATGTCACAGTATTACGCACCTAAAAATGGTTAAATGGCAATTTTTCTCATGTATTTTTACCACTATAAAGAATGGAAATAAAATGAAAATGTTCTCTAAAAATTGAAGATATGAAAGAAGTTAATATGTACAGCCCAATTCACAATAGCTAAGTTATGGAATCAGTTTAGATTTCTGTCGACAGAAGGATTTATAAAGAAAATGTGTCATATATACACAATGGAGATTTTTTCAGCCTTAAATACATTATGTCATTTGCACTAAAATGGATAGAAGTGGACAGTGTCACATTCAGTGACATAAGTCAGACACAGAAAGACAAGTATGGTATGTTTTGTCACATATGTGAAGCTAGAGGGAATAAAAGAAAAAAAAATGATATCATGAAAGTAGCCAGGAAACATTTGGGTAGATGAAGGGGATGGGGGAGGGAGGAGGGAAGGTAAGGGGAGGTATTGGAGATTAATGCTGACCAAATTAAGCTATGTACCTGCACCAATATACCAGATAAAATCCACTGTTCAGTTTAATGAATATGAATCAATCAATAAATAAGTAATGTATAAATGTGTATATTACACACGTGCTTCTTGCTCAGTACTAGAGGAGTCCACCCAATACCTTCGCGGACATTCATTTTCTCTTGTTTTTCCACCACTAACATTAGAAAGTCCCTAGATATTAGTGTAACAGGGATCAATTTGGCTAATTATGAGCTCTGTGCAAGGAGCCTCCAAGGTCATATGATAGTAAATAATCAGCCAGTGTTTCCAGCCCTGGACTTCAGCATTCCAAGTCCAGAGTGCTCCATCCTGTGTCTCCTCTTCCCAGGATTTTATGCTTTGGGAAGCTCCAGGCTCACACTGCACTCACATCAGTACAAGGCATGGCCTTTAATTAGGCGTTGGAGGGCTGTGAATACTTAGTCCTTGGCCATGACCCAGCAGAGCCTCCGCATCATTCAGTAAGTGCTGAGGTAGAGGACGCGTGGGGACGTTTCTTGGAAGTTTTGCTTCCTCATCATCAGGACAAATGATGTGTTGGGTAGAGCGATGGTAGGACACCATCACACAGAATGTAAACTATGTGGAATGTGAAGTTTTTGTTCTTGGTTTTGGTGGGAGTCCAGAAATGTCATTCAAAACATTGCTTTCTTCCCACACTGTTTCTACCTCCTATAGAAATCTCCTCCATGACAGCGGAAAAATGGGTCCCTATCCGCTGTTTCCTAAGCACACCAGGAGGATTGTGAAGATGACAATAAGGATGAGAGTGAGGATGGTAACCATGACATCAGGAAGCACTGCTCCTGGTTTCCCAGGGCCAGGCTCTGAGCTGTGCCTTCTATGTAACTTGTTTTATTTTATCTGCATCATGTTCCTCTAGTTGTGATTGTCAAAACTTCACTATTTTTCAGAAAAAGAAAGTGACAGTTTTTGTGTCAAATATACGAGGTTGCTTAGTAGAAGAGACTGAAGCTGTTTTGAGTTTTGCTGTCTAAGTGAAACACAGGGCCTTATATCAGGAGCAACCTGGTGAGGGAATAAGCACTTTCCCTTCCCTGTTTTTCCTAGCAGAGAACCCTGGCTCCCCATGTTCTTCCCTTCCAAGATTCCTGATGGATCACAGGGGAGAGTGGTGACTGGCACTAGTTGTTCCTACCAGAAGGGTGACTAACCATGACAAGCAAAGATCACACAGGGGGTAGATGCATAATTATTCAGCACATTTCTCTCTTGTTCCCAGTCCAGGGTACCCTTGAAGCCCTCTGCATCTTCCTTTGTTCTTATAAATGTCACTGAATCTCAAAAGGAGATACAAAATCAGACATTGTTTTAATTCCTGCTCAGGAACCTGGAAATAGTGCTTGAGATATCCCTGTGGTTTACACCTCAGGTCCTCTGCTGAAGTATTTCTGATGGTTGAAAGCAATTAAAATGTTCATTACTTTGGATTCAGAGAGTGACAATTGCTTTTGAGTCCCAGTGACTCCACTTAGTATTTCTGTGACACAGGGCAGGTTGTTAGTGTCTCTGAGACTTGGCATTGTCCTGGTTTTGTGTTTCTAGTTGATACAGCTGTGCTGAATGTAGATTAAATAGATACCAGATGTTTCATATGTGATTAATATGTGGTGGCTGCATGAAATAAGGAGAAATAAGAGACATTATTATTAACATCAGGATTTAAGCTAATCACTATATTTCTTGACTCAAGTATCCTGTTGACCTGAAGTTAAGCCTTCCCTGGTTCCCTGTAGAGCATTTCAGTTTGGTCCTTTTGTGAGTAAATATGGAATCTTTGGAGAGGAATTGCAGAGGCTTTCATTCTGGTTTTCCAAAACCTATACTTTGCTTGGCAGAGAAGAGGCATCAAAGATTAAAATCTCTGTTAAATACATTTAGACCCTTCACAGAAATAGAGCACGGGGCCATCATGCCTGTGTTTTTCCTCCTCTCCAAGAATGTCTCAAAGGACCAGAGACAAGATAAAAACAGTATTTGTTTGTGTCTGTGTTTTGAAAGAAAATCATCTACAACACTCAATTATTTAAAAATCATGGAATAAAATTTAATAAATATGAAAATCAAACAACAGAGAGGGATAGGGCAGATAAACTTTATTGCTTAGACTTAGACACATTTTAAGGTTTCAAGTTATTCTGTGTTCAAATGATCCTTTTTTGGCCTGAGGGAAATGTCTGCAGAGGAATGGGATCATGCAAGAGACTGTAAAATTCACACTTTACTGGTATTAATACAAATTTCTACAAAATATAAGAGGCAGGGCAAATATTATTAATGTTTATATGTTTAATATATGGGATGGATATTGATGAGAACAATAATAGGTATTATTAAGGGATCAGTTTTTAAGTATTGGACAATTTTCTAAGGCAGATTTTTTCTACCCACCAAGAGTCTTTTATATATCAGGATTATCTGATTACATTCTGTGCAGAGATGCAGTATCTGTATATTTGAACTATCCATTGGTAAATACATGGATCCTTTGACTTGAGAACCACTTGGTCTAAGAAATTTAAATATGAAAAAAATCCTGTTTCAGTAGGTTTAATTATTGTGCTAATTTAACACATAAGGAAGATGTCCAGGTATGTTTATTCTTTGAATCTTTTATATATTTTTTCCAGTTAAATAATTATGTGACCTTTCAAAATAATGCAAGTTTCCTTCAGGTAGACAAAGTAAGAGACTGTCTAATCCCTGTGACAGCAATTATGTGAAAATCTTTGAACTAGGTTTGGAAGGCTGTTTCCTATCTGGTTTGGAGGCTCCCAGAATGCTAAGCATGCTTGAAAATGAAGCAATTTTACCAGGCCACTATGGATTACAGAGTTTAAAAAAATACAAAAACAATGTAGCAAATAGCAACCACACAGGATACAATCCTCTGATTATGTGGGGTTAATCAAACAAATCTGTTAAAATATATATATTTTTAGTTATTAGTGTGTATGGCACATGAATTCCATCTATGTGGTTAGGGATCTGATAATTATACACATATTTCTCAAAATTTGAAGTACATGGAAGACAAGGGTGAGGGCTATACACATATATTAAGTGACTTCTAAAGACTATCCACATATTTGAGTGAGCACTTATTTCCATGAAGAAGAAAAGTCATGGAGTCGAGGAATTATGAAGACTCATGAATTTAACTGGAAAAAGAACATGGTTTGCAAATATGATGGTGGGACTTTGTGATAATTTTTGCTAACATGGGCTTGGCTCTTGTAGTGTGTTTATAACTATTCTAAGTCAAGGTAATTTGTAAATTGCTTGAGAATACAATAATTGATTTTGATCACTTTCTAATGACCTTTAATTAGAATGATTTATCTTATTAAAGGGGTAGGGATATTTCTTATTCTACATATTGTATTTGGAGTCTTGGTTACACATTACTGTGAATTTGATACCACTAATGTTCTTGGACTTAATCGTCAGTAGAGTATCTCTGGGTTAACCAGCTTCCTGTTAATATAGCAAATACCTGAGATAAAAGGTCATAATAAAAAGGGCATTATTTTATCTCAGAGCTTTGGAGGGTTCAATCCATGATTAATTGAACCCTATTGTTCCAGCCCATGATGAGGCAGCATATCATGTTGGAATACAGCAATGGAGAAAAAATTCTTACTGTATAACCAGGAAAAAAATGGAGAGAAAGAGGAGGCAGATGGGTTCACTCTATCGCCTTTCAGAGCAAACTCTCACATGACAACTACTCAATGGTACCCATCTTTAATGTTCAAACACCTCCCAATAGCACTACCATGGGAATCAGCCTTTATCACATGGATCTTTGTGGAAAATGCAACATCTGAACTGTGTGATTAGAAACAGATGAATAATAAATAATAATTTTAAAATTAAAAAATTGATGATGGAAAAATTCTAAAAATTGGATTTTCCTAACTTGGAAATAAGGTAGAAGGTGTATAATCTTTAAATGCAAGGGATTTTCTAGTGAATTGCTTGAATGCAAAATACAGACACAATGCTACATGCTGGTACATACTTCCCTGTTCCGAAATCCTCTTTCCTTTTTCAAAAGGTGTCCAAGCAATAGAGAACCACAAAATCTGACACATGTCTCAGAATTCCATCTCATGGGTCTCTCAGATGATCCAGACCTGCAGCCTATCCTCTTTGGACTGTTCCTCTCCATGTACCTGGTCACAGTGCTTGGAAACCTGCTCATCATCCTGGCTGTCAGCTCTGACTCCCACCTCCACACCCCCATGTACTTCTTCCTCTCTAACCTGTCCTTGGCTGACATTGGTTTCATCTCCACCACAGTCCCAAAAATGATTGTGGACATCCAGACTCACAGCAGAGTCATCTCCTATGTGGGCTGTCTGACTCAGATGTCTCTTTTTATCCTTTTTGGATGCATGGATGGTATGCTTCTGACTGTGATGGCCTATGACCGCTTCATAGCCATCTGTCACCCACTATATTATCCAATCACTATGAACCCCTGGCTCTGTAGTCTCTTGGTTTTATTATCTTTTTTGTTTAGCCTTTTGGACTCACAACTGCACAATCTTATTGCCTTAAAGTTTCCCTACTTTGAGAATGTGGAAATTGCTAATTTCTTCTGTGACCCTTCTCAACTCCTTAATCTTATCTGTTCCAGCACCTTTACCAACAATATAATGATGTATATCTTTGGTGCCATATTTAGTTTTTTAACCATCTCAGGGATCCTTTTCTCTTATTATAAAATTGTTTCCTCCGTTCTGAGAGTTCCATCATTAGGAGGGAGATACAAAGCCTTCTCCACCTGTGGGTCTCATCTATGTGTTGTCTGTTTGTTTTATGGAACAGCCATTGGAGTGTACTTCAGTTCATCTGTCTCACATTCTCACAGAATGGGTGCAGTGGCCTCAGTGACATATACTGTGGTCACCCCCATGCTGAACCCCTTTATTTACAGCCTGAGGAACAGGGACATCAAAAGAGCCCTAAGGAAGTTACACAGGAAAACAATCTAATCTTGGAACTTTTTTTTCCATCTAATCTTAATGTACGTTGGAGAAGACAGAAAAGAGACAATTAGAATCACAAATGCTGCTTCCTTGGGCACATTACTTTTGTACTTTAATAGACTTAACTTCTCATCATGTTTCCTAGAATGCTGGTGGTTGCTAATTTAGAGAAAGGTAGGAATGTAGAGTTTTCAAAGTGGATAATATTTAGGTTGTAAAGATGTAAAATTTCTGGAGATATATGGTGGTTATGGGTGTCCAACATTGTTAATATGATTAATGACATTGAACTATGTTATTAAGTGTTTTTATTTTTTGTGTTTTCACATAATAAAATATCAAAATAAAAAAAACATTTTAAAAATCAGAGAGAAGTGAATAGTACACATGAGCTACATCCTGAGTAGGGGAGTGGCCCAAAACTATTGAGGACATTAACTTTATTTTCTTCTTCCATGAATAGTAGAAGGTTCTTTGAGATTGGGATAATGTGAACCATATGACTAATTTGATCTCTGTGCACTGAACCACCAAGATCAAGTTGGAACAATTACTCCTCTAGTTCCTCCAGTCCTTCAGTTGATGGCTGTAGTCCAGTTGGCACCATGCCTGTTTGTACCTCCCATGGTTTTCTATGACAAGAAGCTCCTATCAATGTGCTCATGTCAGTCCTGGGGAGTTCTGGGCTTCCTTAGGCAACAGGCAGAGGAGATGCATCATATTTTCAACCATTGGTCCTGAACAAGCCGACATACAGGAGGATAACCAGGTAAGTACTGAGAGAGACAAAGATGGAAGAAAGACTAACAGAGGCACTATTTTCTCACCATCAGGTGAAATATAACACCTGGGGTAGCCAGATGGGAGAGAAAGTGTGCAAACTTCAGGTAGGTGCCATGTGCATTTTGTGGTCTTGTTTGTGGTGGAAGTCCCCAAAAAATCTTTTTCAAAACTTGTCTTTCCACCCACAGTGGTTCTGCCTCCCATAGAAATCTGACCCACAATAACAGAAAGTGTGTCCATCTAAACTGTCCCATAAGCACTCGAAGAGATTTATAATGATGATGATGATGAGGAGGAGGAGGAGGGAGATGAGCGTAACCCTGACATCACATACCATTATGGAGGGCTTCCTAAGTGCCCAGCTCTGAGCTATATGTCCTTTGTAGCTTGTTTCATTTCATGTGTGTAGTCATTCACAAGACATATGCTGCAGCATTGTTATTAACTTACAGGAAAGAAGGAGTCCACCATTTTGTGTAGAAAAAAGTGAAGCCTTGTTGGAGATGACCGGTCTGATTTCAGCACAGGGCATTCTTGCCAGTAGAATCCTGGCAGGCCATGAAATTGATAACCCACATAGCCATATCCTTCCTTTTCACCCCAGGAGAGATTTCTTGTGAGATCCCAGGTGGATCACAGTAGAGAGCAGTGTTAGGCACCTGATGCATGAACTCTTCCAGGTGGAACACTTGTGGGTCACAGGCTATGACCACAAAGGAGTAGACGTGATAACCCACCACAGGCCCCTGCCTTCTCTGCAGTCCAGGTCACCCTTGCATCTGTTCCATCATCATCCAGTCCCATCATCAGCCCACTTATCTCAAACAGAGAAATAAGGTCAGGCCCTGGTGGCATTCCTTCCCACTCAGAAATCTGGAGAGAGTTTTCAAATATACCTCAGATGTGCCTGTTTTTAAGACTTTTGGATCTCAACTTAAAACTTTCTGACTATTTGGAAACAATAAAATGCTTTGGTGTTTCAAACTCAAAGACTGAGAGTTTAATTTTGTAATCTGTTGCTCTATTTATTTCTGTGATGTAGCAGAGGTTGTTGGTATGTCTGAGACTCAGGATTGTCCTCTAAGTTTCTAGTTGACATAGTGACACTGAGTAAAGTTTACATAGGTACAGCATGATCCCTAGGAGTATGTGAAGAAGGATTAAAATGCAAAAAGGCAAGAATGCAATTTTAATATTAATAATAATAATAAAATCAACCTTCATACAATTCTTTGATTTGAAGTTACCATTTCCCTATTTCTGTAATGGAATATTTAAGTTTTGTCCTTACATAAGTATATTTGTGTACTAGGAGAGGAATTACTATTTCATTTTTGATTCCCCAGAATCCATGGAAGCTTGGGCACTGAAGAAGTATCAACAATAAAAACTTCCTTTAAACATTGACTAGAATCTTCTTTGGTTTGCGAAAAAATGGTCATACTCTGCATGGCTCCAACACATGTGTTTTCTCACCTGTACTTTCATTCCTTTCAGGAATCATAGAAGTAGAGTAAACTTATGTTGGCTTCTAATTGAGTCTGGGTTATGGACTCATGGGACCTATAATGACATTTAATAACATCTGCAATGCTCAATTATTGAAAGATCACTACAGAGATTAGAAAAAAAATGGAAGAAACAAAAGTGGGTATGTAAACCCTGGGCTGTGACACACTTTATACTTTCACATTATTCCAGGATCCAGTGCCTTTTGCAAACTGTTCCTCAGTAAATTCACTATTTCCAAAGTGATGGAATGGCTTATCTAAAAACATATGGTGAAATAGTTAATGAGTTCCAAATTGCCTTGGCATAGAGATGGGTGTTATTCTCCCTCTTCCAATAAGTAGTATAAACACACAGAGATGGAGACATACATACATTCTGAAAATATAGCAAGTCAATATGTTGACCTGAAATTGATTTTCTGATTCCCATCTCAGGGCACTGTCTCCTCTGCTGGAGCCTAATAGGAATATTATTCCTAATACAAAATGAAATTCCTTGGTGAATAATCTCAGAAGGCTTATTACTAGATAGACTTCAAGGATACTTTTGGTGGTATATATTAAGAGTAAGGGAATATATTAAAATATAAAATTTTAGATGTGTTTGTTAACATTTCTTTAAATTTAGGCACTAATCCGTGCAGTGTAAAGTAATAGCATATTTGTGACCTGTGATGTAGAATTACGTGGATTTAACTAAACCATACTTAGCAAACTTTGAAGTTCATCAGGCCAAACATATTAGTGACATTAAATAATTTCTAAACAACAAAATATGAGTGAGGATTTTCATCTACAAAAAAGGAAAATCAGAACATTCAATAATGTTGAAACCCTTGCAAGATAATTGGCACTCAATAATGTTTTCTGACTGTGAACTATCAACTTTGATTTAGTGTGCACATGATCTGCCTTAGCTCTTACAGTGTTTTAAATACTCTAAGTAAAAGGATTTTTTTTTTTTTCACGGTCGTAGAATAAACCATGTTTGGCTGTTTTCTACCTTCCTTTATTTACAACGACTCTTTTCTTAAAGGGAGAAGGCTATTACTTCTTCTTTGTTATTTTCAAAAAAGTGTTGCTATATTTTACTGTGGTAATGGACTAGTTATCTTCTAAGCTGATTATCCCTCAAGCAGGTATTTGGGAAAGGAGGTGAGTAACACAGAAATGAATAATGAAAGAGGTTTGAAAACATTTTGTCATAACTGAGAGGTATTGCTATAGTGTATGTACCTGAAGGTATAAATAAATACTTCTGCATACTTGAATTCCCAAATAGAAACAAATGCCTCTTGGTTCCATTTTCTAAACTGCTTTATGTCTATAAAAGATGTCGAAGGAATAGAAGATCATTAAATGTAACATAGGTCTCAAAATTCCTTCTCATGAGCCTCTCTGAGACCCAGATCTGCAGCTCATCCTCTTTGGCCTGTTGCTGACCATGTGCCTGGTCACTGTGCTTGGGAACCTGCTCATCATCCTGGCTGTCAGCTCTGACTCCCACCTCCACACCCCCAGATACTTCTTCCTCTCCAACCTGTCCTTGGCTGACATCTGCTTCATCTCCACTCTGACCTTAAAGATGATTGTGGACATACAAATTCAGAGTAGTCATCTCTATCACTCCCTGACACAGAGGTCTCTTTATATTTTTGGAGGTATGAATGGTATGCTTCTGACTGTGATAGCCAATGATCAGTTTGTAGCCATCTGTCATGTTCTGAATTATCCAGCTATTATGAACACTTGGCTCTGTGGCTTCTCAATTTTGATATAATTTTGGGATAGCCTTTTGGATTCTCAGATGCACAATTTAATTCACTTATAATTTACCTACTTCAAGGATGTGGAAGTTTCTAAGTTCTTTTCTGACAATTGTTAATTTATTAATTCTGCCAGTCATACATAGTCATGTATTTCAATATTGCCATCTCTGGAGTTCTTCCCATCTCAGGGATCCTTTTCTCTTACCATGAAATTATTTCCTCCATTATTTCCCATCCGTCATTGGATGGGAAATACAAAGCCTTCCGCATTTGTGGGTCTCCCCTGGCAGTTATTTGCTTATTTTATGGAACAGGCATGAGGTAGACCTATTCACCTGCATCATGCTCTCCCCGAAAGGGTGCACTGGCCTCAGTGATGTACACTGTTGTTGATCTTTTTCATTTACACTTTGTGGACGAGATCCCTGAGGAGTCTCCACATGAGAAGTATCTGATCTCGGTACCTTTGACATCCATTTGGTATACAGGTTGGACTTGGTGGCAGAGCTAAACATGTACACCTGTAAATGGTGCCTCTTGCTTACATTATTTTGTACATTTTAGACTTTAATTCCTTATTGTGTTTCATAGAATAATGGTCTTTGCCAATGTGGAGAGAGGGAGGAATGTAGAGGTTTTAAAATGGGTTCAAAGTTTCACTTTGGGAAGCAGAGATCTTTCTAGAAATAGGTGTTGGTAGTAACTGAACACCAAGGTGAAGGTGATTAATACCACCAAAGAGTAAACATAAAACTGGTGAAAATGGCATTCTTAATGTATATTTCACTACAATAAACAATGGAAAAATACAAGTGGGCTTTTAAAAAAATCAAAAAGGGAAAGAACAAATCAAGTGAATAGTATAGGGACCAAAACTCTGGCCTTCAGTTCTTTTTCCTCACCTACTATTAAGAAGTACTTAGAGATTGGGATAATGTGAACCAATTTGGCTAATGATCACCTCTGTGCATTGAACCTCCAAGGTCAGGCTGTCATAAAAAGCAGCCTGTGCCTCCAGTCCTTCGTTCTGATGGCTCTAGTCCAGTGGCCTCCATACCTGTGTCTGCTCCTCCCTGGGCTGCATCAGGAAGCCTGTATCTTACCCTGTATTCATACTGAGCTGCAGAGAGGGCAGAACCCTTCACTGGGCATTTGATTTGTGTAATGGGACATTTTACGTTGTTCTATTTTGTCCTTTCATAAGTATAGGCTGTGTATTTGGAAGGAGATGCCTTCATCTTTTTCCATTTCCTGATTCATCAGATCCTATACCTTGTTTGGAATAAAGGAGCCATCAAAAATAAAAGGAATCTCTGTTAAATTTTGGATAGTCACTTCCTTGGTTGCCAAACCTGTCCATACTCAGTGTGGCTCCAACATACTTGGTGCTTTCCTTCTGCACTTTGTCCCTTTCAGGAAAGTCAGAAAGAATGGGACACAAGCATAATAGTTCTTGCTTATGTCTCTTATGCGTCATGGACACGTGACCCATACAATTTTATTTAACAGCATCTACAGTATTCCACTACGCAGAGGAAATTGCAGAGATATTTATCAGCATTAAAAAGGAAAGAGGGAGAAGAGAAGTGGGCCAGTGCTCTTTATGTTAAGCTGATTCATGTTTCTGAGTTCCATCATTCCAGGTTTCACTGGATTTCCACAATGGTTTGAGCCAATAAACCTGCCATTTTCATGAGGATGGAATTCTTTATTTGAAAAAACAGTACAATGACTAAATGTATATTAGTTTCCAAACTTTCCTTACGTGTCTTTTATGCGAAAGACATGGATGTGCTTGTCCCTATTTTCTTTAAGCAGCATGCATCCAGACAGATGAAAAGTTGTGTGCACACTCTGCATGTAGTTACAGGTTAATGATCTGAGGTTAAATGTTGATTTCCATATCAGAGTACTGTGCTGTCTACTGGAGCCAAATTAAGTATTATTCCCCATATAAGATGATATTACTTGGTTAAGAATACTGCAAGGATTATGACCAGATATACATAAGCAATATTTTTGACAATATAAACTAACAATTGTAGGTTGCATTTGACTAGAACTGATTTTTTGGTGGAGGATATTGGGATTGAAATCAGGGGTGCTTAACCACTGAGCCACATCCCCAGGCTCCCTTTTTAATTTCTTTTTTTTTTTTTTTTAATTTAGAGACAGGGTCTTGCTAAGTTGCTTAAGTCCTTGCTAACTTACTGAGACTGGTTTTGAACTTGCAATCCTCCTGCCTCACCCTCCTGAGCCCCTGGGATTACAGGCCTGTGCCACTGTGCCCAGCCTAGAACTCATTTTCAACAGACACACCAAATATAGGTGATTAATAGTTAAATGGAAGTGCATCTTTCATTGGAATTCAAATAACCAACACTTACACATTTATTATTTGGAAATTTTTATTTCTGTGATATGGAGAGAGACACAAAGAGTTTTGAAAAGTTATTTTGTAATCATGAACTCACTTATTAAAGTAGTTCTCCCTCAGAATACACTGTACATCAGCTGAATCATTTGAAATAGCTGCACGTCCTTCACAGAGAGACTTAAATCCACGCAATAAAGTAAATTAGTTCATTTCAGGGGCTTTCAGTGTTGTGTTTTAGACTACTTAAATAACCTTTACATACATTTTAGGCAAGCCTTAAATAACACGGCTTATGCATGTACTGACATTTATTGTAGCATAAAAAATATACCCAATGCCAATGAATCATGTCTGAAGGATTTTTTTTTTTTTTTTTTTGGGTGGGAACAGGGGGACAGGTATATAGGAGAATGGAATAATACAAAGATACCTGGAAGTGAAATTACATAGACAAATATCCAAATCCCTCTAAAATGTTAGTTATGAAGCACATAGTGCCTTATTTTTAGTATAAGTAGTGGGTGTTATTGACAGTAATAATAGGTAAACTTAACAGAGCATTTTCTCAGTACCTGCAAGTATTCTGCAGTACTGGCTTTCAACTCTGGGCTAGGGAAAGAACAAGAAGAACTTCACATGAAGACACTCTGATTATGTTAGTGTTTGTCCAATGCCAGGGCATCTTGATATTTTAAAATATTCATAGCTGAATACACTGATAAACAAGACTGGGAAACACTAGATTATACGATTTAAATAAAAGAATTGTAAACCATTTTGCAACCTCACAATAAGCTAGGTAATTATTGTCTCCATTTAGACATGAGCAAATGGCCCAGGAGGGTTTACACTCTTTCCTCTACTTTTCTCTTCTGCATTTTTTTGTGATTGGTATCAAAATGTGACCTGACAAAACAATAACCCTGAGTCACCTTATAGCTGCTGAGTTAAGAGATTGCATTCAAGTTCCAGGAAGTGTGGAGTTGAAATTCTATTACATGGCATAAGAAGGGTCGGACTCATACTTGAGCTTGGGGGATGTCCCTGATGCAAAAATCCTTAATAATATGTAGGAGAATTTATGATCAGAAATACAATGAAGGGTTATTCCCAGAGAAGTGGAACATAAAAAATTTAAAACCAAAGAACATCTTCCTCACTTGATATTTTATTGAGAGTATAAGGGATCAATATGAATGAACCAACATAAATATAAAATTTCAAGTCTGCTTCTTAGTATTTTATGACTTTCATCATTGACAGCTACAGTGCACACAAAGTTCACATTTGTGGTCAGTGATGACATTGCTTATGTGCATTTACCTTAAATATATTTATCAAAATTTGAAGTCTACCAGGCTAAGTATACAAGTTCTATTTTAAATATTTTTTAAATGAAAATAAAATTGGATAGAGGAATTTTTACAAATAAGGGAAATCAAAAAACACAAGAAACCAAAAAATCCCTAAGATATAACTGTAACATATTTTCTGATATAAACTATCAATTTCACTTTAGTGTTGATATAATATAGACTTTATTTTAAATATTTTAAAACAAGGAATGTGTTTGAATATGTGTTTCCTGTTTATTGTTTACTTTTTTCCAATCCTCTTTTCTGTTTCAAAAGTTGACCAAGAAATAGAGAACCACAAAATCTAGCAGGTATCTCAGAATTCTATCTCCTGGGACTTTCAGAAGACCCAGACCTACAGCACATCATCTTTGGACTCTTCCTGTCCATGTATGTGGTCACACTGCTTGGGAACCTGCTCATCCTCCTGGCTGTCAGCTCTGACTACCACCTCCACACCCCCATGTACTTCTTCCTCTTCAACCTGTCCTTGGCTGACATTGGTTTCATCTCCACCACAGTCACAAAGATGCTGGTGAACATTCAAACTCATAGCGGAGTCATCTCCTTTGTGGGTTGCCTGACTCAGATGTCTGTTTTTATCCTTTTTGGATGTATGGATGGTATGATTCTGACTGTGATGGCCTACAACCGGTTTGTGGCCATCTGTCACCCCCTGCATTATCCAGTCATCATGAACCCTTATCTCTGTGTCAGGTTAGTTTTGGTGTCTTTCTTGTTTGGCCTTTTGGACTCCCAAGTGCACAATTTGATAGCCACACACTTTTCCTACTTCGAGAATGTGAACATCACTACCTTCTTCTGTGACCCTTCTCAGGTCCTTAGTCTTTCCTCTTCTGATACCCTTACCATAAACATACTCATGTATTTTATTGGCGCCATATATGGCTGCCTTCCTCTCTTAGGGATCATTTTCTCTTATTACAAAATTATTTCCTCTATTCTGAGGATCCCATCCTCAGGTGGGAAGTACAATTCCTTTTCCACCTGTGGGTCTCACTTGTCTGTTGTCTGCTTATTTTATGGAACTGGCACAGGAGTGTACCTTTTTTCAAATAAGTTATCTTCCACCAAAAAGGGTACAGTAGCTTCAGTGGTGTTCACTGTGGTCACCCCCATGCTGAACCCCTTCATCTACAGCCTGAACAACAGGGATGTTAAAGGTGCCCTGAGGAGGCTGCACAGGAGGACAGTGTGATTTCAGGTCCTGTGATTTCCTTGAGGAATGTACGCTGGAAACTCAGCAAAACTAAACATCTAGACATTAAATCCTACCACACTGGTCACATTATGTTTTGTAGTTTGATGAGTTTAATTTCTCATCATGCTTCATAATAGAAAGATGGTTTCCATGACTGGGAGAGGGATGGGAAATTTTAAAAATTGGTATAAACTCTCAGTTTGGGAGGGATGGGAAATTTTAAAAATTGGTATAATGTCTCAGTTTGGGAGGGTGAAATATTTCTGGAGATGAAGGATGGTGATGGTTGCACAAGGAAGTGCCTGGAATCACGGCCACCATTTATCTATATTTTGATATTTTACATTTGGATGTAAAAAGCAGATGGATCCTTAGGGAAAAAAGGGAAATCAAAAGTGAATAGTACACACACTGTTTCTCCTGAGTGTCAAAACCAAATTTATTGTGGGCATTCATTTTCTCGACTCCTTCCTCCACTAATATGAGGCAGTCCTTTGAGATCTGGATATTGTGTATCAGTGTGACTGGCCTTACAGCAGTAAGTAAGAAGGCAATGACTCCACCTCTTCAGCTGGACTCCCAGCTGCACAGTTGGATCACCACACACGTCTCCTACTTCAAGAACCACTTAAGTGCTCAGGGCTGTGAAAGATGGAGAATAACAGGTTGGAACCATTTTTTATCCTCATGAGAACAAATTCTTAAAAATGGAAATAAACAGAAGAAGATCAGTAGAGTAGAGGAAGGGGAACAGGTGGAGGGAGGAGGGAAGGGAAAGGGGAGGTATTGGGGACTGAAGTGGAGCAAATTATAATGTATGCTTGTGAGATTATGTTGGAATGAACCCTGATATTATGTGTAATTGTAGCACCCTAATAAAGTCATTCAGAAGGTGGAAGAATACCAACATGTGCAGTTCAGATATGAGTTTTGTGGACTTTATGTATTTGGATATGATGGGGATCCCAAGAGTCTGAAGGTTTTGATTTTCTCCCATGCTTTTCCTGCTTCCCCTAGACATCTCATCCCCAACAGCAAAATGTGGATCCTGAAAACTGTTTCCTAAGTAGTCTAAAAGGATTATCAAAGTAATGCTGAGGAGGAAGAAGATGATATTATCCCTAATGTCATGAACTGAGTTGGAGGCATTCCTAAATACCAGGATCTGATTTATGTATTCTATATAGCTCATTTTATTTCATCTGCAGTAAATTTTTCAGGTCTAAGCTTCTATATTTGCAGGGGTGCCTGGCGCTCCTTGCAGTGCTTGACAGAGTTCCACTGAAGGATGATTGCAAAACTCATCCTAAAAAGGATTGCATGCCAGAGGTATGCCTCCCTAACTTGGATGTTATTCTGTGGAGTTTTCCTAATAATATATTACTCACTTCAGTCTGGGGATCTTGCTAGAGGTGATGGGAATAATTCTACAAATTTCCAGAAAAACATCATGGAGACAAAACACATGTTGAAACTCTGTGATGTTAACCTCACTACAGAAGAATGTTTTTATTATGTTAAAAATCAAACACTGCATTTACTGGAAGAGCCAGAACCTGTTGGGGCACAGAAATTTATATATAACAATGTTTCCCCAAGTTCTAAGCACAAAGAACCTCCCACAGTAGCTACTACATACGGACTTGCTTATGTTATCAATGGCAAGCCCTGGTACACCCTAAAGGAAAGACTCTGGAGAAAATAGTTATAGATCTGCCTTTGTCTCCAACAGTCTTGTTAAATCCTAAGAATGGTTTTGTTTATTTGTGGTGGTGAGGTAAGAGAATAAGGTTTCACAACATTCCTTCCTTCCTACAAAGAATATGTCACCCCTGTAATAAACGTTGGTACACAATAACCATTGGGACTGCTACCCTCCTGTGGCCCCTAACTCAGCCCTTTAGATATTAACCAGATGGACCTAGTAGAAATGGTCATGTGAGATTATTTGTCTATCACTTTAACCGCGAGAATAATAATAGTCTTAGGTCACATAGAGTTTAGATATTAAGGAAATAAACATTGTATTAGCTCATTGACGTAGTTAGATATGCATAAAACAATTGTGATTAGGTAAGGATGATCTGTAAGGTTACTGTTTTCTCATAATCTTTCAGTTCCTTGTTAAGAACAATACCTGTCTATGCTTTGGAAACTTTTTTGATTTTATTATCACAAGCCTGTCATCAAAGCCTGAAGAAAAATGTATATAAACCCAGCCTTCCCCAGAATAAAGTGGGATTGATTGCACCAGAACTAGAGTCTGTGTCTTTCATTCTCCATCCATCGCCGACGCTGTCTCCCCGCGCCCCATTTACCTGAGTGGAACCCATGGACTCCTGCTAGGGCTGGACCCTAGCATATATTATTATTTTTCAGAAAAGAAAAAGCAACACATTTTTAGATAGCTAATATGAGGTGGTTTTGTACAAAGTTGACAAGGCATCTTTGCATGGTTTGTCTGAATATAGATGCAGGGCATCATGGCAGGAGAATTTTGGAATGCTGCTTGCTTGACAAACCAACCAGTGGTTTCACTTGCCTGTCTCTCCAGAAAGAGACCCTCTCTCACAGTGCTAGTCCTTTTAGAGGCTCCTGGTACGGCACGGGGAGAGAACTGGTCGGCAACTCCTGAATAAACTGAGGGAAGGGTGACCACAGATGACAGGTTAGGTCACACACAGATCAGATGCACAGTGATCAGCACAGAGCTCTGTCCTTGCTCTGTCCAGGTCCTTCTCTAACCCTGCAACCAGCCTGCTCACTCTCAAGAGGAGACAAAAGAGCTAAGTTATAAAAATGCTCTTAAAGCCCTGGGTCCTAAGATGCCAGATAATAAATATCAACAACACTCAGTTATACAAAGAACAATGCAGGGATTTTAACGAGCAAGAAAAAAGAAAAAGTAGGCCCAAAGACTGGAGGGAGGTGACCCTTGCACCTTAGGCCATGACACATCTTAGAATTTCAAATCATCAGAGGCTTCCATGCTCTTTTGAAATTTCTCCTGAACAAACTTGTTATTTCTACAATGATGGAATTATTTATTTTATAAAAACAAAGGTGATGCAATATTTACTGGGTTCCACTTTTCTTTGATGTGAAGATGGGTTTTATTCCTCCCATTTCCTCTGAATTACATGAGCACAGAAAGCATGAGAGATTTGCATGGATTCTGAAAATTAGGCAGGTCAGTGATATGGGACTAAAATGTCGATTTCTCGACACTTACCCCAGGGCAGTGCTTTCTCTGTTGGAGTCAAACAGACATATTATCCCCAATACATATTGACATTTCTTGTCAAATCTCTTGGAAGATATTTCATGGATATTTTTGATCGTAATATTAAGAGTAGGAAAATGTAGGTGATATTGTCTTAATTTCTATAGGGACTGTAAGTCCATGTGATTAATAGTGAAACTGAGCAAGCCTTGGTTGTTGGAGGCCAAAGGATTATCCTGCATTCACCCAGTAACATGAATTCTCACTCGTGTGACATGGAGACAGGCACAAGAATTTTCAAAGTGTTGACATAATTTTAAACTGACAAATTCAATGCTGTCCCTCCTCAGGTAACACTATGCATCCATGAATGACTTTGTAGTTGATGCATGTACTTCACAGACTAAAAACTACGTGTCAATGTGAACTTGCATATATCATTAGAAATAATGTTACACTGCCAAAATAAACTTCATGTACATTTTTTAAGCCATGTGAACAAAAAACTTATTTGCTTACTTCTTGCATTTGAAGTATTCTTCAATGACATCTATGGCCTAAGATTCGTTGCCATAGTCCTTAACCACTACACAACTGCAACCAACCACTCTACGGTGTTTGTCCTCTTGGTGAATTTTACAGAGGCCTCCCTATTCTCCTAGTGTCTTGTCATCAACCTGAATTAAGTTGATTGGTCCTCCACCCAAGGGGCCTCCACCAATTTGACATAGGTAGGATCATTACAGCTGGATGCGAGCACACAAAGATGGACCTGGCGCACAATTCCTCTCAAAGTTCAGGTGCTTCTGCAACAAACCTCAGCTTCATGTTTCATTAATTTTACATAATGCCTGGTTTGCTGACAGCTGCACATGAAATGAGTCTCAGCATCCTCAAGACAATGAGACTAGAGTCACGGGTGTACACTTAAGGTAAGATTTTTTTTGGAGGGGTAGTACCACAGATTGAACTCAGAAGCACTCAACCACTGAGCCACATCTCCAGCCCTATTTTGTATTTTATTTTATTATTTTCATTGTTTTATTTATTTATTTTTATTTTTACAGACTGCATTTTGATTCATTGTACTCAAATGGGGTACAAATTTTCATTTCTATGGTTGTACATGATGTAGAGTCACACCATTCATGTAATCATACATGAACATAGGATAATGATGTCTGTCTCATTCCTCCATCTTTCAGACCCCTGCCCCCTCCCCTGTCTCATTTTCCTCTACATAATCCAAAGTTTCTCCATTCTTCTCTTACTCCTCCCCCTCAATTTGTATTTCATTTGTATTTTATTTAGAGGCATTGTCTCACTGAATTGCTTAGCATCTTGCTTTTGCTGAGACTGGCTTTGAACTTGCAATCCTTGTGCCTCAGTCTTCTGAGCTGCTGGGATTACAGACATGTGCCACCCCGTCTGACTTAAGGTAAATTTTTAAGATAACTCTTTATGGACACATTAATATGTATTTACTTGGAAACATTCAGAGGAATTTCTACTGGCCAAATTTATGATAGTAGTCACCTTTTAGGGTAGAGGTATGCAGGAGATTGGATTCACACAGCAATATCAAAATCTCAAATTTTATGTCATAATTTAGATCTTCATAAAATATCTGATCTGAAGCACACATATGAAATGTTTACACCTTAATATAGATGGTGTGTTTAACTGAGAGTGGTAATAGATGGTATTAATGCAGCATGTTTTAAATGCCAGTAAATACTCCCATGCAGTAGGTGAGCTATGATTCAAGAAAGGACCACCAGAATATTCACATGCAGATATTCGACTAAATTGGCTTGGGATGAGGCCAGGGTTTCTGGGTATTTCAAAATAGGTAAATACATTGATGGATGAGTCAGAGAATCATTAATTTACATACTTTAAAAGATCTTTAAAAATTCTTCATACAAGCCTGTTAGGTAAGTAGATATTATCTCTATTTTGCACATTGGGAAACTGATGAATCACATGAATCACAGTTACATCACTTATGGTACTTTTCTGTTTTGCACTTTCCTCAATTAAATGGTAGTGTAAACTGACCAAATCATGCACTTGAAGTTTCCTTTAGGTAGTTGAAGTAAGAGCATTGCAATCCAGTTATCAAGAGGAGGCAAACCTATTAATCAGCTTAAGAATACAGAGACTTAAACCTGGGTCTTGGAGCCTTTCCTGATGCTACAGTCTTCAACCATACATTGCAGAGTTTATGATCAGAAAAAATGATGAAGTACTATGACAGGCCAGTCTAATGTAGAATAAAAATCAAAGAATAAAATGGTGTCTTCTGTTCAATATGTTGAACTCAGATTGTATGGGGATGATATACAAATAAATATGCATAAAATCAAAACCTTCAAATGTGTTTGCTAATATTTTATTAACTTTTAGTCATTGACAGGTGGAGTATAGGTTATGTTCTCATTTGTGGTCAGGGAAATTGTAGGATTATATGTATTTAAGTAAATCATATCTATCAAATTTTGAAGTATATCATGCCAAGTATAGGATTTATATAATTTCTAAATGACAAAATTTGAGTGAGGTATTATAACTACAAAAAAATGGGAAATCAACAAAGAAGGGAGACCAGTGGGCTAGATGAAGGAGATTGAGTGAGAGGGAGAGGAGACAGGATCGGGGAACAGTGGAATGCATCTAACCTAACGTTCCCACGTACATACGTAAATACACCACAGCGAATCTCACCTCCACGTGTATCCACAAGACACTAACAAAAAGACAAACAAATCTAAAAATAAATAGCAGAAATATCAGTAGAGGGGAAGGAACAGGGAGAGGGAGGAAGGGAGGGAAAGGGGAATACCGGAGACTGAATTTGAGCAAATTATATGTCATGCTTCTTAAATTACACCAAACTGAATCCTAATGTCATGCATAACTAAATAGAAACAATAAAAATCTTTTAAAAAAGGGAAATTAAAAATTCCAATAATTTTGAAACTACTAGAAGATAACTGGCACAGAAAAGTCTTTTCTGATAAAAAACTGTAAGTGTTGATGTATACAGATAACCCAGTTCTCACAACTACAGAGTTTTAAACCTTCTAAGTAAAAGGAACTTGCATCATTATCTTAGAATAAAATAAGGTAAGGGTGACTGCTTTCCTTCTTCCTTAATTAGACTGATTTTCTTTACAAAGGGAGACAAATACTATTTTTTAAAAATGTTTTCTTAAAAGTGTTGGCTGTATTTTACTCTGATAATGGACTAGTTATCTGTAATGTTCTTGCATCTCCATGAAGGTGTGCATAGAATGAGATGAATAAAACAGAAACTGATATTGAAAGATTATTCACAGATTAAGCTCATCACAACTGGGAAGAATCACAAAAGTGCATGCATGTGAGCATGTGAATAAATACTTCTGTATACTTTCATACAAAGTACAGACAGGGCTGGGTGCCTGCTGGTTCTTTTCTTTAAACCATTTTCTTTTGATTTGGATCACAGAATACAGCATGTACCCCCAAATTCCTGGAATGCTCAGAGGATCCAGACCTGCAGCCTCCCCTCTTTGGATTGTTCCTGTCCATCCCACCTGGTTGTGGTGCTTGGGAACCTGCTCATCATCCTGGCTCTCAGCTCTGACTCCCACCTCCACACCCACATGTACTCCTTCGTCTCCAACCTGTCCTTGGTTGACATCTCTACCACAGTCCCAAGATGATTGTGGACATCCACACTCACAGCAAATCATCTGCTTTGTGGGCTGCCTGATGTAGATGTCTTTTATGATCCTTTTTGGATGTATGGATGACATGCTGCTGAATGTAATGGCCAATGACCTGTTTGTGGCCATCTGTCACTCCTCCATTACTTAGTCATCATAAACCCTCACCTAGGTCTCTTAGTTTTGCTGTTCTTTTTGGATTCAAAGCAGCAGAACTCTATTGCCTTAAAATTTCCCTACTTTGAGGATGTGGAAATTGCTGATTTCCTCTGTGTCCCTTCTCTGTTTCTTCATCTTGCTTATTCTGATGCCTTCATCTTTGGATCTCTTCCTTTCTCATGGATCTTTTTCTGTTGTAAATTGTTGCCAGCATTTGAGAATCCCATTCTAGGTTGGAAGTGTAAAGATTTTTTCCAACTCTGGGTATCATTTTTCTTTTGTTTGTCTGTTTTATGGAGGACTTGGAGTGGACCTTGGTTCAGCTGCTTCATGTTCCTGTGGAAATGAGTGGTGGTCTGAGTGTTCTGTGTTCAAGCCTCACAGAATCTCTTTACCTACAGCCAGAGGGACAGAGGCATTAAAAGTACCTTGAGGTTTTCTTTCTTTTTTCTTGAGTCTTTATCGGGTTTTGGTATCAGGGTGATACTGGTTTCACTGAATGAATTTGGCAGAGCTCCCTCCCTTGTATTTCACAGAATGGTTTGAGGAAGAGTGGCATTAGCTCTTATTTAAAGGTCTAGCAAAACTCAGTTGAGAATCCATCTAGTTCCAGCCTTTTGATTTTATGTCTATGCATGAGAGGGATGTGCTAAAATCATCCAGCATTACTCTATCAAAACTATACTGAAATTTCATCTCTCTTCAGTTAGAATGGCAATCATCAGGAATACAAATGACAGTGATTGCCGGTGAGAATGTGGGAAAGTTACATAATGTTGGTCAGACTTCAAATTAGTACAAACACTTTGGAAAGCAGTGTAGAGGTTCTTCAAGAGACTAGAAATAAAACCACCATATGATCCAGCTATCTCACTCCTTGCTTTTTATCCAAAGAAGCTAAAATCAGCATATATTGATACAAGCATACCAATGTTTATAACCATGAAATTCACAATAGCCAAGTTGTGGAACCAGTCTAGGTACCCATCATTCAATGATCAAATAAAGAAAATGTGACATATATACAAAATGGAGTTACTCATCCATAAAAATGAAATTATGTCATTTACTAGTAAATGGATAGAACTGGAGAACATCATGCTAGATGAAATAAGTCAGACTTAGAAAGTCAAAGGTTGAATACTTTCTCTTTATGTGGAAGCTAGAGAAAAAAGAAACAGGAAAAAAAGATATCTCACAAAAACAGAAGGAAGACCAATAGAATAGACGATAGGGACTGGAGACACGGGAGGGGGAATGGGGAAGTACTGGGGGATAAATTCTACCAAATTATGCTATGTCCATGTATGAGTGTACTACAGTGAATGCTGATTATGTATAATTATAATTCACTGGTTGAATGAATAATAATAATTAAGGGGACACCAGTAGAATAGAGTACACAGACGGCAGAGGAAGAAAGAGAAGGTACTGGGGAAGGAGATGGATCAAATTATGAGGGTGTTTGAATATGGCATATTGAATCCATTATTATGTATAATTATAAAGCCATCCTGAGAGTTCACAGAATAACAGTCTAATCGCTGGACGTGTGGCATTTATTTGAAATGTGCTAGAAAAAGCAGAAGAATTGAAAATTTATACATGAAAATTCTGGTTCTTTGGTTACATTTTTTGGTAGATTTTATTCCCATGATGTTTCATAATAGTATGGTGGTGACCAGAGTTGGGGAGAGGAATAATGGGAAATTGTGAAAAGGGGCATAAATTTTCAATTTATAAAGGTGAAAAATTTCTGTGTGGAAGATGGTGATGGTTGAACAACAATGCTCAGTGATTAAAACCACTGCATACTCAAAAAGGTGAAAAGGTAAGTTTTTTGTTACATATATTTTCCCACAACAAACAATGGAAATGCATTTGGGTCTTTAAAAAAGAGAGAGAGAGACAGTGAGAGAGAGAGAGAGAGAGAGAGAGAGAGAGAGAGAGAGAGAGGAAGAGAGAGAAAGAAACAAGAGTATTACACCCCAGAGTCTCTTGCTTACTTGAGGAAGAAACCACATCCTTTAGGGGACATTCACTTTCTTGTCTTCTTCCACTATCATTGGAAAGTCCTCAGAGATTTGGAGAACATGAACCAAATTGGTTAATTATGAGCCGTATGCATGGAGTCTCCAAGGTCATATAATAGTGAATGTGCAGCCCATTCCTCCAGCCCTTCAACTTGATGTTCCCAGTCCAGTGGACTCCATCCCTGCCTCTGCTCCTCCAGTGCTTGTCTGCATCAGGAAGCTCCTGTCCCACACTGTATTCATACCAGTACTGAAGGTAGAGACTGAAGGCAGAGCCTTAACTGGAGATTTGGCAAGGGGGAATTCATTGGATACTCAGCCCTTGGTAATGACCCACCAGACCCAACATTACCCAGTAAGTGCTGAGGAAAATGACAGGTAGAGAGGGGACTATGGGAAGCATTGCTTCCTCCTCATCAGGACAAACACAATTTATATAGCCAGTGTGTAAAATTGAAGTCCTAGAAATCTCATTCAATTACTTTCTTTCCTCTCACAGTAGTTCTATGTTCTATAACAATTCCATTCATGATAGCAGAAAATAGGTCCCACAATGCGCTAAGCATTTCTGAGCATTATTAAAAGTGGTGATGAGTATGAGAATTAGGATAAGGATAGAATCCATAACCTCAGTACAGTATTAAGAGATTCCTGAGTTTTAGGGCCTGAGTTATGTGCTGTATATTCACTGCTTCAACTTGTTTGTGTGGCCTTCCTAAAGTTACAAGTGTCATGTTATTTTTATTTTTTTTTTCAGAAAAGAAAGGAGTACGACATTTTGATGTAACTCATGCTCAGTTTTCTTTTGTTGTTGTCACT
Organism: Sciurus vulgaris; assembly: GCF_902686455.1. NCBI lineage: Eukaryota > Metazoa > Chordata > Mammalia > Rodentia > Sciuridae > Sciurus > Sciurus vulgaris. The sequence goes on from NC_136477.1 coordinate 9,389,996, forward strand.
TTTGTTTTTTTGTTTGTATATTTGGTACCAGGGATTGAACTTAGGGGCACTCAATCACTGAGCCACATCCCCAACCCTATTTCATATTTTATTTAAAGCCAGGGTCTCTCTGAGTTGCTTAGTGCCTTGCTTCTGCTGAGGCTATATGCTCAGATTTTAGTGCCAGTCCAACAGACTCCATACCTGTGTCTCTTCCTTCCATTGTCGTCTGCATCAGGACCTCCTATCTGACACTCTATTTGTGTCAGTTCTGAAGAGCAAGTCTGAGACTTCATTAGGTACCTGGTTGGGGAGGTTACTTCCACAAGCAGTCTTTGCTCGTGACCAAGCAGAGAAGCCACTTAACTCAAGAAGTTCTGAGGAAGACACTGCATGGAGGAAATCCCATCAGAAACATGGTTTCCTCCTGATCAGGACAAACAGGACATTTTGGGTGACCAGATGGGAGGACAGCACTGCAAATTTCTGTTATGAACATCATGATTTTTATGTTCTTACAAACTTTGCTTTACATTGATACCAAGTCTACTTCCAGAAAGACATCACACCATTGCTAGCAGAAAATGAATAGGTCAGTTTCTTTTATCAGCAATCCAGGGGAATTGTGATCTTAAGGCTTTGGAGGAGGATGGCAGTACACACAGCACCATGAAACATCAGCATTATGCTTTAAGAAGCTTCTTTTATTTTATCAGCAGTCTTCCTCTACCTAAAAGTGTCCACATTTTATTATTTTAGAGAAAATGAAGGATTACATTATATTTATAAAATTTTTACTAAGTTGTTAGATGGAAATAAATGGATCTATGTTTGAATTTTGCTAAGTATGGACACAGGACATTTGGACTAGCAGACTGTCCTCTTGACAACCCTACCAGCCATTGAATTTCTGTCACCCCGAAGTGACTCCTTTGCTCATGCAGCTCTTACCAGGTTCTTGGTAGTTCATGAGGCAGTGCAGTGCATGGTGCCAGCTCTATCTAAAATAGGACGGTTAGTTATGGACCACAGTCGAAGATCAAAGAAAGCTTGACACCCACAGTGCAGCACAGATCTCTCCCCCACTCCAGGATACTCCGGGGCTGTCCGTGGACTCCTTCATCCTTGCCAACTTAGTCTGGTAAGGAGATGTAAAGTCAGAACTTTCTTTCATTTTCTACACAGGAAATGAGAGAGTTTTTAAATGAACCTCGGATGAATGTGTGGTGATGAAGACCACTGGACCTCTACTTAAAACTTTCTGACTGAGAAATAATGAAGCAGATTATAGCACATTTGGCTCAGAGACTGTCTGATTTTGAACCCTCTCTGTTATGCTTTTTATTTCTTCTCAGAAGAGCGGAGCTTCAGCATCTCAGATACTCAGCATTGTGATCTGAGTTAATTTCTCATTATTGCAATTGCATTGAGTGAGTAATGAAGAGAAAATGGATGCTCCCTATGTGATTAACATATAAAATAGTAGCAAATGATAATCTAACTATCATTACTATCTTTATTTTACTTCTGATTCTTTAGAGCCAATGCATTGTTTGGCATAGCGGAGTCATCAAAAATTTAGAAAGAGGACTGGGATTGTAGTTCAGTTGTAGAGTCCTTGTCCAGCAGATGGGTGCCTCTCAGTTCAATCGTTAGTGATCAAAAAAGGAAGAAAAAATAAGAGTGGAAAAGAAAAAGCAGTCTCTGTGAACATTGAGTGGGCCCATGCTTGGTACAGTAATGGGTCACATCAATGTGGCTGCAGCACCCTTGATGTTCTCCTGTCTGCTCTTTCATCATTTTCTGGAATGTCCGTTGAGATAAGATAAAATATCCCTCATCTGTGTCTATGTCATGGTGCTATGGGCCTTGTGATTCCATTTAACAGTGTCTGTGATATTCAGTTATTCACAGACTCAGCAGAGATCTTTCCAGGCTTAACAAAAAGGAGCAGCAAGGAGGAGCAACCCTGTGGCTTGGGTGGAGACACATTGTAGATTTCACATCAGTCCTGCTCCAGTGCCTTTTGAAAATTGCATTCACCTATCAACTTGCTATTTTCATAATGATGGACTTCTTTATTTTTTCAAAAGTGCACAATGATGAGCTAGCTGAAGTGAAAGAATTGAAATACATACGTGCATGTTTCCAAACATCCTCAGGTGCCTCAAAGGTGGGTTTGTGGATTATTCTCCCCATTTCCATTAAGTAGTCTGAGCACAAACAGAGAACTTCATACCCCTTATGCTTATAGCAGCAGGTCGATATTTAACTGTATATTAAATGATTTTTAAGAAACATAAACAACATGAGAATGAGCATTTACACCCAGAAAGGAGGGTAATCAGAAAACCAAAGAATCAGAAAAAAAATTCCCAAAGGTAACTGGCACATAATGCTTTTTGATTATGAACTATCACCTTTGATCCAGTGTTTAGGTAATTCAGCACTAATTCTTTTAGAGTGCTTTCACAGAGTCTAGGGGAAATCACACTATTGTCTTAGAATAAAGTAGGGTATATTTGACTGCTTTAATAGCCTTTAATTTGAATGAAGTTTTTTCTTAAAGGAGAAAGGCTATTTCTTATTCCCTAATCTCTTTCAAGAGAGCCTGCATATGCAGAAGTTAGAGAGGAAAAAAGAAAACAAAGGTGTGGGGGGCAGGGGAGAATCTCCTAAAAATCAAAGAGAGATCAGTAGAGAAAAGGGACCAAGGGGCCAGAGACAGGGAGGGAGGGGACAAATGCTGGACAGTGATATTGGTCAGATTATATTGTTATACTGTATGAATATGTATGTATGAATATGTCAAAACAAATCCCAGCAATATGTACAACTATAAGGCACCAATAAAAAATGATGAAAAAATAAAGAGAAGCAGCTGTTTTTCAGGTGATTTTGGATTTGATAGTTATAGCATTCTTGGTCTTATAGCACAGTTCAATTGAGTGTCTTTAAAGAATGTGAGCACAGAATGAGTCGAGATGAAAAACCCAAAAGTCTGTGAAGGAATATTGCTACATAATCTATTTGTCATAAATGAAAGATATTACGGAAGGTGTATGGATCTTAAGTGTGAATATTTTAAATATGAATACTTGAATTCAAAATACATGGAGAATGTTGAATACCTGTTCCATTTTTCTAATTTTTATTTTTTGAATTTCAAAAGGTGTACAAGGAATTTAGAATCCCCAAATCTAACATCTATATTGGAATTCTACCTCATGGATCTCTCAGAAGATTCAGGCCTGCAGCCCGTCCTCTTTGTATTGTTCCTGTCCCTGTACCTGGTCACAGTGCTTGGGAACCTGCTCATCATCCTGGCTGTCAGCTCTGACTCCCACCTTCACACCCCCATGTACTTCTTCCTCTCCAACCTGTCTTTGTCTGACATCTGCTTCACATCCACCACAGTCCCCAAGATGCTCGTGAACATCCAGATTCACAGCAGAACCATCTCCTATGTGGGCTGCCTGACTCAGATGTCTCTTTTTGTCTTTTTTGCATGTATGGAGAGTCTGCTTCTGACTGCGATGGCCTATGACCAGTTCGTGGCCATCTGTCATCCCCTGCACTACCACATCATCATGAACCCTCACTTTTGTGGCTTCTTAGTGTTTCTGTCTCTTTGGTTTAGCCTTTTAGACTCCCAGTTACACAATTTGATTGCATTACATTTTGGCTTCAAGGATGTAGAAATTTCTAATTTCTTTTGTGACCCTTCTCAAATTTTTAATCTTGCCTGTCCTGAAACTTTCACCAAAAATTTGCTCAGGTACTTTCTTGGTGGTTTTTATGGCCTTGTTCCGATTTCAGGGATATTTTTCTCTTACTTTAAAATAGTTTCCTCCATTCTGAGAATTCCATCAGCAGGTGGGAAGTTCAAAACCTTCTTCACCTGCGGGTCTCACCTGGCAGTTGTTTGTTTATTTTACGGCAGTGCCATTGGAGTGTACCTTTTTTCAAATATGTCTTCTTCCAACAGAAAGGGTGCAGTTGCCTCTGTCATGTACACTGTTGTCACCCCTATGCTGAATCCCTTAATTTACAGCTTGAGGAACAGGGATATTAAAAAATGCCCTGAGGAGGATCCATAGCGGAAGAGCTGAATCTGAATCTGTGGTGTCCATTTGGTATGTGGGCTGCAATTGCTAGCAGAACTAAACCTATAAGCCTGTAATGCATGTCTTTTGATCACAGCATGTCTTTTGTGGGATTTAATTATTCATCATGTTTTATAGAAGAATGGTCATTGCCAAGATTGTAAGAGGGAAGAATATGGAATTTTTTAATAGGGTACAAAGTTTTAGTTGGGGAAGAGGAAATACTTCTGAAAGGAAATGTTCATGATAGCTACACAGCTAAGTGATTATAACTCACAACACTGCAGAGTGCACCTAAAAATTGCAAAAATGGTAATATTTCATTATGTACATTTTGCCACAATATTCAGTAGAGATGAAATACAGTTTTTGTTAAAAAAAAAGATGAAAAAAAAAAAAAAAAAAAAAGAAATGCAGTGGCTGGTACCCAGAGCTTCCTCCTGAACAGAATAGTACCACAAATTTGGCAGACATTCATTTCATCTTCTTTGGATCTCTACTAAAAGTAGGTCTTTAGAGATTGGGATTGCATGGACCAATTTGGCTAATAATAACCTCTGTGCCTTGAACCTCTGAAGTCCTGTTGTAATAATCAATCTGTGCTTCCAGTCCTTTAGCATGATGGGTACAGCCAAATGAGTTCCAAACCTGTGTTGCCTCCTTCCTTGGTTGTCTGCATCAGGAAGCTTGTATCTGCCACTGTATTCATTTCAAGTCTGAGGACAGAGCCAGATCCTTCTCTGGGCGTGAGAAAGTTCAACGACACTGGGTTCTCATTCCTTGGTAATGATGCAGGAGAGAAGCAGCCTACACCAGGAAGTGTTGAGGGAGATGACAGATGGTGGGAGGCCCATCGGAAGTGTTCCTTCATCTTCAGGACTAACATGACAGTGTGGGTAGTGAGACTGGAGGATATTAACATCCAAAATTTCAGTGATGATGAGTACCTACATTATATTCAACAAAGGGAAGGGGACTATCATTTTACTATAACTATTATCACATTAGTTTTAAGAAGAGTGAGGGAAGGTTTGAATTAGTGTGTCTCAGTACTGATGCTGGGCTTCCTGCAGGAGAATCCTGGTACATTGTCCCCTTGACAACATAAGACATTTCACTTTCCTGCCTCTCCAGGAAGAGACCTCTCTGTTCACTGTACTTTTCCATGTGGGATTCCTGGTAGATATCAGAGCAAAGCAGGGATACCACCAGCTGCATCAAGTATAAGATGGAGAACTACAGATCACAGAAAAGTTCACAGAGCAAGAAGGCACCTGATAATCCAGCAGATTTCCCCCTGGCTTCTCTAAGGATATCTTGCATCTGTCCATATTCATGTCCATTTTTGTCATCTGCCCACCCAGTCTCAAAAAGGGACCTACAGGGAACTGCTGATTTCATTATTTTTTAAGAAATTGGCCAGAGTTTAAGTATGTACTTCAGATGTCCCTGTGGTTTAGACCTCTGGACATGTGTTTAAAACTTTGTGATGGCTAGGAAACAGTGAAATTTAGTACATCAGACCCAGAGCCTGATTATTCAGTTTTATTTTTTATTAGAGCTTTATGGTACACATAGTAGTTGGCTTCATCCTGGTAAACGCATACATATATGGAAACCAATTTCAGTTCATGATCCCCCTCTTCTCTCCCACCCTCCCTACCTTCCCTCTCCCAATCTCCTTCCTCTATTCTCCTTCCTTCATTCATCTATTAATTTATATTTGATTGGTTCTTTTTGTTATTCTATCTTTCCCTCCCTCTTTCCTTTATTTTACTCTAGTTTCTGCATGTGAGAGAAAACATTTGGCCTCTGAGTTGCTAATTTCACTTAGCATGGTATTCTCCATTTTCATCCATTTACTGGCTATCTCCATAATTTCATCCTTTTTTATGACTGCTGAGAAGTCAATTTCTTAATCTATTCTTTTTTGGGAGCATCTTGGTTGATTCCGTAACTTAGCTAATTGTGCTGCTGTAAACAGTGAGGTGTCTGTGCCGCTGTAGAATGCCAATTTTAGAACTTTTGGGAAAGTACCAAGGAGTGGGTTATCTGGGTTGACCATTCAGTTTTGAATCTATCTGCAACACTTGTGTCTGTGACACAGGAAGGTTGTTAGCACCTCTGAGACTCATTGTTGTCATCTGAGATAATTTCTAGATGATACAACTGCATTGAGTTCAGATTAAACAAATAATGGGTACTCCCTATTTTATTAATATGTGATTAATGTGTAAAAGAAGGGTGAAATACACTTTAGATATTATTATTAATAATGAGGTTAATCTTCATATTCAAATAAAATACAATGTAAACTATAATGTATTTGAAGGATACATTATAGTGACAGGATATTTTATTTTGTCCTTATTTAAATATAAGTTGTATATTTAGAGAAAAATGACTAATCTTTCTTTTCTGATTCCCCATAGCCTATACTTTGTTAGGCATAGAGAAGGAATCAAAAATAAGTAGCCTCTGTTAAACCCTGAGTAGACTCTTCCTTGGTTCACAAGAATTGGCTGTAATCAATGCAGTTTCAACACTCTGAAGATTTCCTTTCTGCACTTTCTTCCCTTTCAGGAATGTCCAACAGAACAAGATATAAGAAATAATAGCTTTTGATTGTATCTGTATCATGGACTTCTGAATCTTAAATTTTCATTTAACATCATTTATGCTATTTAATTATTCAAGGATAATGGTGAGATATTCATGGATAGTAACCCAGAAAAAGGGAGAGAAAGAGATGGGCAAATAACCTTTGTTTGGGGGGGATGCTGGGGATTGAACCCAGGGGTGCTTAACCACTGAGTCACATTTTTTTATATTATTTTTTTTTATATTTTATATTTTATAAGGTCTCACTAAGTTGTTGAGGCTTACTTTGAACTCACCATCCTTCTGCCTAAGCCACTGGTATTACAGGAATGTGCCACTGTGCCCACCTGCAAATAATATTTATGTTTGAGCTGATTCACATTTTGGAGGCACATAATTGCAGTCTTTGTTGGGCTTCTCCATTTTTTTCTCACTCACCATTTCCATAACAATGAAAATCTTTATTTGAATGAACAGTACAATGACCAAATATTTCTTTGGTTTGAAATTTCCCTTACATACATATTGGTATCTCTCTCTCTACTTTCATTAGGTAGCATGTGCTCAGAAAGGTGGAGAGATCACACACATCAGCACATAGGAGCTAGAACATGACCCAGGACTACAACATTGATTTCCTGACTCCCATTCTAGGACACTGTCTTCTCTGCTAGAGTCAAATGACCCATTATTTCCTATACAAAATGAAATTTCTTGGTCAATGATCATATAAACATTATTGATAGATGTAAGTTAGCAATATTCCTGAAAGTACATGGTAACAGTAATATGTTACAATTTATTTGGACTAAATTTTTTTCATTGAGACAAACATAGGTGATTAACATAAAATGGAATGAACAGGGGCTGGGGATATAGCTCAGTTGGTTAAGTGCTTGCCTCACAAGCATAAGGCCCTGGGTTCTAATCCCCAGCAATGCAAAAAAAAAAAAAAATGGAATGAACATTCACCTTGGTATGGAATATTGGTATCTTTGGAATTCAAGTAACTATCAATCACACATATTTGATCTGGAAAATTTCACTTGTGTGACACGGAGAGAGGCATGGGAATTTTGAAAAGATAGTCATAATAATAAACTCACTCATTAAATGATGTCTCTCCCTTAGGTAATGAAGTGTATCAGTTAAAGCATTCAAAGTTGATGTATGTAATTCACAGACAGGAGACTTAATTGCACATGTCAATGTGAGCTAGTAAAATTCAGGGGCAACAGGTTTGCTTTGTAGTCTACTTAGGTGAGCTTTAGGTACTGAATAGGTAAGCTTTTAAAAAACTGCTGATGGACACAAATCAGGACTGGTATGCACATACTGAAAAAATGTGTGCATAGAATCATAACAGCAGTTTCTTGTGAGGAACTGTTGTGCAGAAGAATGGGATCCCACAGGGAAACCAAGAACTCAAATTTCATGGGTAAAAATGAAAATCCCTCTGAAATGTTAATTCTGAAACATATATTTATTTTTTAAATGTATTGGTTCTTTTAGTTATACATGACAACAGAATTCATTTTGATATAATTATACAAGCATGGAATAAAACTTATGGATGTACATGATGGTGGGATTCATGAAATATATATTTCTTAGTGTTTATATTATAATATGGATAATGGTTATTATTGACAATATGGGAGATAACATGAATGGGGTATTTTCTAATTGCCAGCAAAGATTCTGAAGCAATGATTGTCAAACATTATGCAGGAAAGGACTACAAGATCTATCTTATGCAGATACTCTGATTAAGCAGGTGTTTGTCAATGCAGGGTATCCTTATACTTTTAAATGTTCATGGTTGTACGTATTGATTAATATTGCTAAGAACCACTAGTATATACAGCTAAAAAATTCAACACTTTTTAAAAATTATACTACATGCTAGGTATTTATTGTCTCTGGTTTAGATGTGAGCAAATGGCCCATGTGTATTTACATTATTTCCTGTAATTTTCTCTGTTACATTTATCCTAGTTAAACTTTTTATCTAAACAGCATGGTTGTTTAGATAAAAACTTTTAGCTTTTAATCGAGACTTTTTTCCTGAATAGTTTATTTTATGTAAACAGTGTGGCCTGTCAAAATAGCAAATCTGAGTTTCGTTCAAGTAGCTGAAGTAATGTATTGCAACCTGTGTACCAGGAAGTATTGAAAACCTATTAAATGCCATAAGAAGATTTGTACTTGGGTTTCAGGATCTTTGGAAGTGCTAAACTGTTCAGCCATATATGAGAGTTTTTATCTGATCAGAAACATAATGAAGCAGTATTCCCAGGCCACCCTTTATCCACAAGAAATGAAAAATCAAAGAACTTCTTCCTTATGAGAAATTTTGCTGTAATTGTATGAGGTCCATACAAAAAACCATAAAATAAGAATTTCAAAAGTGCATCTTAGCATATCATTGTGGATTCATCATTTTCATGTGGAGTGCACACAGATGCCCTATTTGTGGTCTACTGTGAAATTGCCTATATGTGCTTACTTAAGCATATCTGTCAAAACTTGAATTCCATCAAAGCTAACTGCAAGTTTTATATTAAATAATTTTAAAAATAGAAACAAAATTGAGTGAGGACTTCATTCGCAAAGGAGAGAAATCAGGAAAAAAAAAGGGTGGGAAAAAGTTCTAAGAGATAACTGACACATTGTTTGCTCATGTGAATGACCAACTTCCATTCAGTGTTCAGATAATGCAGTTTTAGCTCTCACACATTGTTTTAAATATTCTAAACCAAAGAAATTTCTGTCATTGTTTGAATGTTTGATACATCCTCGTTTCCTTTTTCCAATCTTATCATTTTCAAAAGATGTTCCAGTTATAAAGAACCACAAAAATCTAACAACTTTATCAGAATTCCATCTCATGAGCCTCTCAGAGGATCCAGACCTGCAGCCCATCCTCTTTGGACTGTTCCTGTCCATGTACCTGGTCACAGTGCTTGGGAACCTGCTCATCATCCTGGCTGTCAGCTTTGACTCCCACCTCCACACCCCCATGTACTTCTTCCTCTCCAATCTGTCCTTGATTGACATCTATAGCACCTCCACTGTGGTCCCTAAGATGCTTGTGGACATCCAAACTCATGGTGGAGTCATCTCCTATGGAGAAAGCCTGTCTCAGATGTTTCTTTTTCTCATTTTTGGAGGTATAAATGGTATGCTTCTGACTGTGATGGCCTATGACCAGTATGTGGCCATATGTCACCCCTGCATTATCCTGTCATCATGAACCCTCATCTCAGTGACATCTTAGTTTTGATGTCTCTTTTGTTTAGTCTTTTTGAATCCCAGATGCACAATGTGATTTCTTTACACTATACGTCCTTCAAGGACATGGAAATTAATAACTTCTACTGTAAACCTTCCCAGGTCCTTAACCTTGCCTGTTCTCATACCTTTACCAAAAGCATAGTCATATGTTTTGTTGGTGCCATCTCTGGTTTTCTTCCTTTCTCAGGAATTCTTTGCTCATGCTATAAAATTACTTCCTCCATTCTGAGGATTCCTTCCTCAGGTGGGAAGCACAAAGCCTTCTCCACCTATGGGTCTCACCTCTCAGTAGTTTGCTTATTTTATGGAACAGGCTTTGGAGTGTACCTGGCTTCAGCTGTGTCACAATCTCCTAGTAAGGTTGCTGTGTCCTCCGTGATGTACACTGTGGTCATTCCAATGCTGAATCCCTTCATCTACAGCCTGAAGAATGAGGATATTAAAAGTGCCCTGAGGAGGCTGCACAGCAGAATTGTCAAATCTCAGAACCTCTGGCACCCATTTGAAACGTAGGTAGGAAAAGGAAACAGACCTAATGATGTATACCTGTTTAATGCCTCCTTGGTCACATTATTTCTTGTTATTTCATATTCCTCATGCATTATAGTAGAATGGTGTGTGACCGGGTTGGGGGCAGTTAGGAATGTGAACTTTTCAATATGGGTAAAAAGTGCAGTTTGCAGAATGTTTCACAACAAAGTAAATTTAATAACATCACTGAAGAGTATACTTAAAACAGCTTAAATGCTATTTGCCTATTAGGTGTATTTTAACATAATAAAATGGAGAAAATGAAGATGACTCTTTAAAAAATTACAATCAAAATGAACAGTACTCATGAACTTCCTCCTCAGTACATGCAGCTTCCAAAACCATCTGTGAGTATTGTTTTCCTCTTCTTCCTTCACTCCTATTTGAATTCCTTAAACTTTGGAATAACAGGGATGAATTTGCCATATTGTGAGTACTGTGCATGGAGACTCCAAGGCATACGCTGCCAGCATTCCTCTTGTGTCTCCAGTCCTTTGGTGGGATGACTCTGGTCCAGTGGGTGACATATCTGTGTGCATCTCCCATGGTTTTCTGCATCTGGATGCTCCTATGTGCCACTATATTCATATTGATCCTGAGGACAGAGACTGAGCCTTTATCGGTTGCCTGGCAGGGGAAGGGCATTGGATCCACCATCCTTGGTTATGAGGAAGCAGTCAGGGAGATTCTCCAAGTGAGTGCTGAGGGAGACAGAGATGCAGGAAGGATAAACAGAAGCACTATTTCTTTATCATTGGAATGAACGTGACAGACGTGTAAGGCAATGGAAGCATAACAAAATTAAATATTCAGGTATGTAAACTAAATTCTATCTTCTTATTTATAGTGGAGGTGCTTTCTACCCACATGGTTGTCCTTCCTGTAGGCATCTCCCCCACATAGTTAAAATAGGTCCCTGTAAACTATTTCATGAGCACTCCAAAATACTCATCATGCTGATGATGGTGATGAAGAGGAGGATGACAATAGCTGCAATATGATGAGTCATTACTGAGAGCTTCCTAAGTGGTAATCTCTGAGCTATGGCTCTGTGTAGCCCATTTCACTTCCTGTGCACAGTCTTCCTGAAGTAATAGGCTCCCCCATTGCTATTCTTTTACAGGAAGAAAGGTGCATACTCTTGTGTAGCATGAACTATGTTAGGTAGAAAAGAGTGACGCCTTCTTTGAATTGATCTGTCTGAAGATGACACAGGGTTATCCTGCCAGTAGAATCCTGGTATGTTGGGCTGTTGACAATACAACCAGCCATTTTGTTTCCCTTCCACTCAGGGGGAGATTTCTTGCTTATTTCCACATTTTCTCTTGGGGGTTCCAGGTAAATCACAGAGGGGGGCTGTGATTGACACCTGCTGCATGAACTAGAGGTAGGAGAGTAGAATTTCACAGTCAGTGGTCACACAAAGAGTGGGCAGAAGGTAATTCAGCACAGAATTCTCTTTCCCCCACTCTGGGATATCCCTGAAGTTGTCCTCATCCTCCATTCTTGTAAAGAGCTCATTGGTATCCAAAGGGGACATAATTCCATGTCTTATTTCCATTCAGACTCAGGAAACTGGAAACAACAGAAATATGTTCCTCAGATATATGTGTGATTAAGATCTCTATATCTCTGCTTCAAGTTTTTGATAGCCGAGACAGTGAAAAATCTAGTGTACTAGATCCAAGGACTGAAAATTTAATTTAAATTCTTCTTTGTACCTATTAATTTCTTAAACAGACAGTAGATTGCTAGTGTCTCTGAAGTTCAGCATTTTCATGTAAGATGATTTGTGGTTGACACAACTGTAGTGAGAAGGATAAAGCAGGAAATGGGTGCTCCCTCTGTGATTGGGAGGTAGTGAATACATAAAGTTAAGTAAAAACAAATTTTATGCATGATTTTGTTAATAAAAATGATAAGGAGCATCTTTGTATTATTCAATTAAAATATTCCTTGATCAGAAGATACTACCAGGGTCACGAATTTGTTCTAAGTCAATTTGAAATCTACACATTTTCTTAACCTTCTGCATAGGCAAACTCAATCTGTTTTTCACTTGTATGATTATCTGGTTCTAATATCTATCCCTCAGATCAATCTAAAAGATGTGACATGGCATATAAAAGCTATGACTTCACCAAGAGAGTCCTTAGTGGCACAGCTAAAGGGATCCTTCAGCTAACACAGAGGTAATGCCAATAAAAAGCTACTTTACAGAAAGCAGATGCCATTTCATAGCTCAAGGGGACACCTGTGCCACTATAAAAACCAAGTGTTGTGTTTCGAGCAACTCATAAATAGATGACATGTCAGACCAAACCCTAACTCTAAGTTACTACCTTTGTGATCTCCAGAGGCTGACAACACTGGTGTGTGTGTGTGAATTGCAGAAAATAAGTCTTGTTGCACCATTCATGGTTGTCCTACCATGATCCCTCCCCTGTGTACACCTTGTCCAGTCACCTGCCAGCCACCATCATGGAACTGTGGACTGACCCAATGCATGAGATGCCCAGAGTTCATTAAGCTCCAGATGGTCATGGAAGTATGATCCTCCATGGAGCTGCCTCCCAACTTCAACCAAGGCCCCCTAGATAGACCCTCTGGAAGGTTTGCCTGATGTCACAGCTGTCAACTACTATCAGCTTCAAGAAGCCAGAACAGTCATTGCCCCCTTCCCCTGAGAGCAGTCAAGGATCTCTTCAGAGGTAGGATTGAGGCAGGAAATAGATTTTCTGTAGGCAGATAGAAATGGGGACCTCAGAGAATGGGATCCCACCACCCCAGATTAAAACCCAGGCTAGAGCATTTTAGTGTGTTTTTGGCTGCCTGACTGGAAGGACCCACTCATCCTTGGATGCCCAACTCCTGTCCTTGGCAGGGACGTCCTAACCAAATCCAAGGCTTCCATTCATTTTAATTCCCACCATAGCTCCCTGCATTTCCCTGCCTTCTTTATCTTCTTCTGCTGACCAGAAGCTTTCCCCTCCCCTCTAATGTCCCAGTCAATGCTTCTTCCTAAGGTGTCAACCACAGTGTGGGATGCCCCAAGCCCACCATGTTAAAACTTCTCTACAAGACCTGCCTCCAGCTAAAGCAAGTTGTCTCCTATCACCTCTGTGCAGAAATAATACTTACCTCCATTTGCCCACTAACTGGACAGGAATTTGCCTAACCCCTTTTCTCTTCCCAATTCTCTGCATAATTATTGGCCTTGCCACTGGCCCCTCCCCATTTTGGCTACTCACCTCCTTTTTGCAGAGGACCATCAATGACCCTACTGATCAGAGTCCAGAACATCCTCCTGCTGAGCTCCACAGGAGCTGCTCAATACCAGCACCTACAGGAGTCTCCACCTGCCTTCTCTCACTGGGAGAACATTTAAGATGGTCGCCAGCCCTTCTGCCATCACCCTTTTCTTATCAAATAAACTGAAAAAGGCAGGAATGCTAGGTAGAACTGGATGCATTTTGAAACATGTCCTCCTCCTTAGAACAAGAGTCACCTCAAGGTCTCTGACTTGACCTGACGTAAACGCCAGAGGGCGCTCCAGTACCATGCAAAGAAACACCACACCTCCATCTTCATAAGAAAGGACATTGTTATCTGGGACTGAAATACTGAAAAACACCTGGCTCCTTAAGAAGGTGACACCACGGGGATCTTTCCCTGAGGACCACCTAGCAATGTCCTAACCATAAAAACTTGCTCCTCCTTCTCTCCCCTGTTATCCACCCCAGGTTGTATGTGGAAGACAGGTCTCAGTCTCCACTGGACCCCCTCTGCTGGTTTGTCCAAAATAAACCTGTTACTGTTGAAAAAAATAAAGTGCCATTCTCTCTATTTGTGTAACAGTGCATTTCATTTTTCTCCTGCTATCGGTACATGTTGTGTATTTGAAGAGGAATAACTAACTATTCTAATTACCCAGAGGCTATACTTTGTTAGGAACAGAAGAGGACTCAACAATACAAATCCCTCTGAGTATTGAGAGACCCTTTCTTGTTTTGACACAGGTGCGCTGCAGATAGGGAACGATTCTTGTTCCCTGGTGTTGAAGATTAAGCACCCAGATGGACAGGCAAGCCTGGAGAGCAGGTTTTATTTAAGAAAGTTGTAGAGACAAACTTCTCCTAAGAGAAGTGGGGCCTCAGAGCTGGAGCCCGTGGGGGTGGTACAACTTGCTTTCTTGTGGATCCCAGGACCTCTTTAATTATTGCCTTCTCTATCTCTGACCAAGAGTAGGGTGTGGAGGTGAGCCCCAGTGTCCTCTCTTTGATAACCAGTGTTGACCAGTCCTCATCCTCTCTGACCCCATCCTTCATTACCTACACTGCTGGACCTTCCTTTCTGCCTCGGTTTGCTGAGGAATATGACTGTCCTGCCACTCAGGCCAGGAGGGGCTGCAGGTGAATTGCGTTTTGGTAAGGAAAGCGTGTGGTGGTCAGCACAGTGGGCCATTTCATGGACGCATTCTCTTAGCCTGGTGTCCCACCGTTCTCATCTGTCTGTCCCAGACCAGTTTCGTGGTAAATGTGTGTGAGCAGCGTGACTTTGACGTACGTGGTGTTCCCCTGTCTGCACTCTCCTCCCGTTCAGCAGTGTCCCATAGAT
Source organism: Sciurus vulgaris (assembly GCF_902686455.1). Classification (NCBI taxonomy): domain Eukaryota; kingdom Metazoa; phylum Chordata; class Mammalia; order Rodentia; family Sciuridae; genus Sciurus; species Sciurus vulgaris. The sequence continues at coordinate 9,405,127 of NC_136477.1, forward strand.
CTGGGGACAGGATAATAAAGCTCTTGTTTCTGTCTATGTCATGGACATATGGGCCTGAACTCCATTAATCACATCTACATAGCCAATTAATCAAAACAGGAGAGATTTTCAAGGGTATAAAAAAAAAAAAAAAAAAAAAAAAAGGCACCAAAAGAAGGGCAGGCAAAGCTCATGGCCTGGAATGAGACACTTGATAGACCTTCAACCAGGACAGTCTCCACAGCTCTTTACCAACCGCATCTGTCAAGAAGTCATTAACCTCGATACCAAATATTTATACACTCAAACTTCACTCATGACCATACCCGTCGTGGGGAACGGTGCTATTCTACCCTTCAGTGAGGAGGATAAGTTCAGAGGGGCAGAGAGTGACACACATTCTGCAGCTGTCAATGGCTCAGGACTCATTGGTCGATTTCCTGACTCCCATCCCAAGGCACTGTCTCCTCTACTGGAGCCACGCAGAATTTTGGCTTGGAAACACTGACAGGAAAATTGTCCACCAAATTCCTGATTTGGGGGGACAGGTGTGTAGGATAATGGAATCATACAGAAGGGTGAGATTGAAGAAGAATGACAGTCATTTAAAAAGGACTTAATGACAGGCTGTCTGGTGTTGAAGGTCAAGACATTTAAAGATCTTTAAAGAAGACCACCTTGTCTGCAGCCAATATAACCTCCTGCCCAACCCATTTGAGCTTGATCCTTTAGGAACCAGAAACTAAACCTTCCTGGAAGAGTTTTTAAATCTTGTAATTAGTCACATCCATATAAAACAAGTTTGTGGGGATGAGATCCAGTTAGCAGTAAGCTGAACTTCTCCAGGTGACTGCAGTAGAAGCCAAACTGGAGGACCAGGGATGTGGCCCGAGACATAACATACCTACAGAAATATATTAGCTGCAGTTTTTAAAGAAATTATAAGTGAACTTCAAAGAATGTGAGTTTTGCCTGTGTAAAAAGAGAACTTACTATTTCACCTGGAGTCCAGGGTAACTACTCAGAAATGACAGAGGCTGCCTGGGCATATGCATTTAGCTATTATGTTTAAAATTTAAAGGGAATATAAAAAAAATGCAGAATATTCATGCAATTGAATTAAAGACAAACGCAAGGAAGTAATACTCAGATTTGAAACATGAAAGGAAATAAAAGCCAAGAAACCACAAAAATAATGATTCTAAGAAGCAAGATCTACAGATCTAGATGATTGTTTTGTTTCTAAACCACAGTAGGAGAAAATGGAAGTATCCCTGCATTACAGTCATTATGAACTCTCATTGTTCCTAGTGAAGGAATGAATTTCTAGGCTAGCCTTTTGGACCACTGCTGCATAATTGTCTTACAATTTCCCTCCTTTAAGGTTGTGGAAATTGCCATTTTCTTCTGTGACTCTTCTCAATTTCTTAATCTTTTTCTTCTGTGACTCTTCTCAATTTCTTAATCTTTCCTATTCTGATACATTTGCCAATTAAGTAGGCATGCATTTTCTGTATGCAATCTCTGGGTTTCTTCCTACCTCAGAGATCTGTTTTCTTCATCAGGTGGGAAGTATAAAGCCTTTACCACCTGTGGGTCTGACTTTTTGCTTGTGATGATGATTTGTATGACAAAGGCTTGGAGTGCACCTTTGTTCAGCTGTATCACATTCACCTCAGAACCGAGCTGCAGCTTTGGGAATGTACACAATGGGATTTACAGGCATCAAACTACAGAATGAGAGGCAGCTGGGATTGGGGGAGGAAGGAATAGAAAGATTTTTAAATGGGTAGAAATGTTCACTTTCAGAAGAGGAAGCCTGAGAGGAGATTGGTGGTCTTGATAGCTGCACAACCCTTGATGCCACAGAAATTTCAACATAAAAATGGTGAAAACGGTGATTTTTTTCACATCTGCTTAACCACAATTAGTGATGCAATAAAATACCAATGGATCTTTCAAAAAAGTCAGGAACAGAAAGACTAGTACTGCATATTCTCTCATATGGGCAAAATAAACAAAGTTAACCTGAAATTAGGTTAGTGATTATTAAGAACTGGGAAGAGTGTTGGGGGTGGGGCTGAGAGTTGAAAATTGATGGTTGAATATGAATAAGGTAAGCTTTATGCATGTTCGTGTGTATCACACAGAATCCCTTTAACATGTGGAATTCACAGGCATTAATAACAGGATCTGAGAGAAGGGAATATTACACACAAGCTTTCTGCTGAATGTAGGAAACCCACAAAGGTCTGCAATCACCTACCTATTGTTGGTGTGGACAAGCCTGGATTTTATCAATAACGGTTTCTAGCACACCCAAGACCTTGATTGACAAGTCAGGTTCCTGCACCTTGGCAATGTTTACTGCCCAAACATTTCCAAATGGGTCACTAAAGTTGGACCAGCTCTTAATCTGCAAAAGAGTCAGAAGTCAACAACACATGCCATCAATACAATGAAACATGTACAGTAGACAGCTGACTCCACCAGGCCAGGTCACATGCTACCAGACCATGCCAGCAGTCAGGTTGTGTCAATAACCTTGTGGCAACACTTGAGTGTACATTGTTGGCCTTCCCATGTGAAGGCAAACTGCCCCTGACTTTATGAGTCCAGAGCAATAGCAAAGAAAGCATTAGCCATATCCAGCACATAACAATATCTCTGCAATTGAAAAGTCAATTGGCCCATGAGATCATGCACTGAGGGAACCCCTGCATTCAGAGAAGGAACCACTTTATTGAGTTCTCAAGAATCCAGAGGCATCCTCCAAGGACTAGTAGATTTCTTCACTGGCCACACCAGAGAGTTAGAGGCCCATCAGGGGTCATATTATGCCCATTTTCTTTAGTTCCAGTATAGTATCTTCAATTTCTGTGTGTCTCCTTGGAAGGCAGTCATCCTTCACCACCATTGTCCTCCCAGGTTGTGGCAAGAACTGGGGTGGGTGTTTGTCATGTCCTTATCAAAACCTCCTTCACAACTTGCATGTGGAGATGGAACTCCCCCATTATGGTCTGCAGTCACATTCCCTGAAGCACGTCTATACCAAAGATGCACTCTGGGATAGGAGACATGTGTGCCATGTACACTAGAGTGATACCCAGTGATAAGGACACTGTCATTATTTTGATTGTCCCCAGTAGCCACCAATGTGGGCATATGAACCTGGGAACTTACCAATTTGCATTCAACTCCAGTATACTGTGGCTAACAGCCTCTGCATATTCTCCAGGGATCAATGAATAGCGAGTTCCACATGTGGCCTCAGGTCCCTACCTGCCTCTCACTTTGATAGGGACAGAGAGGCACAAGTGGTGCGAAAAAAAAGTACAGGTAATAAATTTATAAAATGGGCCCACTGAACTGCCCCCCCCCCCCATGTTTTCTTTTCCAAGAAGCAATCTACCGTCACCCCTGCCTGGTTTAAATGGACAGAATATGTCACATTCCTCAGCAAACTATCTGTTATCTGCAGGAGAAGTGCAAGCCTGAAATAATGTCAGTTAGAGGAACCCAAGTTACGCGGAAGGGGGAGACTCTGGGAGCCTTTTCACAGACCAATCCTGAGACCCAGGAAGATAAGGATAATTCTCCAACCATAAACTCTGTAAGAATTTGTGCTTAAGAATCCAATTAAAGAGACGCGGATGTCGCTCTTCCAAGATGGCAGCGCGTCCGTCGCGAGCAGCCGGGCGGTGGGGAAGCCAGCGAAACCGAGTAAAGCCGCAGCCTGGGAGAGGACTGAAGGAGCAGTTGCCGCCATTGGCGGCGGCCCGGGCAGTTTTCGCTGCTGCTACGGCTGTTGCCATGCGGCGAGGCTAGGGAGGACCTCACTTCCCCGGGGTGTAATAATGTTAACAGAGTGTTGGGAATTGAACTCAGGACCTCACTCTCCCTTTGAACTAGGCTCCCCTGCCCCTGCCAGTCTATCCATATGGGGATGGGGAAGCCTTGGCATCGTCCTTTTTCTAGTAACATTTGGACCCTTCGTAATATTTTATTTGGCCTTTTATATCCTCTGCTTTGTGGGTGGGGGTTTAGTGGTTACTCTCTTGTTTGGAAAAATAAACTCAGAAAAATACCTAGAACAGTGTGAACACTCATTTCTTCCTCCAACATCAACTAGGGTTCCTAAGTGCTTAGAAGAAATGAAACGGGAAGCCAGGACTATTAAGATCGATAGAAGATTGACGGGTGCCAATATTATTGATGAACCTCTCCAGTAAGTTATCCAGTTTTCCTTGAGGGATTATGTCCAATATTGGTATTACACACTAAGTGATGATGAATCTTTTCTTCTTGAAATTAGGCAGACTCTTCAGAATGCTCTCATTCAGTTTGCTACTAGGTCAAAAGAAATAGACTGGCAACCTTATTTTACTACACGCATTGTAGATGATTTTGGCACGCACCTACGAGTATTCAGAAAGGCTCAACAGAGAATAACAGAGAAAGATGATCAAGTAAAAGGAACAGCAGAAGATCTTATAGATACCTTCTTTGAAATTGAAGTTGAAATGGAGAAGGAAGTTTGCCGTGACTTAGTGTGCACTTCTCCCAAAGATGAAGAAGGATTCCTAAGAGATTTGTGTGAGGTCTTATTATATTTATTGCTACCTCCTGGAGATTTCCAGAACAAGATCATGTGATACTTTGTCAGGGAAATCCTTGCACGAGGAATTCTTCTTCCATTAATAAATCAACTCAGTGATCCTGATTATATTAATCAGTATGTCATATGGATGATCCGTGATTCAAATTGCAACTATGAGGCCTTTATGAACATTATTAAATTGAGTGACAATATTGGAGAATTGGAAGCAGTTAGAGACAAAGCAGCAGAAGAATTACAATATCTTAGATCTTTAGATACGGCTGGTGATGATATCAACACCATTAAAAATCAAATAAATAGCTTATTATTTGTAAAGAAAGTATGCGACTCAAGAATACAGCGGTTGCAGTCAGGCAAAGAAATAAATACTGTGAAACTGGCAGCAAACTTTGGGAAACTTTGCACAGTCCCTTTGGACAGCATTCTTGTCGACAATGTTGCACTACAATTTTTTATGGATTACATGCAGCAAACTGGAGGTCAGGCACATCTTTTCTTCTGGATGACAGTGGAGGGCTATCGAGTTACAGCCCAACAACAGCTAGAGGTTTTATTAAGTCGTCAGAAAGATGGAAAACATCAAACCAACCAAACCAAAGGTCTTTTAAGAGCAGCTGCTGTTGGAATTTATGAACAGTATTTGTCTGAAAAGGCATCTCCAAGAGTTACTGTTGATGACTATTTAGTAGCAAAATTAGCAGATACTTTGAATCATGAAGATCCAACCCCTGAAATCTTTGATGACATTCAAAGAAAGGCATATGAATTGATGCTACGAGATGAAAGATTTTATCCTTCCTTCAGACAAAATGCACTTTATGTGCGCATGTTAGCTGAGCTGGACATGTTAAAAGATCCTAGTTTCAGAGGATCAGATGATGGGGATGGAGAATCTTTTAATGGATCTCCTACAGGAAGCATAAATTTGTCTTTAGATGACCTTTCAAGTGTATCTTCTGATGACACAGTACAACTTCATGCTTACATATCAGACACTGGAGTTTGTAATGATCATGGCAAGACATATGCATTATATGCCATCACCGTACACCGGCGCAATCTAAACCGTGAGGAGATGTGGAAGACATATCGTCGATATAGTGACTTCCATGATTTCCACATGAGAATTACTGAACAGTTTGAAAATCTGTCAAGCATATTGAAGCTTCCTGGTAAAAAGACTTTTAATAATATGGATAGAGATTTTTTAGAAAAGAGAAAAAAGGATCTAAATGCCTATTTGCAGTTACTGTTAACTCCTGAAATGATGAAAGCATCTCCAGCTTTGGCTCATTGTGTCTATGATTTCCTTGAGAACAAAGCCTACAGTAAAGGAAAAGGGGACTTTGCTCATAAGATGGACACTTTTGTAAATCCACTTCGAAATTCTATGAGGAATGTTTCAAATGCAGTTAATTCCCTTCCTGATAGTTTGGCAGAAGGAATGACTAAAATGTCAGACAACATGGGCAAAATGTCAGAAAGATTAGGTCAAGACATAAAGCAGTCATTTTTCAAGGTGCCTCCTTTAATTACAAAGACTGATGCAGATCCTGAACATTGTCGAGTCTCAGCTCAACTTGATGATAATGTGGATGACAATATTCCACTTAGGGTAATGCTGCTTCTTATGGATGAAGTATTTGACTTAAAAGAGAGAAATCAGTGGTTGCGAAGAAATATCAAAAACCTACTTCAACAGCTTATTAGAGCTACATATGGTGATACTATAAACAGAAAAATAGTTGACCATGTTGATTGGATGACCTCACCTGAACAAGTAGCTGACTCTGTGAAACGTTTCAGAGATGCATTTTGGCCAAATGGCATTTTAGCAGAATCTGTTCCATGCAGAGATAAATCTATTCGAATGAGAACAAGAATTGCAGGAAAAACCAAATTACTTGCAATTATGCCAGATGAACTGAAGCACATCATTGGCGCTGAGACAACACGGAAAGGCATTCTTCGTGTTTTTGAAATGTTTCAGCACAACCAGTTAAATAGGAGAATGGTTTATGTCTTCTTGGAAGGCTTTTTAGAAACCTTATTTCCACAGTATAAATTTCGTGAACTTTTCAACAAACTGCATTCATGGTCAAAGCAGATGCAGAAATATAAACAGAAACTTCAAACTACTCAAGCGCCTTCTTTACAAAAAAGGTGACACTCCAATCTATGAAGCTGGTGTTCATTTTGTCCAGGACTAATAGTATGGACAGATCTTCTGGGGCTTAACTCATAAACTGTTGTGTCTGCACCAGTCTTTTAGTGTCTCAAAGTAGAATATTAATACATCCATAAGACTCTGGTTCTTCTCATTCTCTTCTATAATCCAGCCACTACCAAGAGAGAGTTCTGTGTCTTACATGATTTGGTGCATAATTTGCAACATTGAGAGGATACTGCCCTCATCTCATGCAAGAATGACATTGGTCTTTTCCTTTTCAAACTAATCAGCATTCTCCAGCAATGACAAAGTGCCAGAGTGTATGTATATATGAGAGCTAAGGAAAGCACAAAACAATGGTTCACAGATAAACTGTCTTAATTTGTTTTAATAGTTGGAGACTGTGCAATGTATGATTTGGATAATGATTTTGTAGGTCTTTGTCATCATTTTTGATGTAGTATGGACTTTCCAGGTAAATGATCTTTGAAATATCTGTTTCAAGTATGGGAAAAGTGACAGAATGCCCTTAAAGAATGAAATAACCTTATTCCCAAGTTACAGTTTTGTAACATCAAAGAAAACAGTATGAAATGAAACCAACTAGAAATAGAATTTGGTTGGATTTATTATTCATTGGTATAAAAAATTTTTTAATGAATTCTTTTTTGCTTTAAGGGCTCTGTTTTGCTCTATGGTTCTCAGTTGTTAAGTTTTCTTTTGGCATTTTGTGTGCAAAAAGAAGCATGTGGTAGATCTGATTTTAAGTTTCAGAATTATCAGTTTTATCTTTAACAGATTACTGATTATACTGAAGGGGAATAATTTGTTGGACGAACTGCCAAATACATTCTGTCCTTCTAAAATGTGGAAATTAAAAGAAAACAGTACTCTATTGAAAGTTACCATATGATAATTTTAGATTGTGATCTAGACATGCCTTAGGTAACTACAAAAATAGCAAATCAGAAGATTAATGAGTGTATTAGACATATGTAAACATATGAATTCCTAATTCTATTATGTGTACATATATGAAAATAAATAATGAAAACAGAACCGTACTATTTTTAAAAATATGCTTTTATTTATATTTCGCATAATGTAAAATTCTAAATAAAGCTAGTAGACAAAAAAAAAAAAAAAAAAAAAAAAAAAGAATCCAATTAGAATCAGCCTGCATGGACCAAAGTGACTTAGAGTTGCCATAGCAGTGGGTACTTGAAAGTCTGATATCATCTTGGTGTTAGTGAAAATTCAAGAGGTAAACTTGGGCAGGACTTCCTGGAGATTTCTCTGGGATCCCCAATTAAACTGGAGTGCAGGAGAAGCATACAGTCCCTCTTCTCTCTGAGGGGTCCCACTCTCTCCCTTGAGAGTGTCCCCTTTCACTTTTCCTATTCCTTTGATAAACTCAGTGTCTGTTATTCTGAGCAACCTGCCTGAAATCTTTCTGACTTGATCACAAGAATGGACTTTGAGGAATGGGGGGGTCTTTGTGCTGACTCAGTTTCCCAGAATGTCTCAACTCTGTAACACCAGCAGGTGGGCACCTTGGCCAAGTTCTCAGTGGATGTTTATGATCTTGTGTACCTTTGCCGAATCAGAGGGTTTATGACCTTGACTACATGCTGAAGAGATAGCCCACCATAAACCTTGAGTGGGCGTCTAACTGTAATCATCTTTGATATGCCCTGCAATCCCCGTGTCCCCTTCCCCTGGTTGTCCACATTGGGAAGCCTCTATCTCACACGGCATTCATATCAGTCTGAGGACAGAGCCCAAGCTTTTATTAGGCAAGGGGCATGGAAGGGAGGGCATCCATTATCCTCCTGCATGACCCAGGAGAGACACAGACCAGAAGTCCCATTACCATGACAAATCCTGCTCCATAACTGAGGAAGTGCTGAGGGTGAAGATGCCAGGGAAAAGGACCATCAGTAGTGTTGTTTCCTCATCCTCAGAATAAAAGGAACATTTTGTGTAGCCTAGTGGTAGGATGAAAAACTCAATCTAAGTTATATGAATTGTCAAGAATTTGTTCTTGGCTGTGGTGGGAGTGCAGGAATACCATGCAAATTTCTGCCTACCATGTTGATTCTCCTTCCTGTGGACATCTAATTCATGAGAGCAGAAGATGGGTCCCTCAACATGTTTCCTAAGCACTCCAAAAGGATTAAAGAGACAACACACAGATGAAGTGGGATGACTGCATCAAAAAATCATGCAGCATTATTCCGGGCTTCTAATGCCAGACTCCAAGCTATATATTCTATGGAGCTTGTTTTATTACATCTACAAAGTGTTCCTTCAGATATAAGTGGTAAATTATGATTATTATACAGAAAAAAAGAGCAACGTTTTTAAAATTAAATATACTACATGACCAGGTAGACAAGACTGAAGCCATGCTTGAATTTTGCTGTTTGATTAGAGAGACTGAACATCATATTAACAAATCTTGGCAGTCTTACCTTTGGTGACCAAAGCAGCTTTTCTTTTTCCATATCACTCTTGGAGGAGACCACTTGTTCACTCTGTTGTTTCCTTTTGAGGTTCCTGTAGATAACAGGACAGCATGGTAGTTGACACTTGCTGCCTCTGATGGAGAATGAATGACTGCAGGTGGCAGGCAAAGATCACAGACAGTGTAAATGCATAATAATTCATCCTGACAATGCAATTCTCTCTTTTGTCCCTAGTTCAGAACACCTTAGGAGTTCTCTCCATTCTTCTCCTTGAATCTCAAAAGGAGATTGAAAATCGATACTTCACATAATAGGGAAATATGACATATTATTATTGCCATCAAGACTTAGGCTAATCACTGTGTTTCTTGACTTAAATATCCTCTCATCTCAAGTTAAAGCTTTCCCAGTTCCTTATAGGACATTGCATTTTTGTCCTTCTGAGAGTAGTGCTGAATGTTTGGGGAAAAATTATAGTTTGTTATTTTGTTTTCCCAAAGCCTATGCCTTATTTAGCACACTACAGACAATAAGAATTAAAATCTCTGTTAAATACTGGTAGAGCCTTCCTTCCTTCAGAGAAATAGAGCATGGGGTATGGCTACCCACCTTGGGGCCAGTCATGCCTGTACTTTCCTCTATGTAGGCATGTCTCAGAGGAACAGAGATGAGAGAAAATAGTATTAATTGTTCCTATGCCATGGAAACAAGAAACTCATTATTTTTAAAATTCAACAATGTTAAATTATTCAAAAGTCATGAAGGAGAATTTTATGAACATAAAATGTAAAGGACAGAGAAAAAACTGCATTGCTTGGGGTCAGATCCATTTGAAGTTTCCCAGGTATTCCACATTCTCTTGATCTTAGGTAAGAGATTTTGACTGTTCATTGATAAACTGCCTATTTCCACAATGATTGAATTGTGCATTAAAAAATGAACACTTCATTTTTAAGGTTCAAAGTTGCATTAGATGCTACACATGTCCTTGATATGAGTGTTATTATCCCTATTTCCTGTAGGAAATATGAACACAAAGAGGTGGAGAGATGAAAGTTCAGGGTCTGTTCTGTCCAGTGGAGCCAATTGGGCATATTAGTCTTTTTATAAGGTGGTGAAATTTCTTTTTGAGCTATCATGGAATGACAAGATGTACTTCAAGGATATGCACTTCAGTGCGTATCTTCATAATGAGGATATGGCTTATAGTAACTGATTTTTATATTTCTCCACAAGTGTAGATGATAAATAGAAAACCTGAACATGTATCAACTGCTAAATTCAAACAACTATAACATACATGTCATTAAAGATTTATCTTTATAAGTTGTTACAATTTTTAAAAAAATTGACATATGTATGCTGCACAGTGTTCTTAGGTAAGAGTTCATGGATGCCAAGATGGCGGAGACAGGACATAAGAAATGTTCCACAGGAGGACAAGATGGGGAGATGATTGCATCTGTTGACCAGAAGTCCCATTACCATGACAACTCCTGTCACTAAAGACTTATCACCATGATAATTCATGCCACAGGTTAGGTAGTTTTAAATAATCAATGTCAGTAAAGAGGGTAGTATTCTAATTAGTTTCCTAAAAGTAACTGATGGGGGGAAATTAGACACTATCCTAATCAGGTATCATAAGGCACGCAGTGGGAGCAAATGGAGTAAGGGCTTCCACCCAAGCCCTATGGGAAAGAGAACATCTTATAGCTCAGCACATAAGACACTGATTTCCAGGCATTCTGACTGTGAGCATGTCTCTCACTCAGTCCACTCTGCTCTGTCCTAGTGAGTCCCATCTACTCTCACCTTTGCTTTCAGTGAATTTGGACTTTGCCTGTTATGTGTGTGGGTCTTGCTCAATTCTTTGTGTGGGACATCAAGAATCTGGAACCAAACTGTGATGGCAAAAACAGATCTGGTTGTGAAATGAAATTATAAAAAGGTTATGGTAAGAAATCCATGCCTGGGGAAAGGGTCAGTTCCCTTCCCCTCTCTCAACATTTCTCCAGGAAGCCTAATTCACCTTGGGTCCCTTCCCTTTGGATTGTAAATGGCTGCCCTAGGAGTCTGACTACTCCTTGAAAGGTAACAGATTACTGTGCAAAGAGCCCTTTCTTCTTATCTGTTTCCCTGAGCATGCTTTATGTTAGCAACCCTGCATAAGGCCTTCAGCTGCAGGGTAGATTAGGATTTGTTTTTTAAAAAAAGAGAAAATCCCAGTGGTAGGATGGGTCTAAGATGACACCAAATAACCTATAAATGTTGAGAGAAACTGTGGATCAGGGCTCAGAATTTGTTTTCCTGTGCGTGCACTGGTGTAAAATGAAGTTCGGAGTTCTCAAAGTGCTATTTGCAGATTATCAACCATCTGTTTTCTGCAACACAACTGGACACCCCAATGGTAACACTGGGACATTTTAAACATGTAACAATGTGGAATGATCATATCAAAAAACTCTGTACCCATCACTGAAGGTTATGGAAATGATAACCCCCAAAACAGTGTGGCCTGGGAAGAGCGGGGGAGGAAAAAGGAAAATATTGGTGGCATTGATCCTTTACCAGCTCTTCCTTTCCCAGTGACAAGACAATCCCTGGAAAGAGGATAAGCTTTGATCCATTCCCAATATGTCCTTTCTCAGTGACAGTACAGTGGACCCTGGAGGAAGAGTTAAGCAAGGGATGCTAAATCTGGACCCTCCATCCTTGCCTGGTAAAAACACAGCTAAGTAAAAACAAATTTCTAGTTTTTGCAACCTTATGCTTGAATGCTCACATCCTGCTAAAATCTTAGGTAGCTGTCACCTCCTGGTGTGTAACCTGTATAAACCCAAACCCCTCCTGTAATCAGGAACCATTTATTACCCAGAAAGTGTTCCCATCCGATGCCTGACTCCGCTGCTGAAGAAAGGCTTGGCTGAATTTGTGAGCTCTGCACCTGTCTTGGTCATTTTATACTTATCATTGTAATGTATAAAGCTGCTCCCCTGCCCTTTCTGGTGCAGCCATTTTCCCCACCTCCCAACCACTTGTCAATCTGTGAACATCCTAGCTAGCTATTGGTTCATCATTCAGCTTGCAAGTATCCTTCTCCGTCATTGGTCCCCTGTTATCCCAGCAGAATTTAACCGCCATCTTTCCCTTCTTGCTTTTCTCTCCTACACACTTGCTTTTCCTCTGCCTTGCTTTTCACTCTCTCTAGCGTGCACCCTTTCTCTTTCCATTCTCTTTTCCTCTCATTTTCTCTCTTATCCTGCATGGAGACACTCTGTTTGCTTAATAAATTCCCTTATGTGATTTCCTGTGTCTGGCATGGTTTTGTGGGATTTCCTTACATTGGTGCCATGACTTGGGATGGGATCTTCCACTGTCTCTTAAGCGAGTGGAGCCCCATCTAAGCCCCAGTGCCCCCAGACATGGCCCCACCTTCCATTCTGCCCCTGGACGCTCTGCTCTGTATTCATCACTGGACTTCAGGTTGGTGAGTCCTCTGGGCCAGTTCCCCTAGGCCGATTTATCTGGGACCCTCAAGGCAGCTGAGGGGTGGGGGTACACCCAGCCACAACTTTTATAGTTACGGCTGGCCCCTATAGTCGGTCTTATCTGCCGGGTGGATTCCTGATTCTATGGTGGAGATTCTCAGGGTTGAGGCTCATCTCACGCTCGCACTCTCGTACTTGAAAACCAGGATATCAGGTCTTCAAACCCTTCTCGGCCTTTGCCTGGCACACACATTGGTGCTTGTGTGACGACACAATCAATGTGCTACCCCTCATCTGCAGCCCAGTACTCTGGCCCCTGGCCACAGACTCGGCTGTATCAGTCCCCACCATGGAATCTGGGTCCTCCAATCTGGCAGATTGAACCCTGGGAACCCTTCACCTGACCCCTGACTTAAAGCCATCAAAATCCTTCTGTGTAATGGCACACAGCTTCCGTGAGCAAGTGGGCAGATGGAAAGGGATTCCTTATCTGCAACTCTCTTCTTTCTTGCTTCTTGACTCTTTCTGCAGGCTGAAGCGCCTACAGACCCTGCTTCTCCGTCTTCCCCTGCCTCCCCATGTAATATAAGCAGTCCCATTCCCCACAAGTAGTGGGAGATAATTGTTTGACAATTTTCTGCATCCAAACCTAAATTAATTACTAACCAGGAAAAAGAGTTAAAAGGACCTAAGCATCAAGTTTTTGCTAGAACATTTTAGCCCCTTTCAGATTCAGATCTCATTGAATTCAGATTCAGATTCAGGCTTACATTGAAATGTAAATGGAGGAAGTTACAGTGGGAAACCAGTCTCAAATGTAAGAAAAAAAGTGTCCATTTTAAATTTCTCCTGGGTTACAACTGAGAATACTTTTCTCCCTTTCACCTCTTCTCTTTCTCATTTTCTCAAGCTATAATTAATGACCATTATCATTTTTTTTCTAGGACTTTTGTTTTTCTTAAATGCTATATTTTTGAGCTCACAATTTTGATCCTATATACCTAGGTTAATAATTTTTGATCAATTCTTTTTATCCAACTCTAGAGTTATTTTTGAACATCCATTACATTGCAATGGAGATAAATATTACAAGGCCTTTGCTTTTGTGTTAAATATAAGCATGCATAAAAATTAAAAATTTAAAAATGGATCCAAATATTTTTAATTCACCTGATTTAAAGAGGTTAAATTTAAATTGGGCAAACTAATAGAAGTAAAATGTCTTTAAAATTAACTCACAAGTCTCTAGGTGGTCACACTAATAAAATATTGATGTTTATAAAATGTCTAACATCAGTTTTTCTAGGACTTTTCTTCAACAGGAAAGAGACGGCAAATACTGTTTACACTTGTCTGACATCTTGTTTTTTTATACTTGTCTGATATCTTGGTTTGTTTTACAATAAGATGAGTGAATTAGAGTTGACATGTATGGGATTACTCAAACATGTTTGTTAGAGATATCTAATTTATTTACAAAGTTATTTCATGGACTAACATACTTAAAAACATTATTCTTTATATATTAAATGTGTTCATATTTTCCAGGTATACAAGCCTTTAAAGCAGAAAATTTATCAAGCTGCTATTCTCCAAATTAAACTTGTCTGTAATGGTAAACCTATCATTTAATGTTCTATTATAGGGCCTGTCATCAATAGGGTATATGTAAAATTTGTTAAATGTTTTTCTAAAAGTTATTGAGAGCATGATTTGTTTAAAGGTTAAGCATGAAAGCATTTTACCACTTTGCCACACAAAAGGAATCTTAAAAGCTCTCTCAGCCTTTCTTTAATTCATGTTTTAGATATAATGTTAAATTGTGTTAAGTAATGTTCATATAGACTCAGGAGTCAATATATGTAAACTTCTTAAAATGACATTTAAGAAAGAGTGTAATGCACAGTAGCAAAAATGGGACAACAGGGACTGAGATTGGGGTCTCTGATGACCTCATGGCTGTAGCATGCCTGGTGCCTGGCAGTGCTCCTGTGCAGGGGCACAAGATGCCTAACTGCATGGCAGTACATTGATATCAGGCACACAGCACTTGGGCAGGAAGGAATTCTTTTGCTAGGTAACCAGTGTTTCATCAGCCCCCTTCTCTGCTTCCTGCCCACCTTACAGTAACTTTGGAACCTAACATTGCACATTTATAAAGATTGCTGACATAACTCTTTAGATCTGCATTTCCATCAGAGAACAGAGCTCCATCTGATCTCAGCTTAATTGTCAAAATCTGTGTTTATAAACCTTTATTTTCTAATACTCCTTTGCCCCTCATTGAACTTGAGAATTTGGTCATGCTGGTCATGGCAAAAGAGGAAAAATTAGCTTCAGGATTAGAACATTTTATCTAAGATTTGTGAAAAGCCCCACCTTACCTGAGATAAGGCTCTGCCTCACAACCCTGCTGCACTTCAGAATGGCTCCAAAGTGATCCACACTTTAACTCATTTAAAGTTGTGTTCAAAAGTTTGATGTTTGTTGTAAAGATTACTGTGATCTCAAATGGGAACTCAGCCAAAATTCAAGATAGCTATTGCGCAAACTGAATGTTTTACTGTTGCTGATTCCATTTTGTATTTTCCTTGTAAACTCTAATAATTGCCTGATCAATATTTTGCAGAAGTACTGCTTCAAGAGCAAACACCATAAATTAACTTGGAATAGAAGCCATCACCTATAGGACAGATAATGGAAACCCTAATTAGATAAAAGGGGGTAAATAACTGTAAAGTCATAGACATTGAACTTAAAGCCCAGTACTTTTGCTTTATGACTGATGAGGTTGACTTGCTTGATGGTTAAGATCAAACCTAGGGATTGAGATTAAATACAGAGGTCAAGAAAAGTCCATATTTGGGTCTTGCCCTCAAAGTCAGCCTGAACCCAGGGAACAAGAGGACTTCTTTTAGGAGGTTTGCAACTCTGGGTCACAGAACCTCCTGATCAAGGAGATTGATGAGGCAACTAGAGGAAAAGCCACTCAGTGCACTTGCTGCAGAGGAGGGTCAAGGAAACCCCAATTAGATAAAAAGGGAGACATTCCTGGTGCTTTCAAGGGAAGCCACCTCATTTAGGAGACCCTGCCTAACCAATGGCACTAATGGAGCTAAGAAGCTGCTCTTAATTTCTCTATGAGTGACCCCTGTGGAAACTCAGCTGACTCTTTAACAGACAGGAACATGTCACTTTGACCAACTTGATCTTAAACACCTAGCAAAACAATTAAACCAAACTATAGCCATTCTTGGGCATTTAAAAGAAATAATACTTAAATGTAACTTAAGTACACTTGTGTTAGCCCACTAAAATAAAGACTAAAAGCTACAAAAGAGATTCTTAGGCAAATGTGCCTGATAACTATCAAGAGAAACTGCCAGAGTCAGAAGTTTTAGTCAGTTTAAAGCCTACAGACACAGGTAGGCTTAATCTATGTTTGCTAGAAACAGAAGTATAGAGATCTCTACTAAATCTTGTGTTTACATTCCTGATAACCTGAACAATGTTAAAGTTCCCAAATAAAGGCCTTGTCCTCTCCAGCCTTTGCTAGGCCTTGTTATGGGAACAACTTCTCAGTTCTTCCACCTCCTGGTGAGGAATTATTGATTTCTTTTATCTTCGTGATATTCATTGGCATGTTCCAGATTCTGCAACATTTATATTCTATCAATCTCATTTCAGTACTCATGTCTTTTTGTTCTTCTCTCATAGAAGCACCCATCCCCAGATGCCTTTACAACCTGCTCTTCCCAACTGGACTTCTACCATGGACCCCCTCAATTGACCCGATTTCTAAAAAGGGAACTCCAAACTGCTTGCCCCACGCTGCCCCTTTCTGGCTTGAAGAAGCCAGATCGGTCATCACCCCCTCTCCCTACAGCAATGAAGGAGTTCCTAGAATTAGAGGGGTAAATAAAGTCAGAATTGGAGACAGGAAGTTAGTGTAGAAATAGGAATCAGTCAAACAAAGGAAATTAAGTCCATGAAAACCATCTGCCTTTGGAAGTCTGGAAGGAGAATGGACTTTTTACATCTCACCTGCAAAACCAGCTCCAGTCACTTAGGCAGGAAGGAGAGAGAAGTCTTTGGAAAGAACTTGAGAGCAAAATATTTTCTTATAAAAACAGAAACGGGGGATTGTAATGCATAAAGCTGCTCCCCCGCCCTTTCTGGTGCAGTCATTTTTCCCGTCTCCCAACCACTTGTCAATCTGTGAACATCCTTGACGCCATCCAGCAGAGTCAATTTGGCATGGGAGACAAACAAGTAGCAAGCCTCTTGAATTTGGAATGGTTTTTTATAGATTTAGGAAACTTGGGAACCCTGTCGCTCGAGGAGAGCTGGTTTATATCCCCTCCAGGAGGTGAAGGGTAGGGCTGATACCAATTATGCGAAGATTAGGTGAGGAGCTAGCTGTCTAATCATGGTAAAGGTCAAAACAAGTAGGCACGATCAGGAGCACTCGGGAACACCTGTGCACGCGTTATGTGCATGGACTTAATTGAATACGGCCAATGACAAACCACCTGGGTGTGCTTATGCTAACCGGCTTCCTCACCGCAGATGTCATCAAAACAACTTCTGGCTGGCTGCCAGGCGCCATCTTGGCATAGTCCATATGGCATAGCCCCCAACAATTCCCCCTTCCTTATATGGAATGAAAATGAAACTGGCAGATATTGTGTCTGTCTTAGATCCCAGGAATCAATAGCTTGTCCTTACCCATCATCAAAGGATACCAAAGCAGGGTTGACCCTTCTGTTTTAGGTTGGTACAGTGTTTTCCTGTGGTTTCCCATCTTTGACTA